>NW_024412376.1:121599526-121633840 GCF_014898765.1 Herpailurus yagouaroundi | reverse complement strand
GGGTTTCTATTCTATTCCATTGGTCTATGTGTCTGTTTTTGTGCCAAAAAATTAATAGATTTTTTAATTAAACTTATTCACATCCTAATATTTATTTACTGTCTTCTTAATGGTTCATACTGAAGAGAGAAGTAAATGATTTGATGATTAGCCTTTGGGGAGGAAAGAATGAGAAAAGAACACTTTTATTAGCTACCCAAAACAAGAATCATTTCTTGTTAAGTTATACACCTTTTATATAGAGAGCAAAAATTCAGATACAGACTACTAATTTTCCTGTAGTTAATGGATATTAGCAGTTGTACAAAACGGGGCCACAATGAATGGTGTTTGAAGAAAACACTTAATTCAAGGCACTGGTCCTCAAGATTTTTAAAGTTTCTTTTACAATAAAAGGCACACAACCAAGAAGAGATATGTAAATATGCTTCTTGATATTTATAAGGTGGGTATTGAAATGTCAAAATATCTTCCTAATTATGACTTGCAACTTACTTCTTCATTGTATGTTTTTATAGTGTTGTTTCTTCTTTTCCATAACAAAAAAAATGACATAGAAGGGAATAAAGTATATGTGAAATGTCATGTGGCTACATTAATCCCAATTTATATAAATAGTATAGGTTTGCATATTGGGATTATAGCAGATAAATATACAAACCTTGTCAAATGTCTAAAAAATATGAATGAGTAAATTATTTTTTATTGTGTTAAAGAAGTCATGAATGTATTCCATTCATCAGTCAAGCTTCAGAGTGATGATAGAGGTGACTCATAAATGTTGTCTTACATTCACTCTCCTAGACTCCTGTGTTTCCTACCTTCTCAATCAGCAGTTCTCAAGATGATAATTCTTTGATCTTACAAAACCAGTTCATTGACTCCTAAATCTATCCTCATTCATTCAGTTACCTCTGCATTAATTTTCTTCACATCCCAGCTTAAGATATAATGTTCTAACACTTCACTCTTCTGCTGTTATCCTCAGCTACCCTGCTTCATTGCCCTCCTAGTATGTGGACAACTTGAGTTGAAATGAATTAGTGAGTCAAGAAAGATAGTCTGGATATCAAACAAGTAAAACCAGGAACATTTATTGATTAAGTTATTTCAAATAGATTCTCTGAACAAAGTTCTTCTTATGCATGTATTACTTAGCATTTGCATTGTTCAGTCAGCCCGGATTAGTATTACTAAGGATGTGCTACCAGGGGCCTACACATAACATAAACTTCGAACAGAACTAAGTATCTTTTGAGCCTCATCAAACCAAGAAATAACTGAAAACAGAAAACAGCTAAGTATGAAAAAAAAAAAAAAAGAACTAGATATCCGTTTTACTCCTTTATTACTCTCAGGAGATATGTAATTTTATGTTTTATAAAGATCTGGTTGCCATGACAGAAATGTAATCCAAATGGTTGAGGAAAATTTTGACATTCTAATAATTGAAAAGCCCATAGATGAAAGTAAATTCTGGTGTTCCTGGATTCAAATGTTCAAGCTTCAAAAACCTGTCCACTTCTAAGTCTTTTTTTCTTTAGCCTTGGCTTCATTCTCATACAGACTCTCACATGCAGTTGTGAATATGGCCCTAAGAAACTTCAGGATTCTATTTAACCAGCTTGACAATTCTAGTGTGTTCAAAATTTCTTTGAAAATTAGCACTTTCTAAATAATTTCTGCGAAACTCCCAGTTTAATCTTACTGCCCTGATTCAGGTTACATTTTTTAATCAATCATGTGACAAGAAGAAAGGAGTTGCAAACTGATCTAAGCCACTTTGGCTATGCACAACTACTAGATTCCTTTTGGTAAATGTCAGTAGCTTCCAGTCATTAAAGGCAAGTGATGGTTGTGGGTTCTCCAACAACTTCAATCCAAGTATTAGTGAAAACAAATCTGGAACATAATCCTGACACAAAAATTCATGACAACACGAAGTCCTCCATCAAACTGCTATGGCCTCATTAAAGCCCTAGCTTTATATTTAGTGTTTTAAATGTGACAAAAATCTAGTGGCAAGATTCAGCTCACCATACTCATGGAAGTCAGGCAAGCAAAAACCCTCTAGAGTAAGTAGATGAACATAGGACTATTTAGGAATCAAGCTTAGAGTAACATTTTTTTTTTCAATGTTTATTTATTTTTGGGACAGAGAGAGACAGAGCATGAACGGGGGAGGGGCAGAGAGAGAGGGAGACACAGAATCGGAAACAGGCTCCAGGCTCTGAGCTGTCAGCCCAGAGCCTGACGCGGGGCTCGAACTCCCGGACCGCGAGATCGTGACCTGGCTGAAGTCGGACGCTTAACCGACTGCGCCACCCAGGCGCCCCAAGAGTAACATTTCTAAGAGCATGGATTGCTCCTGCTTGCTTACTCAAGCGAGGGCAAGAATATCTCTGTTTATTCAATAGCAGGAATGTCTCTAAAGTACTTCTACCCAAATCTGTATATCTTGAAAATTACTAATTCACTAATGAAAACTCATCTTTAATATCCATTGTGTTCATTAACTAACCAATAATTTTAATTGTAAAAATTCATTTCTAGTATTAATTATGCTAATTAACAAAACTTCTGGGATTCACTGACGATAAATATAGTTGGAATGCTCTCATCATCTGCCTTGGAGTTTGGCCTTTGGAATAAAAATCTAGCTAATTGTACTTGAAATATGTATTCCAAATTAAGGGAAATTGATTACCTTGAGGGAATAGAATAAAAATAACACACACACACATTTATATCTCACTCCATGTTATATAATATTTTATTTTACTTACTTTTTTATGCGCTAACATTTTAACATCAATTATAGATCAGTTAATATTTCATGTCTAAATATCTTAGACTGCTTCTTTGAAAATAAGAATATATTTTTCATAGTCAAAATAACAGAATGACAATAAAATGGATTAAAAATTCTTAATATTAACTGATACCCATCCTTATTCAAATTTCCCTAATTTGAATCTTTGCTGATTATCTATCTTAACCAACATCTTAATCACATCTTTTATGTCCCTTTCTTTAGTTTTCTCTTCCCTTTTTATGAAGAAACACTCATGACCTGAAGACTGTCAGTTGTCCTAGAAAATGTTCCACCTCCACCTTCCAGATCTGGCCAGTCATCCATGACTACTTTTTCCCAATAGTTACTCATATTTCTTTGACTCAGAAGTTAAATTTAAAGGTTTAATTAATATTTAATTAATATTTTTAGCAAAAAGATATTATATGTGATCTCATATACTTTATGTGATAATTGTATATCTTATTAAGACTTTTTCTTTTAGTCTCATGAAGTCATGGCTTTTTATAGATTCAATTCTTATAACTATAAATTTCCTTTCTTTTTTGATGCCCAAATTGTCATAATTTTGTTCCATTTTAGCCTCTTCAATGTGGCTCCTTAGCCCCTGTGTCCTTACTGCATGACCCATTTAATCTTTGAAAATATTCTTGCTTTCTCACTCAGCAAGATGTTTTAGGTTCAGCTTGCATCATCTGCGATAGACATGAAATCAGCTATTTCTCCAGAGAAGCCCCGGTTCTTAAAAAAAAAAAAAAAAAAATAGTGCTAGGGCCAAAATTTGGGCACTAGAGTTTGCTCTATCAGTTTTACTGTTGAGTGGGCATTTGCTCTTAGGCTCTTTAGATAGAAACAGAGTTTGAAAAGATAAATGTATGTCTAAAAATCACTACTTTACAGTGTTCCTTCTTAATGTCTTTGATTCTTTCATTGAACTCTTACACTGAAAATCTTGATTCCTAAAAATAAGAACAATTGTTTGTTTTATTTACAATATAAAAATGTTGCATCATAAAGATATCAATGTTACCACCAGTTATAGAGAATGTAGAATTTAGCTAAAAATTTTTGAAGTTGTTTTTATCATGCCACCTTGAGTGCATAATTAAAGTACTATGTTCTAAAGTCATTTATAATAATTCTGGACTCTGTACTTATGTAAATACTTAGTGATATAATGCTTATTGATATGTGGTTATCTCTATAATAAATCAGTTAATAATTATGATATTATATGTTATATTTGATATACATTATAGTTATGTAACAATATCATATAAATGTGAAATATATTAATTCCAATAGTCAATTTCTGCCTTTTACTATTTAATGTTTTTAGTAATATTACAACATACAATTTAATATATTAGCAAAATTTGGTCAACATCACTAATCATCAAGGAAATGTAAATCAAAACCAGAATGAAATACCATCTTATACCTGTTAAAATAAATGGCTAGTATCAAAAAGTCAAGAAATAAAAAGTGTTGGCTAGGATGTGAAGAAAAGGGAATACTTGTGTACTGTTGGTGGGAATGTAAATTGATACAACCACAGTGGAAAATAGAATGGATTTTCTTCAAAAAATTAAAAATAGAACAATCATATGATCCATTAAGTCCACTACTGGGTATTTATTCAAAGAAAAATAAAACACTAGTTCAAAAAGATATATATATCCCTATGTAATTATTGCAGCATTATTTACAATAGCCAAGTTATGGAAGCAACCTAAGTGTCCATTAACAGATGAACGAAAGAAATTATGAGATACACCCCCTGCACTCACACAGTGGAATATTACTCAGCTATAAAAGAAAATGAGAACTTCCCATTTGTGAAAACATAGATGAACCTAGAGAGTATTGTGCTAAGTGAAATAAATCAGACAAGGAGAAATACCATATGATTTCACTTATATGTAAATCTAAAAAACAAAACGAACAAACAAACAGAAATAGAGTCATAAATACAGAGAACAAACTGGTAGTTATCAGAGTGGAGGGGGTTGGGGAGTTGGCAAAATACGTGAAGGGGATTAAGGGGTACACAATTCCAATTATAAAATAAAGAAATCATGGGGATGAAATGTACAGCATAAAGAATATAGTAAAAAATATTGTAAAAATGTTGTATGCTGACAGATAGTAAGAACACTTATTGTGGTGAGCATAGTGTAATGTACTGAATTGTTGAATCACTATGCTGTATACCTGAAATTAATATAACATTGTTAACTATACTTCAAAAAATACTTACTGATAAGTATTAATACTGATAAATATTACTGATATAATACTTATAAGTATTATAGTTAGCTCTATAATGAATCTAGTAATAGTTATGTTATAATATTACATATTATATTTGTTATATATTATATATTTTACATTATATTTATATGACAATATTATGGAAATATGATATATAACATGTATTAATTCCAGTTAGTTAAGTTCTGCCTTTTACTATTTATTTTTTAATAATATAATGTATATATTCAATATATTAAAATTTTTACATTCTTATTTGCTCATTATATGAAATTTAAAATTTACCTTAAGCCTTTTTAAAAACTACATCTTTTATCTTTTTCAAATATATACTGCATTCCTTTCCTACTTCTCCGATGCCATGTATTATTATGCCAAAGCTTAGAATGTCTAAATTAAAATAAATGTAGTTAGTATTATTTTGATGAAGAGCTAGTTGGGGGCACCTGGGTGGCTTAGTTGTTCGAGCTTCTGACTCTTGATTTCAGTTCAGGTCATGATCCCAATGTTGTGTGACTGAGCTCCACATCAGGCTCTGTGCTGAGCATGGAGCCAGCTTAAGATTCTCTTCTCCCTCTACCCCTTTCACTGACTTGCACTCTCTCTCTAAAACAACAACAAACAAAAAAAAGAACTAGTTGTAAGATCCTTGTGATTAGGAGAGAACAACATATGTAACTACAAATTCCTAAACTTTTATTCTGATATTCTCTTTTTAGCCATCAATCAGAAGCAACACTTCTTTTCCATGAATGTTTTTATATTTCACTAAAGTCCATATTTTAATTAATGGGAAATCCTAGTGTAGTGTAGAATTCCAAGTTCTTAATGGAATCTAAAATGGTTTTGATATCACTCAAAATGGTTTCGGAGTCACCTTCTCCCAGGATGTCTTCAGTCAATACAACTAATCCTAGCCTCCCCTTCTTTGGCCTGAATTTCCTGTATAAACTGACATTCTCAACTTCTGCCTTCTTATCCAAACTGCATTGTCAGTGGTAAATGTTCCCCCCCAAGCTGTGTATATATTTTTAACATCGTAATTTTAAATTGTCTTTTATCATAAGTCCTATTTTAAAAAAATCATTTTTGAGAAAAGCATATCATGTAATCTAAGGATACTGTGATTGGAGGAATCACTTCAAAGAACAAGTAAAGAAGAAGATAAAGGGCCAACCAAAGTGATGGTGCAAAGGAAAAGGACTCTTGGATCTTTTTGCTGATACCAAGGGAACTGATCAGATGCAAATATATGGGGACTTTTGTACCCTTGAAATGTTAGTATACAGCATTATGGGTTAGGAAAAGATTCTCAAGGAAAGACACTTAAGTTTTAAGATCATTGCTCAAGATCAAATATATGGTCACACAAATGAAAAAAGTAGTACTAACAGGAAGAAAATTGTGATATTTGTAATTGATACTTTCTTGATTTGTCAAAGGTCATTATTAAACTAATGACAAAAATAAATCAAATGTGATCTATAGTTTATATTTTTAGTGTATTTAGGGGTTAGATAACTTGGTGAATAAACTCAAACACAAACAAATGTGGAAACTTTCAAGACTGAATATAAATGAGAAGAAAACGTTTTGTCTTTCCATTTCCAGAATTAGGCTTTTAAATAAACTATTGCTGAGGCAGTCCCAGTTGATATAACTGAAGTCTTAAGCAATAGAATGACACCAAGTAAAACTGAGGTTGAAACTGAGTGATTAGTACTTTTAAGGTTTTTTACACAAGCTAAAACAATAACATAAGTGAAATGAATCTCCTGAAGATGAAGATGAATTCACCTATGTATCAATCTCCTAACAGAAGTGAAAATAGAGCAACCTAACAATAAAAATTCTCCACGAATGTATTTTTTAATTGAAAATCTATGCCTCACATTAACGACTAACAAAATACATTTGAAATCTTTTTCAGAGTAAAGCAGAAATTAATAGCAAACAAATGTAAATAGGTATATGGAGACCTACATACATAGTCTCATTTTGAAACACCACTAAGAAATAGTTTTGTAATACTTGGAAGTGGAAATTTCAATTATCCTGAAAAGTAATTTCAGTACTGTGTTCTACATATCTAAAACTTTGTGTTGATTTATTATTTCACAATCTCTCATTTTTAAAATATTGCATTTCAGAATAGTATATGTATGTCTTTCACCTTGTTGCCAAAATGTTTCTGGTGAAAAATATCTCAATAAGTGTGTATTTTAGATTTAAAAAATAAGGATCAATTTCATCCTTGCATTAATCACTAACATACTAAGTTCAGTATTATTTTTCTAATTCTCACTTTTGGTCGGAGTAATTACATTCAATTATAGGTTGAAATTCACATTCTTGGTTTGGCTCTCACAGCCTATTCTGCCAGTTTCTTTTCCTGCCTCCCCACTTTGTTCCCTTTATATAGTCACAGTGAACTTCTTGAATTCTATGGACATACCACCATCTTTCACAAATGAATATTTATTCAGATTATTGCCTAGAAGCAGTCTCTCTCCTTTCCTTCTCTCCTTCTCTCTTTTAGTCTCTCCCAGTCTCCTAATTCTTCTGTAATATAAGTCAGTGGTTCTTAAAGTGTGGTCCATAGATCACTAGCATTAGCATTACTTGGGAACTTGTCTCAGAAATGCAGATTTTCAGGGACATCTGAAACCGGTGGCTCAGCCGGTTAAGTGTTTGACTTTGCCTCAGGTCGTTATCTCATGGTTTGTGAGTTTGAGCCCTGTGTCAGGTCTATGCTAACATCATGGAGCCTGCTTCGGATTCTCTGTCTCTGTCTCTCACTTCCTCTATCCCACTCATTCTCTCTCTCTCTCTCTCTCAAAAATAAATAAATAAATAAACATTAAAAAAAAAGAAAGAAATGCAGATTTTCAGACCCTACCCCTGACTTACTAATAAATAAAAATCTCTGGGAAGGGACATAGCAAACTGTATCGGACCAGGTCCTCCAAGGGGTTCTTATGAGAGCTAAAGCTTGAGAACCAATGGTGTAAGGTGACCTAGACAACCAAGTCACAACTCAATCACCTTGCCATCAAGGAGAACCAGAGCCATGGGTCCTTGTTTTCTAGGAGTCAGCAGCTGACCTAGTGACTGACAGATCCACAGTGACTCTGGGCTGTACTTTGGAAATCACCTAATGAGCTTTTAAAAGAAACACTGAAACCTTCTATCCCCAGAGATTCTGGGCTGGGGTTCAGCCAGGGCATTGAAATTTTGAAAAGCTCCCTGAGTGATTCTAATGTGCAACCAATTTTGAGAATCACTACTTTCTCAATTACACCATCTCATTATTACCTCAGACGCGAGTGTTCATTGCCCCCTGCATGAATATCTCTTCTATGACTTCGACTCAGCTCTTCTCTGCTGTTCTCTTTTCCTGCTGCTTCTGCTTCTGTAACCTCTTTCATGGTTTTGCATTCAAAGATCTAAGAATGAAGATGCTGTCACAATGCAACATGGAATGCCCCTTGTAAACTAGTGCATCATATTGAGCCTCCTCAAAGTTTATTCCAAGGATCTGGCCTATCAATGATTGACCTTTGACTAAGGCACTGGATGCCTGGTCCAACCAGAATGTGGATGAAATAGCAGTGGTGTCAGCTACTCATCTCAGATGTTAGCTCCAAGCAAATCCAGTTTCATCTTTCTATGATGTTTTTAATGATGTATACTGTTGTGTAATTATTTATCAGTGTCTTTTTTTTTTCTCCAAGTAGATTGTGACCTTCTTGATATCACAGATGCGTTTCCTTACCATTTTATGTGGTTCACACAGCACCCCCTAATATGAATACACTCTTACCATTCACACCCAGTTATATATGGGTTCTCTTTTCACCACGACTGTAGATCATTGATGAAAAAGAAGTACAAGCAGGGAACCTGGGTGGCATGGTTGGTTAAGCATCCAACTTTGGTTTTTGGCTCAAGTCATGATCTCACAGTTGTGAGATTAAGCCCCACAGAGGGCTCATGCTGAGTATATAGCCTGCTTAAGATTCTCTTTCTCTCTCCCTCTGCCCCCTTCCCCCTTGAACACACTTTCTCTCCCTCTCTGTACAAAAAAAAGAAAAATAGGTGTAACAAAACTTTACTATTGAAACTTGCATTAATATATATTTTTAAGACTTTTAGAGGTAAACAAAAGAAGACACCCATGTCACTATCACTTACAATTTAGTTTCTTCACCTGGGAACCTCTTCAAAAGGCAAATTTTTAGACCCCACCCCTGACTGACTACATCTGAATGTACATTTCATGAAATCTTCAGGTGATTCACATGCATTTTAAAGTTTAAGAAGCACTGATTTAGTTCTCATACCTATCATTTGGGTTAGAGCTACACATTGGTTTACAGATATATTCATAGGTACATGACTTTCATGTATAGATTTTTAATGATCTATTCTAATGAGTTCAGTATTTGAAGTATTTTTTTTTCAGATTTGAAGTATTTTTCAGTTTTTTTCCCTTAACTGTATAAAATAAGTAAAAAGAAAATAGTACTGAGTTTTAACGAATGTAGTAAATTCTCTAAGCATCTTCATTTAATAAAATTTCTCTTCATGTTTCTCTCCCTCATTACATGTTCATTACTTCCATCAATCTTAAATTCACAGAAAATATACTTATGAGACCCTCATCCCAGTTTAAAAATCTTCAGATTATTATGCCTATGGAAGAATGGCTCCACCCCAGTGTGCTGGCCACTTGGCAACTTTGCATATCTCTACATTGGCCACAAAAGGAAGTTTCAACACTCAGCAAGCCCAAGTCTTGGTGGAAAGCCCTGTGATCCCACCAATGTATGGCAAAATAGGTATCCTTTAATACACTTTCACTGGCCTTTTCCCAACTGCTTCTCTGTTTGGGGGGAGATGCCCTATCCTGCTGGATGCTTCCATGAGTTGGTACAGAATCGACTCTCCCACAATAGGGAAACCAATTACTTGTGACATCTCTCATCTGGCCCCTCCAGTTTGGTGCCATCCTGTGGAATTTGGGAGACTCACTCCATGTTGATATTGCTTACACACTGTCAGTGTAAGTAATAAATTGTCACAATCAACTAAAGTTTGTTATCTCCTTATTGGCCTAGTAGATGTAATATGGTAAGAAAAGCTTAGCAGCTGCTGCTACTTACATAGCACTCAGTTGATTCAGGATACCACTATATTGAAATGTTACATATTTTACAGTTAACTTACAAAATATTGCTAGATATTATTCTCTACCTCTATTATCTCGTTAGGAAATAAGACAGTATTGCCAGGGTATTTGAAATAAAATTAAAAATTCTTAATGTTTTTCTTAGTAGTCAACTCAAAGATTCAGTTCAACTTAAGACCAAACTAACTTTTCAGTTAAAAAAAAATCAAACAAGGTCACACATAATTCTATGTGTGATTTTTACCCAATACTATTCATAGTAAAACCAAAAAATAAAATTAGTTTTGAGTCTTTCCTTCTCATTTCCCTTTTTCTATGCTTTGCTTTTAAGTGTCTTTTCTCTCCATTTTTTTCAAAATTAGTTATACAATATTAAGGTACAAAGGACTAACATGGCTTATTGCACACCTACTTCAAGATATGTGTAATTTAATGAGGCAAAAATCTAAAGCAAGAGAAATGTAACACTCTTGAAAAATTGTTTTATTAAAAATAAAATCAGATTTGAGCAAATCATCTCTGACATATCTTTTTTATTTTACATAGTAGCTTCCTCTCCTTTTCCACATGCCAATATATATTTATGTGTTTGTCATCAATGTACATACCATTTGCATTCAACTTTTAACCCCTAACATTCCTTATTTCTACATTATCAGAGTGATGACTAAAAATTAAACACTCCTTTGTATGTGCATATTCTTATTTTTTTACATTTGGTTACTTTTTTAGTTATTACATATAGCACTATGATCAATACACTTTTGTTTGTTTAACTGCTTTTTCTTTTTTTCTTTTCCTTCTGTGGCATTATTTACCTGGGGACTAGTTAACATGGAAAGTAATTGATGTTAGCCCTAGGTATCAGTCCTGGTTCCATTGCTTATGATATATATGACTTTGAGAAATCTTATCTATAAAATGAGAGTAATATTAAAACACCTACTTTATTGGGTTCATATGGAATTTATATGAGATCTATACAAATCTCACATATTGCAATAGGAAATACTGCATAACTATTATATATAGTTATTATTATTTTTATTCCAAGGTACAAATATTTTAAACTACAATTTACTAATTTAAAATTCCATCTAGTACTTATCATTTAACTTTAACCACACCAGCACTAGGAATTATCATTTTAAAACATAACCATGTACACAAGAAAATTGTCTAAAAAAATTGTTGGGGTGCCTGGGTTACTCAGTCAGCTGAGCATTTGGCTCTTGGTTTTGGCTCAAGTCATGATTTCACAGTTCGTGGATTCAAGCCCTGCATCAGGTTCAGCACTGCTGGTGCAGAACCTGTTTGGGATTCTTTCTCTCTCCCTCTCTCTCTCTGCCCCTCCCCTGCTCTCTCTCTCTTTCAAAATAAATAAATAAACTTAAAAAATTGTTCATTTAGCCCTTATAAAATGGTGCTATATGTTGTTTTAATGTCACTTTTTCTAGCAAGTGAGATTTTTTTTCTGTATGCATATTTACTGTTTCTTCTTCTAAGAATTGATATTCATTTATTTTTATTTATTGAGGGATTGATGTTTCCTTAAAAATTTGAAAAAATTTTATCATAATTTATGATTCTATTAGTTTAATTTTGTTATTTTTCTCACTGCATATTTTTCTTTATATGTTTGAATTATGTATATGTTCTCTTTGATATTTGCTCCTTCTCTATCCTCCTACAAATTTCTATTTAATATAAAAAATAAAGTCTTAATTCCTATCCTGTGATGTTTTGCAGTTTGAAGGAAATAAACAAACCAAATAACTATTGCTGTGTTTATGTACCTGAAGGGCTGACGTGGGAAGAAGAGATTATGTTCATTGTCCAGAGGATAAAAAAGGACTAATGAGTATCAACTTTGAAGGGACAGAGTCCATCTTAATATTCTCTTCATTTCAATTTTTATTTTAACATCAGAGCTAGCTGAAGATGGAATTAGAATTATATGTCAATGAAAGTCATGAACGTTAGCTTGACTATCTCTGAGCAAAGAAATTGTTGAAGGTACTCAAATATCAGATGGTAGGTTTGTGTAAATGACCCCTAGGATTTATCCTGACAACAATTCCATGGTTTGCGTATGTCTCTAATTATATTATGAGGTGTTATTGGTTAATTTCCTGTCTCATTTCACTATTTCTATGTCAGTGTCTCAATGTATAGTATTCTGCACTGCATTTTTGCTCTTGTTTGGTTTTTTGTATATTTCTTCAACTTGACTGTAAGCTCCGTGAAAGAAGGTACTATATGATTAAGTCATGTGTGTTTTAATATGTAGTATAGTACCTAATATATAGTAAATAATAGATGGATATGTGTTAAAAGAATGTAAGAAAACGTATAAGGAAAAAAATTAAGAAAAAATATCTAAATGTGTGGATACTTTGTTGGGACAAGGCAATCTTTATGGTTGCTCTGAAATGCCACCAACTAATTCCTTAGACAATAAAAACTTCACAATTTTCTCTTTTCATAGAGAAAAGTTTATGTTTTTGATGTATATATCCCATGTCATCAAATATATAAAAACTCAGTCTCTAGAAAAAAGCATACCATCTGAAAAACCGCAGGTAGTTCAGTTTATTTTAAGAAAGGCTTGTAAGATAATGAACCATATTTTTTTCTCATTGACATCAGGAACAGGAAATAACATCTCTTAAGATAATGAACATGGGGGCATTTTGCCAAGTATATTCTCTGAAGTTGTAACATCCTACCTATATAGAAACTTCAGTGTACAACTTCAAAAATAGAGGATTCGATTTTAAAGCATGATAGTGTAAAACTTACAGGTGATAGGAAAATACAGCTGAATAAAACCTGGAAAACCTCACTGAATAGAATAGTCTGACACACTAGGCAGATCCTTTCAATGAGGGACTGATTTCCTCAGCTGCAGAGAGCTGCCTTGCCTGATGTCATGGCCCTTACCACTGCAGCTCACATCAATGCCGAAACTTTTAGGGACTATAAACCCCTCATTTTAGCACAACTAGGGACAATTCTGAAAGGCCATTCTGGCTCCAAAACTCCCTCTGAGTTGTCTAAGATTGTTAACACCTGTTTACAATTATCTTAGCTTGGGCTGCTATAGCAAAATAACCACAGACTGGTTAGATTAACATATGACATTTATTTCTCACAGTTCTGGAGGCTGGGGATTTTAAGGTCAAGGTGCTCACAGATTGCGTTCCTGGTGAGAACTCTCTTACTGGTTTGCAAATGGCTGCCTTTTCAATGTACCCTCACCTGGTAGAGAGAGAGAGAGAGCTATGGTCTCTCTTCCTCTTCTTGTAAGAATACAAATCCAATCCTTGCCTCCACCCTTGTGATCTAATCTAAATCTAATTATTTTCCAAAGTTCCCACCTCCAAATACCATCACATTAGGAGTTAGAGCTTCAACATATGAATTTTGGGGGCATGGAAAAATTCAAGTCATAATATCTCTCCTTATCTGATTATGTTTCTTTCCTTCTCTTACTCATATTTTAACATTGTGCACATGGAAATCCAACCAGCAATAGTATTCATCACTGTTTTTGTAGAAAACACTATAAATCAAAAAAGCCAACTTGAGATAATACTGTAGAAATAATCAACTTAAAACATTATTTACTATTTTAAGGTGTTATATAGTATCCATGATCTTTGTGACTATGAACTCATGACAAGTTCATAAACTTAATATATATCATCACAATTAAAATGTCCATATGATACAGTCATAGCTTACATATTCATTCTACCTTTTTTATCTACTCCAATTATTTTTACAAGGCAGCATATTTAATGGATATTAAGTGACAAATCAATCCTTGAGTCATCTCTCAGCTCTATCATTTGTTAGCAAAATTTAAGCTATTTTCTTTGTATCAACATTTTGTGATCTGTAAAATGAGAGTCTAATGAACTTCTTTTTTGTGCAATTGCTGGGAAGTTAAACTTTTGTGAAGCTGCTTTATAAATTTTAAAACCTATACAATACCCAAATTGTGGAAAGAGCCTAAATGTCCATCAACTGATGAATGGATAAAGAAATTGTGGTTTATATACACAATGGAGTATTACGTGGCAATGAGAAAGAATGAAATATGACCCTTTGTAGCAATGTGTATGGAACTGGAGAGTGTGATGCTAAGTGAAATAAGCCATACAGAGAAAGACAGATACCATATGTTTTCACTCTTATGTGGATCCTGAGAAACTTAGCAGAAACCCATGGGGGAGGTGAAGGGAAAAAAAAGAGGTTAGAGTGGGAGAAAGCCAAAGCATAAGAGACTCTTAAAAACTGAGAACAAACTGAGGGTTGAGGGGGGGTGGGAGGGAGGGGAGGGTAGGTGATGGGTATTGAAGAGGGCATCTTTTGGGAATGAGCACTGGGTGTTGTATGGAAACCAATTTGACAATAAATTTCATATATTAAAAAAAATAATAAATAAAAAACCTATATAAGGAGGATTTTCTTAACAATGTAGAAAATATCTATTGTTAAAGCTTATTTAAAGGATTTGTAAATAACATTAAAATATTATATCTGCCAGCAGAACAATGGTTTCTTACAGAAGCTGAGCATCAGGATCCATAGATGACTTTTAATTGAAATACAATTTTATTCCTAAATTCATTCTATGAGGCCAGTATCCTCCTATTACCAAAGCCAGACTAAGACACTACAAGAAAATAAAACTACAACCAATATCCTTTATGAACATTGATGCAAAAATCTTCAACAAAATACTACCAAACTGAATTCAACAGCATATTAAAAGGATTATGCAGCATAACCAATTGGGATTTATCCTTGGGATATAAGGATGGTTCAACATATAAACACTAATCTATGTAATATTCTATATTAACAGAATGAAGGAGGAAAAAAACATGACCATTTCAATTGATGTAGGAAAATCATTTGACAAAATTGAATATCCTTTCATGATTAAAAACACTAAAAGAATTAGGAGTGGAAGAAAACTACCTCAACATAATAAAGGTTATATATATAAAATCCATAGATAACGTTATAATCAATGGCAAAAGACTGAAAACTTTTGCTCTAAGATCAGGAAGAAGACAAGGATGCTCACTTTTGCCATTCTATTCAACATAGTACTGGAAGTCCTAGCCAGAGCAGTTGGGCAAGAAGAAGAAATGAAAGGTTATGGAAACTGGAAAGGAAGAAGATAATCTCTCTTTGCAGATGACATGATCTTAAAATGTAAAAACTCTGAAAATTCCACACACACACACAAAACTGTAGAACTAAGAAACAAATTTAGTAAAGTTATAGGATACAAAATGAACACACAAAAATCCATTGTGTTTCTACACATTAATAATGAACAATCCAAAATGGAAATTAAGAAAACAGTTCAAATTAAAATGCTATCAAAAAGAATGAGATACTTATGAATAAACTTGACCAGGGATATGAAGGATTTATACATTGAAAACTACAAAATGTTGCTGAAAGAAATTAAAGAAGACACAAAATAAATGAAAAGATATTCTGTATTCATTGATTAGAGATTTATTATTGTTAAGATATCAATACTTCCCAAAGTGATCTACAGATATGAGGCAATCTGTATCAAAATCCCACTAACTTTTTGTAGAAATAGAAAAACTCATCCAAAATTTCATATGAAATTTCAAGGAACTAAAAATGGCCAAAACAATCCTGAAAATTAAGAACAAAATTCTTTTAAATTTCAAAACTTACTTCAAGTCTATTATAAACAAAATGGTATGTTATTGGCATAAAGACAGACACATAGACCAATGAAATAGAATAGAAAGCACAGAAATAAACACTTTAATATGTAGTCAAGTTGCTTTTTTTGTTTTATTTTAGAGAGAGAAGAGCAGAGGGAGAGAGGGAGCGAGAATCCTAAGCTGGTTTCACATTCAGCATGGAACCCAACACAGGGCTTGATTCCATGACCCTAGAATCATGACCTGAGCCAAAATCATGAGTCAGATGCTCAACTGACTGAGCTACCCAGGCACCCCTACAATTAAATTACTTTTGATAAGAATGCCAAGATCATTTAATGGGGAAAGAACAGTTTTTTGAACAAATGATCTTAGGGACACTGGATATCTACATGGAAAATAAGTGAAGTTGGATCATTATCTTACACCATTTATAAAAGCTAACTCGGGGCTCCTGGGTGGCTCAGTTGGTTAAGCTTCTGACTTCAGCTTAGGCCATGATTCCATGGTTACTGGGTTTGAGTCCTGTGTTGGGCTCTGTGCTGACAGCTCATAGCCTGGAGCCTGCTTCAGATTCTGTGTCTCCTTCTCTCTCTGGCCCTCCCCTGCCTGTGCTCAGTCTTTCTTTGTCTCTCAAAAATAAATAAACATTAAAAAAAATAACTCAAAATGAACAAAAGACCTAAATGCAAGAACTAAAACTATTAAACTCTTAGAAAAAAGTGTAGGGGAATGGATATGTCACCAAAAGCACAAGCAACAAAGAAAAAAATAGACAAGTTGGGCTTTATCAAAATTAAAAAGTTTTGTGCATCAAATGATTCTACTAACAGAATGAAAAGGCAACCTATAAAATGGGTAAAAACATTTTCAAATCATGTATCTGATAAAGGATTAGTAGCCAAATACATATAAAGAGCTCCTAAAACTCTATAACAACAACAACTGCAACCAAACCACCCAATTAGAAATGGGCAAAGGACTTGAATACACATTTCTCCAAAGAAAATATGTAAATGTCCAGTAAGCACATGAAAAATTGCTCAGTATCACTAGTTATTGGGAAAATATAAATTAAAACCACTGTAAAATACTACTTCACACCTGTCAGGAGCACTATTATAAAAAAACAAACAAAACCAAAACAAAACAAAAAACAAAATAACGAGTATTAGTGAAAGAGTGGTGAGATTGAAACCCTTGTGCATTTGCTGAGAGGAATATAAATAGTGCAGTTCTTGTGGAAAATGATATGGTGGTTACTGAAAAAGTTACACACAGAATTACCATATGATCCAGAAATTCCACTCCTGAATATATATTCCAAAGAATTGAAAGCAGGGACTCAGATAGTTGTACACCAATGTTTATTGTAACATTACTCATAATAGCCAAAAAGTAGAAGCAACCCAATGTCCGTTAGTGGGGAAATGGATAGAGAAAATGTGGTATATACATACAGTGGCATATTATTCAGTCTTTAAAAAAAATAAGGAAATTTTGACATGCTACAACGTGGTTGAATTTATGAAGACATACACTAAGTGAAATAAGCTAGTTACAGAAGGACACTTACTGTGTGGTTCCACTTATACGAAGTACTTAGAGTAGTCACATTCATATAGACAAAATGTAGAATGCCAGTTGTCCATAGAGGGTTCGAGGAGAATGGGGAATTATTGTTTAATGGGCATAAAATGTCATTTGGGGAAGATGAAAAAGTTCTAGAGATGGATGGTGGTGGTTTTATAGCAATTGAATGTACTTAATGCCACTGAACTGTACTTGGTCAATTTTAACATGGTTAAAAATGATTAACGTGGTTGGGGCGCCTGGGTGGCGCAGTCGGTTAAGCGTCCGACTTCAGCCAGGTCACGATCTCGCGGTCCGGGAGTTCGAGCCCCGCCTCAGGCTCTGGGCTGATGGCTCGGAGCCTGGAGCCTGTTTCCGATTCTGTGTCTCCCTCTCTCTCTGCCCCTCCCCTGTTCATGCTCTGTCTCTCTCTGTCCCCAAAATAAATAAACGTTGAAAAAAAAAATTAAAAAAAAATGATTAACGTGGTAAATTTTGTTATATATTTTTATCACAGTTTTTAAAATGTAGTTCTATATACAATTTCTATAGCCTATCCAACCCCTACTGAATCAGAATATCCAGTGAATTTCTATAGTCAATATTTAATACAAGGTCCACAGGTGATTCTTATGCAACCAGATTTGGAAATGTCTACTATGGACTACTTTTGAAAATTCCTCAAACTCTCTTCTGCTCTGTATCCATTCTTCAATGTAGCAATGCATCTGGAATAACTTTAAAAAAAATACTGAGAGTAGGGTTAACAGAACTTCTCATTTCATGCTTTATTATATCTTGATTCAGAATTCAGAATTGCATTAACTGTGTTGAGAGAAAAATTTAATTACTCAATGTATCTCATTTTAATATCCTATCATGTATAGTATTGGCTGCCTGCGGTTAGCTTTAAAGGATACTCTATTATATCATTTTTATGGTCTGGAAGAAGGTGACAAAAGTATTATCAAAAAGCGCATTTATTCAAATATACCTGTAACAAATTTATGGTAAAAGTATAGTTTTAAGATAATAAAAGCATCATAGTTTGACAAAAAAAGACCTAGACTGGATTTGGAAGCCTTGAGTGACACCCTGAACTTTAGCTATTACAAGGAGCACAACTTTTGTTAAACCACTCACCTGCATAGTACCCTGCATGTTTATTATTATTTTTTACATGTTTATTTATTTTTGACAGAGAGAGAGAGAGAGAGAGACAGAGAGAGACAGAGAGAGACAGAGAGAGAATCCTAAGCAGGCTCTGCACTGTCAGCACAAAGCCCAATGTGGGGCTCAAACTCACAAACAGCTAGATCATGACCTGAGCCAAAATCAAGAGTTGGATGCTTAACCAACTGAGCCACCCAGGCACCCCCTGTGTGTTTATTCCTTAAGGACAGTTTGATGTTTTAGCCTGTGTGGCTGATTTATTTCAAATTTCATTTCTTTCGATTTTATTCTCTTCCAGTTAACCTCACTACAACTGTGGCTACCTCTCAATCTCACTACACACAAGCTTATTCCGCTGAGCTTTGTGGAAACTCTGTGAGCAAACTCTGCACCCTCAAACTTTCCCATCACACTTCTCTAACTTTAGTTGAAATGAATCTCTGTCTCTCTGTGTGTCTCTCTCTGTCTCTCTCTCTCTCTCTCTCCCTTTGGCAAGTAACATAATCTCACCATAAAGTCTCCCTTAAAGATTGCTTCTTCTCTCACTTGTGCTTGTTCATGGTGATTCACAGAGTAAGTGCTCAATATTTTTATATGATTATTCAGGCAGTCACCACAGGCAGATGGCTCATGAGCTAAAAATGACCTGATGGCATATTTTCTGATCTTCAATCCGTTTGCTTCCAAAGTAATGGAAAACACAGCGTTTTAATTTAAATTACTTTCCAATATCAAAAAGTGGGAATTTTCCATTGAAAACAAGCATTTCCATCATCTCTTTGGAATTGAAACACTGGTAAAACAGCACCCATGTTCCTATGTGACAACAGGTACTTGAGATGAGTAATAACTATTCTCCTAAAGGAAGCTTTACATTATCCACTTTACTGAAGTTTGTGCTATTTCCTGGTCCTTTGTGTCTCAGATGGAAGTCAGTTTCAATTTATCATCTTATATTTCTCTTCTTCATTGATGTACATTGACTTCCAGGCCCCGTAGGCATTTGAGTTTCAAACTTGTCCCAAACACTTATTCTAAGAAATTGTCATGTATACTACCCAAGTCATAGCCTCATCAGTCCACTCTATCTGCTATAACATTGAAAATAGTTTTAGATATTTATCGATATTTTCTATATCCTTATTTTCTAAGCTAGCTTTTCCTAAACTGTGTTCTGCAGATAATTTAGGTATGAACAGACTTTCCTCTAAAGTAGAGAAGTATAAATATACTTGGGAAAAAATGAGGTTAAGCAAAATTTAATGGCTCTTTGAATGTGGCTTTAAATGCTACTCTACATTGTAGATATTGTAGGAGGAGAAGAAGCAGTCTACATAGTTACCTAACGTGCTAATACATAAAACAAAACAAAACCAAACCTCTGGCATCATTCCTCATGGATTCTTACCAGTTGGAACAGGCTTTGAGGTCGTCTCATCCAATTCCTTATTTTACAGATGAGGTGTCTGAATTCTGGAAAGGATAATGGATGTGTTGCCATGCTCATGTTTGTGGTAATATTTATTTTTGATGATCCAGCCTCATGCTCTTCAATTACTGCACACTCACTGTTCTTCACCTCCCACTTTGTTTTTCAACTTAGCAGCCTCTTTATGAAGTGAAACCGTACAGCACTTGCTATCTTGCTTGGAGAAGGACAACCATTTTTTAAATTTTATTTTATTTTAGAGAGAGACACAGTGTGCACAAGCAGGGGAGATGGGCAGAGGGAGAGTGATAGAGAATCCCAACCAGGCTCCAACCTCAGCACAGAACCTGACGAAGGGCTCGGTCTCATGACTGTGAGATCATGAGCTGAGCTGAAATTAAGAGTTGGATGCTTAACTGACTGAGCCACCCAGGCACCCTGAAGGGACAACCATTATAACAACATTTTACCTAGCTCATTTTAAAAGTGATTTTTCAGCTAGTGTGTCCTGAAGAGGAAGGCGGGGCACTAACGCAATGAAAATCACCTGGGGAGTCTAGGAAACTTTGCAAAATACACATACTGGATCCCTGAATCTTCTCATGGACATTCTGGCCCCTAAAGGTTCTGATAGTTTCCTGTGAGGTACATGGCCATAAACATTTTTATTCATTGGTTATTTTTACTAGATATGACTATATTCTCTAAAGCATTTACTAGATAGAAATAACCAATTCCACTTGATTTAGGAATGAGGGGTTCTGAATAAAATGTTTTCTCCTAATAAAAAACATTGTAGAAGACCGCAGGTAGATGGACTTTGGGGCAAGATATTCAGTAGAGGTATCAGCATTCCAACATAACTTGATTTGTGTGTGACATTAGAATTTATATCAAGTTTCTACATTCAAGTCTTCCTCTTTGGAAACTGGTGTTGTAATTTTACAGTTGCCTTTTCAGGATTACTTCAAAAAACATATGTAGTGGAGTAGTTCCTTTCTAAGTACTATTTCCTTTCTTTGGCCAGTTAGAATGATTAATGAAATGAGCAACTGTTAGTTTCCTTATGGGAGGAAGAGGTTGAGGATTAGGGCAGTTATTTCCTGAGAACGTATTACACTGCTCTGGAATGAGGTGTCATTTGCCCTGTAAATGATAACTTGTTGCTTTAGCAGTTCTGTAGGGGAGAGGAGGTCTTGCTTTTTCTCAGCAGTCTATATCAATCCCCATACCTGCGTGACAGAATGCTGTGGTACATAAATATTGCAGAGTGGATGTTGCTCTATTATTTACTCCTTCTGAGGAGAAACATTGATCAAATCAGCGTATCTGTACCAGTGATTTATTATTCCATTTTATTCTCTTACAAGAGGATTAATGATTGAGGTAAAAGTCCATTCAACTATTGGAGAAATAAATATATATGCTACATGGTTATTTGATTACACCAGAAGAATTTTAAGTCTTTATTGTTACACTGGGCTTAGGATAGCTTTGAGCAAGAAGTTTCAATTTCCCCAAGAGTTTTGATTGAGGGGGTCTTTTCTATCATGTTCCTTTATAATTAAGGTACAATGCCCTGAGTTCTAAGATTCACTGTTGATGTTTAAAGCTAATTGGGGGCGCCTGGGTGGCGCAGTCGGTTAAGTGTCCGACTTCGGCCAGGTCACGATCTCGCGGTCCGTGAGTTCGAGCCCCGCGTCAGGCTGTGGGCTGATGGCTCAGAGCCTGGAGCATGTTTCCGTTTCTGTGTCTTCCTCTCTCTCTGCCCCTCCCCCGTTCATGCTCTGTCTCTCTCTGTCCCAAAAATAAATAAACGTTGAAAAAAAAATTTAAAGCTAATAAATATGTCGCCTTAGTGGAAGTAAAGGCATAGAAACTCTGGAACTCTGATCTTCTGAAAAGAAAGAATTGTTCCTACATGAGGAAATAGAAGGAGGGCTAGAGAAGTCTCACTTGACCTGTGCCTTGAGAGATCACCTCGAGAAAACCAAAATCTTCACTAAAAGAGTGAGGCAGATGCCTCAGTTATTTTGGTTTTACCTTTCTCTCAGCAGTCAGTGGGTCTATAATTCATCTCATTACTTTAGACATGGTGCCTAGTGCATCTGGGAATGGGATGGTAAATATTGATCAAAGCTGCCTTACTTATTGCTGTCCCTACATGTACTCCTTAGTCTCACAGTTGTCTGCATGCTACCTTTCCTACCAAATCCATCAACCACTTTCTGCTTTCTCTTCTTTCCCTGTCTATTCTAAACTTGATGATTAATCTTTTGAGCCATACTCCCACCAACATCTTTAATTCCTTTGTCCCCTTAGCTTTCCTTCTGACCTAGTCAGAAAAATTGCATTCATTGATCAGTGCTGTAATTCTTTTTTGATTTTGCACCTGAATTTTTGTCAGCTGTTGCAAATATTCATGTCTTTTAGCTGAACTGAAGCACTGATCATCTATCATTTTACATGGAATGGTCAGGAACTATTTTTCTTAACAATGATATTAACCTTCACCACACTTTTTGGTTTTACTCCATGTGATAATCTTGCATTCAATGCAACTGGACTTCCTTAGAAATGTTAGTTGAGTTTAGCACATATAGCAAAGAGGACTTAACCGACTGCTGAGGGGCAAAAAACAATTTAAGCTCTACAGGCATTTTTTATAAAGCATACAAAAAACATTTTTAAAAGAGATAAATAAAAAGATATGAAAAATAGTAAAATAACATGCTTTTCAAAAAGTCTTCAAATGTGGTCTTTTCCATATATAATATTTCCACATTTACTTTTCCACATTCTCCCCCTTCTCCACAAATATAACCATATTCATCTTTATCTCCTTCCTTATTTTCAGGTCCTGCAGACTTGAGATCTTTACCTTTTTAAATCTAGCACATTTGGGACTAGAAACAAAATATTTTCTCTGTCTCATGTATCTCTCCTGTCTAATCACTCTTGGCTCCTCTTTGTCTAGAAACATATTCAAATATTTTCTATTCCTTAAAAAAGCCTTGCTTATATCATCTATGTCTTTTAGGTTACCCATTTAACTTTTTTTCTTATCTGTATTACCCAAACTTCTTTTTAAAAAAATTTTTAATGTTTATTTATTTGTGACAGAGAGAGAGAGAGAGAGAGAGAGAGAGAGAGAGAGAGAGAGAATGAGCGGGGGAGGGGCAGAGAGAGAGGGAGGCACAGAATCTTAAGCAGGCTCCAGGCTCTGAGCTGTCAGCACAGAGCCCGACGTGGGGCTCGAAGTCACAGACCATGAGATCATGACCTGAGCCGAAGTCAGATGCTTAATCAACTAAGCCATCCTTTAATGTAGTTCTGAGCCACCCAGGTGACCTTGTATTACCCAAACTTGAAAAAAATGGTTGCGACTCATTTCTACTTTTTTTATTATTTCCTTCACTCTCCAGTCCATTATAATTTGGCTCTTGTTCTTAGCACAGTACCAAAATTACTCTTGACAAAACCATCAATAATTTATTAACACTTAACTCCAAAGGAGAGCTGTAATATTTGAGACTCTTAATCAAAATATCCATAATAATATATTAATGAAACTAACATTTACGAGCATTGTCTGATATGTCTTGATGATACTGTTCATTTCATACTTATCTCATTCCATCCTCGCAGTGACTCTATGAGAGAGTTACTATTATTATTCTCATTTTACTGACAAAGAAGTTGGGAGTCAGAGAGATTATGTAAATTGCTTGGTTACACAGTTACTAAATGGCAAAGCCAGAGCTGAACCTAGATCCTCTTAAAGCTCTCCATTCCCTTATCTTTTGGGAATCTACACCTTCTTTTTTTTCCATTGACCCCTCCTACTATAACATTTCTGTTTTCTTGGCAGATTTTCCTCTTTCATTCAACCCTTAAAACATTGGTTCTTGATTATTTTTGCACTACAGAATTAACTGAAGGTATTTTTAAAACTACAGTTGAAGGGGCGCCTGGGTGGCGCAGTCGGTTAAGCATCCGACTTCAGCCAGGTCACGATCTTGCGGTCCGTGAGTTCCAGCCCCGCGTCAGGCTCTGGGCTGATGGCTCAGAGCCTGGAGCCTGTTTCCGATTCTGTGTCTTCCTCTCTCTCTGCCCCTCCCCCATTCATGCTCTGTCTCTCTCTGTCCCAAAAATAAATAAACGTTGAAAAAAAAAAATTAAAAAAAAAAAAAAAAGACTACAGTTGCTATGGACCCACCCCAAAGATAGAATCAGAATACCTAGGATAGGGATATTATATATACCTAGAAATGTGCATTTTAAACTCCCACAGTGATTTAAAACCAATGTAGTTTTTTAAAGCCACAATTACACAGTCTCCTAGTGATCTCATCTAGCCTCATAGTTATGCCCACCACCTACAAAGTGATATGCCCAAATGTGTATTCCCTGGCAAACATCTTTCCCCCTTTTTCCTCTTTCCTCAGTAGCTGGTCTCCAATATCTTTCCATCTGCTGGACAACTTAATCTTCATGTCCTGTAGGAAACTCACCGTTTTCCCTCTGAAGGGAAATCAGGACATATGGTCACTCTTTCTCTAACTGCCTAGATGCCTTCCTTTACCTGCAAGAAAATGTTTGAGGCTCTTAACACTGCATGAAAAACCCATGATAATCTGCTTTTTTTCTCAGTAATGTATAACTCAGAATTTATTCTTCATCTCTCTGGAGTACTTGTAGTTCCTATACATACATGCTGTGTCCTATCTCTTATCTTTATGCTATTGCCTGTCTAGAATCCTTTTTAAACTTTATTCCTTTTAGAATAGTTCAAGTACCTCCTATCCCTGGAGTTCTCTATTAACCCTCTTGTCTGTTAGCTACATGCTTTGATTAGATTTGCCTTCTCCACATAATACTCTATGTATACTAACTGTTGTACCTCTGTCTGCTACTGTATTGAACTTACTTCAGTTAGTGGTATTTCCTATCACTTGATGAATGCTGGAACTAAGCCTGAGTAGCCTTGGTAATTTGTTGATTTTTCTCTTAGGAGTTAGGTGTTGATTGTAGTCACTTCCCCAGACTTGATCAGGCAGCATTCTGCCTTACTCCTCTTTCCTATTAGACCATGCAGCTGAGTTTCCAATGGACTTGACTAATACTGAAATTATGACTAGCTAAAACTCTGAAGAGGACAAATAAAATTTAGAATGGGAGATGATAAAATGCCTTAGCAGAAATATATAAGAGTGTTAAGGGAACACAGAGAAATAACCCTTTGCCTTTGCTACTGAGAAGGTGGCAAGGATGTATTCCTAGATTAATTGAATTTTAAATTGGGTATAATTTCATAAATGTAGGTAGTTTAAGTTTCTGTAAAACTTGAATCATGTCAGAGGTGCTATATATATTTTTAAAAATTTTTTAATGTTTATTTGTTTTTGAGAGACACAGAGAGACAGAACATGAGTGGGGGAGGGGCAGAGAGAGAGGGAGACACAGAATCTGAAGCAGGTTCCAGGCTCTGAGCTGTCAGCACAAAGCCCAATGTAGGGCTTGAACTCAAGAGCCGCAAGATCATGACCTGAGCTGAAGTCAGACACTTAACCGACTGAGCCACCCAGGTGCCTCAGAGGTTCTATGTTTTCTTAAAAAAGTAGTTGCTACATGGTCGCTTTTCTTAAAATTGTGATTATTTCTTTATCATTCATCTATAGTTTCAAAGAATCTTTAATGCAATACATGCACAGTTGCCAGCATTGAATACCTCCAGGGTCCCTATCAATATTTTATTTTATTGCATTTGGTCTTGTTGACCACTCCCATTTCCACAGTGCTAATGTTTTCAGACTGTATACTAAATGAATAACATCCATTGAATTTGGACAATAGAGTATCCTTGTTGAAAACAACCAATAAACGTATTTGTAGAGGATTGGGTATAGGGCCAATCCTGGGCTAGGTCCCCTATGCCTTGGAGATACAAAAACAAGTATTAGATATGCTTTCCTGAACTGGGGATTTTTAGGCAAGGTTATAGAAACAAAATTTACATTATGTGTTTGAAAAGTGTGAGGCACCATATTAAATAAATACATTCTACCTTGTTAGGAATGATGGAACTTGCTAGAAGGCAGAAATCAATGTAAACTAGAATACTAGAATATTTTGGTTAGTCTTTGAAAACAGATGAGGGTATAGATAATCAGGAAAAGGAGATGAGCAATGCAGTACAAACTAAGACACAGCACATGAAATTGTACAAGTGACACCAAAATCTGTAGACAAGTTCAGAAAATCTCTAAAATTGTATTTGTTTGTGGTCAGCAGAGGATGCTGAAAAATGGTCTCTCACTAACCAAGGCTAATGATATGAGAGTTTTGTTCACTTGTTTATTCTTCTCACCATTTAATAACTTACTGTGTCATAAATAGCGTCCAGGTTTTGATAAGGAACCATCACCCATGGGCATCAAGGCAAACAAAGTAAACATTTATAAGGAGCAGTTAGTTCCTTTCTTCCTGGCCTTGATTTTATTTACTCAATTAATTATTTAATCTTAACAAGGAACATAGCCTCCCTGTGCTCTCTTCATCCCTTTGAAGTAATCATCAGTGAAGGGAGGCAATGCAGTAAATGGATTCTGTATGGAGGGAGAAGAGAATTGTGGATAACTGTTGTCTTAAGTACCATGGCTATAACAGCAGCAGCTTGGTAATAATAATAAAAAAGTAATTTATACTGAGCACATCTTATGAAAGGTTATTATATAGAGAATGATGACTGGTTGTTCTCCATCACAAGTAGGCACAGAGAAAAGATGATCTGGATTTAAATATCAGTGGACTATATTATTGAAAGACATGGTAATGTTTTCCCAGTAAGACTTTAACATAAATAAGAATGGTTATTCATCTGTCAAGAACATTTTAAGTAGAAGTCTATATTGGGCTAGGGGGATAGATTCAAAAATTATCTTCTATAAGTATTATCAGTATTTCTTTTTGTAATTTGGAATCCTAGAGAGCTGATTCCTAGAATAATAGTTTATGTGTTTACATAGTACTTTAGATCATTATTTTGTTTTCATTTTGAGATGGA
Source organism: Herpailurus yagouaroundi (assembly GCF_014898765.1). NCBI lineage: Eukaryota > Metazoa > Chordata > Mammalia > Carnivora > Felidae > Herpailurus > Herpailurus yagouaroundi. The sequence goes on along the minus strand of NW_024412376.1, from coordinate 121,606,591 downwards.
TGCTTGGCTTCCCATATTCCAGTAGAGTAAATACACCTGGAGAGATGAATCAATGCCACACAGATAATTAATAATAGTGGAGTAGGAGCTCAAAACTAGGTCTTCTAATACCAAAAACAATGCCTAAATTGTAGCTTTGCCATGAAGGGCCTTTGAAAAATATTCTATAATGACCTTCAAGTTATAGATAAAGAAACTGAAGCCACGATAGTTAAAATTACAAAAATTTAAAAGGAACAGAATTTGAATCTCCTGTCTTCCACACAAGTGTGCATTACACTAACTACAGCCCTACTTACCTCTTCTCTATATACAAACACAAATATGAATGAGTGCTTTATGCATCCATGCTCTCCTTGCACACCCAGTTAACAGCAGGGATATGACTCCCTCTTTCTACTCCTTTTTTTCCCTTTGGTAACAGGACAAAATATGAATGTCAAAGAATTCATAATGCTTTCCTCATCTCCTGCCTTCTAAAGTTATAGTACTCATCATGCTGATAGGTTACCAGGCTTTTGCTAATAAGTGTTAATATCTGACATTAGCGCTGATAGAGGCCAGAAGAAATTTGGAAGAAACCAGTCAAAAGAGTTAACTAGCATTTCTATTAGAAAAGACAGAGTGCTTTGTGGAAGGAGGCTGCACGAATGGGTGGGTGAGACGGTGAGGAGTGGTGTGGGAGGTAGAAATAGAGAAGAGATAAGTTTGTAAGCAACTGCTATGACAAGACGAACTCTCAGAAGAAACATGTCTACAGAATATTTTTAAGGAAATTTTGCTGTGTTGGTGTAGTTTAATTCCCTGCCTTTCTTGCTGACCTTCCACCACCTTTACAAGGGAATTCAGTAAAATCCTGCATTGCTCTTCAATGCTTTTAAAGCCATAATTACATTTTTTAGGGAAATGAAGGTAATACTTCAATGGTCACTTTATGTGAACAAGAAGTTCAATTCTTTTGGCTTACTTATATTTATTTATTTAATTTTAATTTTAATTTTTTATTATTTTTAGTTTACATCCAAATTAGTTTTATATAGTGCAACAATGATTTCAGGAGTAGATTCCTTAGTACCCCTTACCCATTTAGCCCATCCCCCCTCCCACAACCCCTCCTGTAACCCTCAGTTTGTTCTCCATACTTATGAGTCTCTTCTGTTTTGTTCCCTTCCCTGTTTTTATATTATTTTTGTTTCCCTTCCCTTATGTTCATCTGTTTTTTCTCTTAAAGTACTCATATGAGTGAAGTCATATGGTTTTTGTCTTTCTCTGACTAATTTCACACAGCATAATACCCTCCAGTTTCATCCACATACTTGCAAATGGCAAGATTTCATTCTTTTTGATTGCCGAGTAATACTCCATTGTGTATATGTGTGTGTGTGTGTGTGTGTGTGTGTGTGTGTGTGTGTATACACACCACATCTTCTTTATCCATTCATCCATTGATGGACATTGGGGTTCTTTCCATACTTGGGCTATTGTTGATAGTGCTGCTATAAACATTGTTTCCAGTGCTGTTGATAGTGCTGCTATAAACATACTATTTTCCAGAGTAGCTGTACCTAGTTTGCTGTATAGGAATGCAACCGATTTCTGTGCATTGATTTTATATCCTGCAACTTTGCTGAATTCATGAATCAGTTCTAGCAGATTTTTGGTGGAATATTTTGGGTTTTCCATATAGAGTATCATGTCATGTGAAGAGTGAAAGTTTGACCTCCTCCTGGCCAATTTGGATGCATTTATTTCTTTGTGTTTTATGATTGCAGAGGCTAAGACTTCCAACACTATGTTGAATAACAGTGGTGAGAGTGGACATCCCTATCTTGTTCCTGACCTTAGGGGGAAAGCTCTGTTTTTCCCCATTGAGGGTGATATTAGCATTGGGTTGTTCATATATGGACCTTTATGATTTCGAGGTATACTCCTTCTATTCCTACTTTCTTGATGGTTTTTAGCAAGAAAGGATGCTGTATTTTGTCAAATTCTTTCTCTGGATCGATTGAGAGGATCATATGGTTCTTGTCCTTTCTTTATTGATGTGATGAATCATGTTAATTGTTTTGTGGATATTGAACATACCTTGCATTCCAGGTATAAATCCCACTTGGTCGTGGTGAATAAATTTTTTTAATGTATTGTTGGAGCCAATTGGCTTATATCTTGTTGAGGATTTTTGCATCCATGTTCATCAGGGAATTTGGTCTATAGTTCTCCTTTTTAGTGGGGTCTCTGTCTGGTTTTGGAATCAAGGTAATGCTGGCTTCATAGAAAGAGTTTGCAAGTTTTCCTTCCATTTTTATTTTTTGGAACACCTTCAAGAGAATAGGTGTTAACTCTTCCTTAAATGTTGGGTAGAATTCTCCTGGAAAGCCATCTGGCCCTGGACTCTTGTTTTTTGGCAGATTTTTGATTACTAATTCAGTTTCCTTACTGGTTATGGGTCTGTTCAAATTTTCTATTTCTTCCTGTTTCAGTTTTGGTAGTGTATATGTTTCTAGGAATTTGTCCATTTCTTCCATTTTATTGACATATAATTGCTCATAATATTCTCTTACTATTGTTCTTATTTCTGGTGTGTTGGTTGTGATCTCTCCTCTTTCATTCTTGATTTTATTTATTTGGGTCCTTTCCTTTTTCTGTTTGACAAAACTGGCTAGTGGTTTATCAATTTTGTTAATTCTTTCAAAGAATCAGCTTCTGGTTTCATTGATCTGTTGTACTGTTTTTTTTTTTTTTTTTGGTTTTTTTGGTTTTTTTTTTTTTTTTGGTTTCAATAGCATTAATTTCTGCTCTACTCTTTATTATTTCCTGTTATTTGATGTTCTTTTGCCAGCTTTTTAAGGTGTAAGGTTGGGTTGTGTATCTGAAATCTTTCTTCCTTCTTTAGGAAGGCCTGGATTGCTATATACTTTTCCTCTTATGACCGCCCTTGCTGTGTCCCAGAGGTTTTGGGTTGTGGTGTTATCATTTTCATTGGCTTCCATATACTTTTTAATTTCCTCTTTAACTTCTTGGTTGGCTCATTCATTCTTTAGTGGGATGTTCTTCAGTCTCCAAGTATTTGTTACATTTCCAAATTTTTTCTAGTGGTTGATTTCGAGTTTAATAGCATTGTGGCCTGAAAATATGCATGGTATTCTCTCGATCTTTTTGTACTTACTTAGGGCTGATTTGTTTCCCAGTATATGGTCTATTATGGAGAATGTTCCATGTGCACTGGAGAAGAATGTATATTCCGCTGCTTTAGGATGAAATGTTCTGAATGTATCTGTTAAGTCCATGGGGTTCAGTGTGTCATTCAAAGCCATTGTTTCCTTGTTGATTTTTTTATTAGATGATCTGTCCACTGTTCTGAGTGGGGTGTTGAAGTCTCCTACTATTATGGTATTACTATTGATGAGTTTATGTTTGTGATTAATTGATTTTTATGTTTGGGCACTTGCACATTCGGTGCATAATTGTTTATAATTGTTACGTCTTCTTGGTGGATAGACCCCTTGATTATGATATAATGCCCTTCTGCATCTTTTGATACAGTCTTTATTTTGAAGTCTAGATTGTCTGATATAAGTATGGCTACTCTGGCTTTCTTTTGTTGATCATTAGCATAATAGATGGTTCTCTATCCCCTTACTTTCAATCTGAAGGTGTCTTTAGGTCTAAAGTGGGTCTCATGTAAACAGCATATAGATGGATCTTGTTTTTTATCCATTCTGTTACCCTATGTCTTTTGATTGGAGCATTGAGTTCATCGACGTTTAGAGTGAGTACTGAAAGATATGAATTTATTGTCATTATGTTTCTTGTAGAATTAGAGTTTCTGGTGGTGTTCTCTGGTCCTTTCTAGTCTTTGTTGCTTTTGGTCTTTTTTTTTTTTTTTTCATCTTTTCTCCCTCAGAGAGTGCCCCTTAAAATTTCTTGCAGGGCTGGTTTAGTGGTCACAAAATCCTTTAATTTTTGTTTGGGAAACCTTTTATCTCTCCCTCTATTTTGAATGACAGCCTTGCTGGATAAAGAATTCTTGGTTGTATATTTTTCTGATTCAGCACATTGAATGTATCCTGCCACTCCTTTCTGGCCTGCCAAGTTTTTGTGGATAGGTCTGCTGCAAACTTGATCTCTCTTCTCTTGTAAGTTAGGGACTTTTTTTTCCCTTGCTGCTTTCTTGATTCTCTCCTTGCCTGAGTATTTTGTGAATATGACTATGATATGCCTTGTTAATGGCCGTTTTTCGTTGAATCTAATGGGGGTCCTCTGTGCTTTCTGGATTTTTATGTCTATGTCTTTCCCCAGGTTAGGAAAGTTTTCCGCTATGATTTGCTCACATAACCCTTCTACCCTATTTCTCTTTCTTCCTCTTCTGGGACCCCCATGATTCTGATGTTGTTCCTTTTTAATGAGTCACTGATTTCTCTGATTCTTAAATCGTGCTCTTTTGCCTTAATCTCCCTCTTTTTTTCTGCTTCATTATTCTCCATAAGTTTGTCCTCTATATTGCTGGTTCTCTGTTCTGCCTCATCCATCTTTGCCGCTGCGGCATCCATCTGTGATTGCAGCTGAGTTACAGCATTTTTCATTTCATTCTGACTAGTTTTTACTTCTTTTGTCTCTGCAGAAAGTGATTCTAATCTATTTTCGATTCCAGCTAGTATTCTTATTATCGTGATTCTAAATTCTGGTTCATACATCTTGCTTGTATCTGTGTTGGTTAAATCCCTGGCTGTCGTTTCTTTGTGCTCTTTCTTTTGGGGTGAATTCCTTCATTTTGTCATTTTGAAGGGAGAAAAGGAATTAATGAGGTAGAAAAATTAAAATAAAAACATTAAAATTAAGAAAATATTAAAATTAAAAATTAAACACACACAATCGAATAAATGATGCTAGATCCTAGGTGTGTTTTGGTATAGGTGTTGAAAGTGGTTTGACAGATTAGAAATAAAAAGGGAGGAAAAAAGGAAATCATTTGAGAATTTGAAAAGAATGAATACACTGAAGTAGACTAAAATGAGATGATGGAAGTAAAAGAAAATTTGAAAAACTTTACACAAAAGTAAAGAATATACTAGAAAGAAACTAAAGAAAAATATTTTTAATAAAAACTAAAAATAAAAATGAATTTTTTCTTTCTGTATTCAAGAAAAAGAAAAGAAACGAAAAATAGGAAAAGAAAAAAGAAAAAAGAAATCGTTTGAAAATTTGAAAAAGTGAATATACTGAAGTAGACTAAAATAAAATGATGGAAGTAAAATAGAATTTGAAAAAATTTACAAAAAATTTAAAAAATATAGTGAAAAAAGTAAAGAAAAATATTTTTAATAAAAATTGAAAAGAAAAATGAATTTTTTCTCTTTCTGTATTCAAGAAAAAGAAAAGTAGTGAAAAAGAGAAAAAAAAAAGAAAGAAAGAAAATTGAATAGATGGACCTGCTACCGGATTGAAATAGGACTGAAATTACTTTGTTTTCCCCGAGAAGTCAGACTATGAAGTGCTTTATAGTCCATAAACTAAGTAGGCAGTGATACTTGTGTTCTTGAAGAGTGAGGTTGGTCCAGTTGGGCGGGGCTCAGTGTAATGGCTCTGTTCTCCACTAGATGGCGCTGCTAGCCTACTGGGGTGGGGTGTTGCCGCGCTTGTAGTTGCGTATGCGCATGCGCAGTAATGGTGAAAATGGCATCACCCAGGTATCCAGTCTCTAGTATTGGAAGGAACTCTGTTCTCCCGGATCAGCAATCGTGCACCTGTCCTCTGTCTTCGGCTTTCATCCACTCCCCGCTTCTTCACTGTCCGTGACCAAGCCCCAGGCAGTACCTCTCTCCGGAGTTTTGTCTCAGATGCGGCTGTTCTCCCAGCTCCGTTACTTCTGAAGGACTGTGGCTTTGTCCTGTTCCGCCCCTCTGCTGAATGGTCTCACTGAGCAATGGCCGGATGCCGGCTGCACCCAGGAATGCTTGCGGGACCGTGCTGCTGCCAGTGCCCTGAGACTATGGCCAGGTGCCAGTCTGCCCCAGAAAAAGTTCACCAGATAGTGTAGCAGCAGCGTTTCAGGGACTATGGAAAATCACAACACACATCTGGCACCAGGCTTCACCCTTGAAGACCTTGTTCCAGCACCAGCGAATGTGGCCATTTTCTGGGGTCTGCTGGGACCAGGTGGCTTCAACAGTCTCTACCAAATGTCCTTCCAGCAGTGGAACCGCTTTTCCCCATGTGGCTCGAGAACCTCCTGGACTCCATTCTGCTCCTGGGGATTCACCCTTCCCGCCAGAGCACCACCAGGTATTGAGCTGCAGAGTTGCAGACTTTGCACTCCCCTTGTTTACAGTCTTAATGGAATTTAAACCCTCTCCTTTCTCCCTTTTTAGTTTAGTCTCTGCGGCTGTTTCCAATTTTCCACTTTCTCTTCAGCTGCTTTTAGGGAGGGGTGCTTTTCCCGAATTCTCCCCCACCCCAGTCTTCGTCCTCTCTCCACCTGCAAAAGCAGCTCCCTGCCCGCCGCTGGCTTCTCTCTCCCCAAGTTCATCTCTCCCTACCACGTACCTGCTGAATTCTGTGGTTCAGGTTGTGCAGATTGTTGTGTTAATCCTCCGATCAGTTTTCTAGGTGTGTAGGATGTTTTAGGGTTGGTCTGGCTGTATTTCATGGATGTAAGACACACAGTAATGAAATTTAAATCCTTTCCTTTCTACTTTATCCCTTTTTAGTTCACTCCCTGTAGCTGTTTCCAATTTTCCACTTTCTCTCCAGCTGCTTTTGGGAAGGGGTGCTTTTCCCATATTCTCCCTCTGTCTGCATCCTCTCTCCGCCTTCAGAAACACCTCCCTGCCCGCCAGGGCTTCTTTCTCCCCAAGTTCACCTCTCTGCGTCAGTACCTGCTGAATTCTTTGGTTCAAGTTGTGCAGATTGTTGTGTTAATCCTCTAGTCAGTTTTCCAGGTGTGCAGGATGGTTTAGTGTTGGTCTGGCTGTGCTTCATGGACACGAGACACACAAAAAGCTTCTATAGTGTTCCGCCCTATATTTATATTTATATTTATATTTATATTTATATTTATATTTATAT
>NW_024412376.1:121540032-121599516 GCF_014898765.1 Herpailurus yagouaroundi | reverse complement strand
TATATTTATATTTATATTTATATTTATATTTATATTTATATTTATATTTATATGTTTTATATTTATATCTTTAAACAACAAATCTCATGCCTAAATTTAAATTTTTATTATCATAAAATACTAATTTTATAATTTTGCATGTATGTGTGTATGTATGTACTACTTTGGAAATTGAAGGGCCCATTGCTTTTAGCTAGAAAAGGGTATTGTGGTTTCTCTTTGTCAATATCTTTCCTGTTCTAGTTTGTCTTCCTCTACCCTGTATATTCAGTTTTTTACTTTATCACTTCATGCTTAAAATCTACCTTCAAAATAAAATCTGTACTCCTCCTTTGGCATATAAAAATCGTCATTATCTACCCACAACCTGACCAGTCATGTCTCCTTCTAGAGAGCATGTGCCAAATAACCTGAATACATGATACACTGTACCACTTTAAAGCCCTAAGCATGTTGCTATTCCTTCTTGTCAATGACTTTTGTATATATCATTTATATGCATATTTGTATATATCATTTATATATACAAATACATATTTACATATATATTTTTTTCTGTTTGCTTTTTATTTTTTATCTGATAAATATAATCTTTAAAATGCAGCATAAATTCCATTTGTGTGTCTTCCCTGTATCCCCAAGGTACAGAAAGCTATCGCCTTATTTGTATAGTCTAAGGTTTTGGGGCAACCCTTTGTCATGGCACATATCACAATAGTGTGTAGTGACCCTCTTCATACCTAGCTGCTGCTGGTTTTGAGGACAGGGACCATGTCTTTTTTACATTTGTTTGCTAAGAACAGCGCATGACATATAGTAGGCACTATGAAAATTTTACTGAGATAGATTGAATTTGTTTGACATCCTAAACAAATTACTTGATATTTCCACATGGTTAAAATCAGAGGATTTCAGAGGGGAAAAAAGAAACATCATGCATCACAATTCTTCCTAGGACATATTCCTCCATTCCTTCATTTATGCAAATATGGTTGATGGGCTCCTCACTGGAGGTAGAATGTTTTTTAAGACTGGTTAGTCCTTTGTCATCTATTGGAGAAGGTGGTTTACAGAAGCCTTGTTTACAAAGAGCCACATTTTCTGAGATTCTGTGTTGTAACATATTTTGAGGAGTGGACTGCCACCAAACGGAGGTAGATGTTAAACAAAGGAAATGGGACGTCCCCAGGTTACGGGGTGCTGAGTACCACACAGGTGATGGAGAAGACAGGTGGACACTACAAACGTCTGTAGGAACATTACCGATTCCTAAATTAGAGCTCATTTAGATTCTGGAATTCTCTTTACTGTGTGGTCTACTGGTGAGGTGGCCTAGAACAGAATCATTCCATTCATCTTGACCCCTCCCATCTAAGATCTTTAAAGAAGTGAAGACTGGTTAACATGATCAATTAAATGGGGGAGAAAATAGGGCAGTTTGTGTAGTGTGTTAGAAAGAGGAAATGGGGTGTGTTGTTATCACATGTGTATAATGCATCCTTTGTGCCTAGTTTATAATAGTTTTAGGTCCATTTTAGCATTAACTGTGTCCGGAATCCCCTTCTCTCCTGGGGCTTTCCCTTTACAACTGGATGGCCCGAGATGATTTCCAGGCTCCTCTTATAATTTAGACTCTTGTAAATGGACTCTTTTGTGGCATTTTAAGGACAAGTTTACCTTCAAGGGCCAGAAGGGGAGAAATGTGTCCTATCTCCACTGCTGACCTATTAATTTTGCAAGTCCAAAATTACAAAGTAGTAAGATGGAGTAAAATACTTTCTGCATTCTCTTCAACATTATCTCCACCAGAACATTACACATTTCTATAGGTATCCAGATACCAATTTATAATATAAACCCTGTATGAACCTGACAGTATGAACCTGACAACTATTGTGAAAGAACAAACAGCCACTGAAGAGTCATTTGCTCAGGAAAATTTTACTTTGCTCTTGTCAGTGCCTCAGCCAATATCTTATCCTCTGGAAGTTGCCCTCATTGCTTAGAGGAATCTTTTGTTGCAAATGTGCTACAAGCTGATAAACTCAGTCCTGGAGTCTTGTATTTTCTATGTTTGATATTCCATTAGGAACTGCAGTGGCTTCCCCCACCCCCCCAGCCCTTTTTCTTTTTAGTTTGGCTTCTGATGGTGATAGCAGGTATCTCTCTTTCAATTTAAGTATAATTGAACTTGAGATTAGCTGCTTACAGATGCTGGTAAACCTTACCTTGTGTTACCTAAGAACAACTTCTAACTTCAGTTTGAATAGCACCTTTCACATCAGTGCCTCAAGTTGCTTCACAGTAATACATCATCAATATTTCACAACGTGGCATCAGTGAGCAGCATATTCAATGACTCAGCCATCACTTCAAATAATCTAGAGAAGAAACAACCAGAGGAAAGCAGGTCTTCTTTTTCTCTGTACAGATGAAAGATACAGATTTAATATTTCCAAGTGTTTGTTTTATCCTTAAACCATGTTTAGATGAACAATCTAGCAGAAAGGTGCAAAAAATGAAAAAAAAAAAAAAAACTGTCCTAGAGGCACTATTCATATTTGCATCAGTAAATCCAAATCAAACAAATACACAAACAAGCATCTGCTCTATACATAAGTATTTACCTGATATTTCATTTGACACTATAGCTTTAAATAAAATCTATGAAACTTTTTTTAAAATTTAGAGTAAAATTATTTTATTTGAAAAATTAATTAATAAGATAATTCCTAATTACTACCTGGGAATGCAAAAGCTAGGAACAAGAAAGGTCATGCTGTGTTTCTTTCTCCTCTTCCTCCCCACATCCAGTACTCATCTTAATGCCTCTGGAATCCATATTATTTTTTCCCATACTATTGCCATATCCATATTTCAGGTAATCCTTTTTTTTTAAGTTTTTAAAAAATATTTATTTATTATTGAGAGACAGAGAGAGAGCATGAGCAGGGGAGGGGCAGAGAGAGGAGACACAGAGTCCGAAGCAGGCTCCAGGCTCTGAGCTGTCAGCACAGAACCTGACGCGGGGCTTGAACTCACAAACCAGAAGATCATGACCCGAGTTGAAGTCAGACGCTTAACCGACTGAGCCACCCAGGTGCCCAACTCCTTTTTAATTTGAATCATCTCCACATTTATCTGTCGGGTTTCTTCAGTCTAGTTTTTGGTTGAGTGTCCTACCATACCACCCTATATATTCCTCACAGTAAGTGCTAGAGTAAATTTTCTATTACTTAAATGGACAGTGTATCTCTATTCAGCTAAAAATACCTTCTAGTGACTCTTCATAGATTTCAGGATGTTTAAAATCCTTAACATGGCACAGAGGCCTTTCGTGAAATGACCTCTGCCAGCATTTCCACGCAAACATCCTTTTGTTCACAAAATGAGCACCCACGTTGCCCCAACATATTGAACTCTTTGTAGTTCCTTTCAAAGGTCAACCTTTCTGTTATCTCTGGACTTTTGAACACATTGAACGTATAACCAAAAATGTATAATATTCTGCTTACTCTATTTTCTCCCTTACTAGGCAGGATCCGTTGCATTCAGTCATCAGTGCCTAATACCTGATATGTAATACCTGATTTCTGAATTGAATGTAACTTAATAGGAAGCAATAAAACTTCTACACCACTCATATCCTCTGTTTATTGAACGAAGCTAGATATAGGCAATAATAGTGAAAATTTTAATTCTTAGTATTTTACAGAAGTTATGAACCTCTTTTAGAATCTGTTGAAAGCTACAGATTCTCTTTGCATGATAAAACACATGGATGATCCTACATGCACAATGTTTTATACAGCTTCAGAAAGTTCATAATAATCTTGAATTCAATTTAGGGATTTCTAGCTAAAGCCCACTGCTCTAAGGCATTCTCATGTTGATAAACATACCATTGGAGAGTTTACTCATTTGGTTGACTTGCTCTGTCTCATCAAAGTTTAGAGAATCATGGAATCTCAAGAGTGGAACACCTTCCAAATATCATTTAGTCCAATTTCATATGTAATATATGAATTATTTCTATCATGTTTATTCCACATGCTCCCCCCTTTCATGATAAGCTTTATTGTTCAATTAGAGTGAAGTCACAATCTCTTAAGCACTACATCTACTTTGAAAGATCCTGGCTATTTAAAAATTATCTGAGACTTTGGTTTGAACTCAGACATAATAAGAGCTTGGAAGCAATCACTCTCATCTTTAAAATAAGGAAAAGCTAGGCACTCTGAAAATCAGTGACTTCTTTGTGATCCCCCCCCCCCCCCCCCCCCCCAGCCCAGAGAACTGAGATCAAAGAGCCAACTATCTCCTTGAAGTCTGAAGAGATAGGAACATCAGAGTCATAGCTGATATCTGCTTACCCAGAGCAGAAGCCTCTGGAACCACAAACTTGTAGGAACAATTAAATAGTGGCTGATGAATTGCTGCAGGCTGGGTGGAGGCTAGCATGAAGAGTGAGAAACAACTGGGGACTTTTGTCTTGGGTGTTTCCCCACACTATTTTGACTTTCATTTCCAGAAATCCTACTAGGTTTCCATGGTAAACCTTGGAAGAAGATCCTTTGTAGCTCTGGCAGGAAGAGAAGAGTAAATACTGTGAATTGACCTAAAGCATTTTCCATGACAAAGACTTACTCTCTAGGGAAAAAAAAAAAAAAATTCACCAAAGTTATATCCTACTTGGGGATGGACACTGTTTCCACTTCAGCACAATCTAACTTTACTGTCTCACCAAAGTGTATGCAGGGGAAACAGAGTCAAAGGGTGTTGGGGTACAAGAAAACAGACTGTGAACACTAAGGCAGGAAAGAGTTGGGGGCAGGGTAGCTATACCACCAGAGAAACAATTCTGTAGGTCACAATTTGGAGAAATAGACCAGCTAAAAGACTGAGATTGAATCAGAAAATTATGTAATGTTTCCACCTACTCACACTTTATCATCACATAAATGTGGCTCCAGTATAGCAACAGGGGATTATACCTCAAAATCTGTAACATACAGGCTCTATCTCTGAAGAGGAATATTTATGGAGTCCCAACATCAGAGGGAGGACAAAAATAAAGACAATAGAGGAAACTGAAGTCTTGGACATCTATAGCTATCACAAACAATAAACACAGCCTAACTTTTAACTAAATTAACATAAATACTTAAATTAAAGTCCCATTTATCTTAGTTTCTATTACCTGATACAACAGATTTGACTTTCAACAATTTCAAGCATAATTAGAATTCCAAATGAGAAGAAAAAGAATGGGGCAGAAGAAATATTTGAAGTAATAATGGCTGAGAAATTTCCAAATTAATGACAGACACCAAGAAACAGGTTCCAGAAAGCTCAGAGTATATCAAGCTGATAAAACAGAATAAATAGAAAAAAAAATAAAAACAAAAAAATAACAAAAGAGTCCCCAGAAAAAACTCCCTCAAGCTTGGCATATCGTATTCAAACTGTAGAAAGCCAAAGAGAGAGAACATTTTGAAAGACTCTAAAAGGGACATGGGGCACCTGGGTAGCTCAGTCAGTTAAGCATCCAACTTCGGCTCAGGTCATGATCTCATGGTTCTTAGGTTCAAGCCCCACGTCAGGCTCTGTGCAGACAGCTCAGAGTCTGGAGCCTACTTTGGATTCTGTGTCTCCCTCTCTGCTCCTCCTCTCCTCATGCTCTGTCTCTCTGTCTCTCTCTGTGTTTTTCTCAAAATTAAATAAAGGAGACAACAAAAACACCTTGCTTATAGAGGAACAAGGGAACAAAGATAGGAATTAAAGTAATTTTTTTAAAAAGTGAAACATAATCTTGCTGTATGACCCATCAATCACACTCCTTACCCAAGTGATTGAAACCTTTTGTATACACAAAAACCTGTATGCAGATGTTAACAATATCATTATTCATAATTCATATTCAAAATGTGAAGCAACCAAGATTTTCTTCAGCAGTGAATGTATAAACACACTGTGGTGTATTTGTACAATGGAATATAATTTAGTGATAAAGAGGAATGAGCTATCAAGCCACCCAAAGACATAGACAAATTGTTAATTTATGTTGCTAAGTGAAAGAATCCAATCTGAAAAGGCTACATACTGTATAATTCCATTTATATGATATTTTGTAAAAGGAAAAACTGTTGAGATGGTAAACATATCTATGTTTGACAATGTTTTGGAGAGAAATTGAATAGAAGAGGAAAGGGAATTTTCAAGGTTGTAAAAGTACTCTGGTACTTTAATGGTAGAAACATGACACTGTGAATATGTCAAAACCTGTACAATTTTATGGACCAAAGAATGACCATTAATGTATGAAAAAAATGCTTACAGTGTTTAGCAGGTCAAAGAATCTCACTATGGGATGTATGATGTGACAAAGGAATGGTCTTTTGTACAAATGGATAAAACAGTTCATTGAAGGTGGTGGGAAGAATGGTGCTGATCTATGCAATTTTGGAAATAAGTAGAGTTTGCAAAACTAAAAGGCAATGTCTTCCAGCTGATAAAATGGTGTCCCATGGGTGTATGGGTTAACGATTTAAAAATTAAGTAAATGGATAGTGGATAGTGGGAGCCAGGTTTCCATTGTTGGAGTAGAAGTTTACAAATAAGCAAGCAGAGGAGGATAAAATGATCCATGTGGGAATGGATTCAAGTTTGACACATTAGTATGACCTGAAGTTTTGGCTTAGATAGACAGGTATGTGTTTATACATGAATTGGCACACTCACCTAATTTCAGCTGCGAGGCGCTAAGAACAATGATATTCCGGTAACAATGAGTACATATAACACCTATAACTTGATTTCTAGTATCATTCTCCAGTGCAGTGCCAGAAAGTAAGAAAATGCACACACACACACACCAGTGGGATATGTGAGAGGGATATAGGTGCCAACTGAAAGAGTTCCTTTATACTTGCTGAAATTAAAGACAATTTGAGCATAAAATAATATTGGATTATAACCCAAAGTATAAAATAAATACCCATGACTCCATACTGATATATATGACTAAATAAAAATAATAAATAAAAAAATAAATAGGATAGGATAGTGGAGGATAGCATAGACAAATCTACCATGTAGAATTCTAAATAATTTCATGTACATACTCTGTTCCCAAGGGGGTGGAGCATAACCACACAGTCTTTAAGTGTGGGCTGCACATGATGACTTCCATTCAAAAGGTACAATATGGAAAGGGGAGGAAAAGTAATTTTGCAGTGGGGAAACCTGACAACCACTACGTTAGCTGGAGGCAGCTGATCAAAGTTAAGGTGATCAGCAGGGACAAGTCATATTGATAGCATATACCCTTGATATGATGTGATGAGAATGACACTTTACCCGTGTGGTCTTTTTCCCCAATTCCATAATTCCACATCTAATCAGGAGGAAAACATCAGAGAAATCCCAACTGAGGAACATTCTACAAAATACCTGATCAGTACACCTCAAAATGTCAAGGTTATCAAAAACAAAGAATATCTGAGAAACTGTCACAGTCAAAAGGCACCTCAGGAGATTCGACAAATAAATGTAATGTGACTTGCTGGGTGAAAACCTGCAACAGAAAAAGAATATTAGGTAAAAACTAAGGAAATCTGAATGGAATATGGACTTTAAAAAACAATAGTCTATAAATATTCTTTAATTGAGACAAATACACTGTAAAAATGGAAGATGTTAAAAATAAGGGAAACTTGGTGTGGGGTATTTGTGAGCTTTCTGTACTATTTTTGCAACTTTTCCACAATCTATAACTATTCTAAATTAAGCATTTATTTTAAAAAGTTAATGTGGTAGATTCCAACATATGGGTATTATTTTCTGTAGTTGAGTTTACAAACAAGCCATTCTTTGCTAGTTAAAAATTAAATCCAGAGTAAGCAGTTTTTCTCATTGCCCTTTTCAATCTGTTGAGAAATGAACTTGGCTGAAAGATAAATCTGTTTTTTTTTTTCTTTTGTTTATTGGATGATCTGCTTTTAGCAGAATTAGAATTAGATGTCTGAGTAGTTGCTTATCCTTTTATATATCCTGAATTAGTGCCAGTTTTGTGATTTTTATATTAAAAACAATCTGTGGATCTACATTCTCTATAATGTTAGGTAATTTATTGCCTGTTCTCACAATATCACAATTTTATACTCATGTACTTGATCATTTCAGGCAGTTATTTTTTGTTTCATTTCTCTCAGGATTCAGCTCCTTGTTTCTATTATGTTATTTACCAAAGTGTGTTAAATCCATATGTTTTTCTATCACATTTAATTATGAAATGCCTAAAGGTATTTATTTTTTCAGTTAACAACTATTACAAAACTCCAGTGTTCAGTGGCATACAATAATACACATTTATTTATTCCTAAAACTGTGGGTTGTCTAGGGATCAGTTGATCTAATTTGAGCTTAGCTGGGGTGCTTCTTACTGTGTCTTTCTTTCTAGATTGGAAAACTAGTCCAGATATATTTTTCTCATTGTGTTGATCAAAGGTGAGGAGAGCACATGGAGACAGGAAAGGTCTCTTGAAAACTAGATTTGAAACTAACACACCATCAACCCTGCCTGTATTCTTCTATTGGCCAAATCAAAGCACATGGCCATTTCCAAAGTCAAGAGCCAAGGAAGTATTCTCCATCCACAGTGGAAGAGCACTTTAAATTTTTCAAAGCATATAGTAACACAGAAGAAAAAAATGAAGACTAGAAACACAATTAACAACAGTATTTTTTATTCACTTTTCTGTTTTCTGATCTGAGAACAATGCCTGACACATAGCAGGTATTCATTAAATTTCTGTTGAATGAATGGATGAGTGAATGTTTGGCTAAGTAGAGAGGTACTTCATTTTCTGAGGTTTATAGTTGTGGAGAGATGCAAGTGAATTTTGCATGCAAAATTTTCAATGACTTAGAATCATCATAGCATTGTCTTTATGATTCCTAGTCAAAAAGTGTCTTGGTGGCATCCACAAAATACGTTAAATTTCAAGTATTCTGCTTTTACTTTGTGTATGAGAGAAGATAGCCCATAGTCATCTATCCAAAAAAATTATTTTCTGACTCTTTTTTGCAATTCTTTTCCTCATAAAATCTGTGTATAATAAACTTTCATGTTTTCTTGTGAAATCTGTGAGGCTCCTCTTCATGCTGCATGACCTCTTTTTTAGATATTATCTTGCCATTAGTAAGATGGCAATGAGTAGAATCCTTACGCTGATTTTTGTCTAAGAAATGTTTTCTTATGCTGTTCATGTTTTCTTTTGTTTTGCTTTCAAGTGTAAGAAGTAACAACATTATTTGAATTGCTATCTTAAATTTTCTGCATTTTGAGATTTTGACAGAAAACTTGTTATAGAAATCCAGCCAGTGCATGGGAATATACTGATACCTCTAGGAGGTGACAAATATAAGAATGACATCAGTGGCTATCAGGTGATATCTGAGGAAGTATCACCATTTAGGTTTTAGAATCAGAGAAGACTGAGGGCTAAAAATAACAATTATAATTTTTGTTAAAGTGCTGGATACTATAGTGCATTAATGAGATCCCCTTTTAGGATGGCAGCGATTATTCCTCCTTTTGGCTGATGGCTCACACATGAATCCCTTTCCAGGCTGTGGAAGGGGCTGCCTCACCAAATGTTCTCCCTGCCTTCGGGGGAGCTTTGCATCCAATGACCAGTATATACCAGGTGCAAATGCCTGGCCTCTGGCTTCAATCTGAGATGACTCTGAAGGACCAGAACTCCCTGGAGGCCAGCTGAAGCCTCTAAGCAACTGCATTACAGTTGGAACTCACCTTCATCTCAGTCTTGCTCCCTTCTCTTTTCAGCATCATTCTCTAGACCATTCCTCAATTCCATGCAGCACTTAAATCTCCATCATGGAGTTGGCTTCCAGGGCACCTGAATAAGCCACTACCTGTAAGAATGATTCCACTTACTTGTAGAGATGTGAACAACTCTGTCCCCTTTCTTTCCTTTCTTGTCATGTCACATTTATAATACAAGGTAGTGTATGTTCCCTGGAGAGTCACTTTAATTGAAGAGTTTTTAGCTTGACACATGAAGTGATACTTAGCCACAAATATTCAACACAAAAGATAATTAAACAACTGATTTCAAATTTCACACTACAGAGAGAGATTTTTCTCAACAATGGATAATTGTACACAAATGTCCAGAGTGTGAAAGAAATAAAGCACTGATATACTATATATGTCTTAATCTAATTATATATATATACATATATATATAAATCTAATCTGAATCTAAAATTTAATCTAAATCTAAATGTAAAATTTATATATATATATATATGTCTTAATCAACAGGCTTCTGTAAGTCTTAAAAATGGCAATGGCAAATATAAAAGCTATAGGGAATTTGAATTATTGAATAAGATACTCAGAAAGAGATGATAAATTATGAATTGTGATAATATTTCTAGCTATTTTTTTACTTGAATGTCTTATCAATAGTTACAACGTGTTTCACAAGAGTGAAAGAGAAATCAGCTTTTCAGAAGAGAAAAAATTATTTAATTAGACATAAATAATAGTAGTTCTATAAATATATTTCAGTCTAAAATAGCTAAAGAATATTTTACATTGTCCTGAGGAATTAATGTACCTTCCCAAGTGCCCTGACTGGTCCTAAGATGAATCTTCAATCTCATTGAATCTAGTTTAATAAACATTTTTCCTCCATGTTAAAATACACATAACATTTTAATGTTGCTTTGTAAACTTGTGGGAAGAAATCTATTACCCATGTTAATTATCTTAGAATGAAATTGTGGCTTTATTTGGCATTTGAAAAAAAACAGTGCTTTATACAAAGTTAAGAGAAATCAGGCTTTAATATGGCATGCAGTGTCACCCAGTATAAAATATAATAGCTATGAAGGAAAACATGTACCCTTCTAATTTAATTGTAGAAACATGGCTTATCTGTGTATACATATATGCAGTTACCTAGGCATAGTTTTGTGTGTGGTGGCATAAGCATACATTTATGTGTATAGTTGTGGGAGGCGCATGCATATGTGTGTGCTGTTGAACAATGAATTACTCTATACGAGGGCAACAGAAGGAAGATTCTACATATCTTAGTCTAGGATTAAATATTGATTGCCTTAGAAGGTAAAGTGTAGGTATTGTCAAGCTATCAAATGCACTTATTGAAGGTGTTTTTATGTATGTTTTTAATGCAAAACACTTCTTTGAGTAGGAAAAGAAATGGATTCTACCCATGAGGAGTTTACATTCTGACAAAGTCATAAGCATCCTGATTCATACCACATTGATTAACTTAATGTTAGCAACATAAATACTTGGGGACTCCTTAATCCAAGGTTCTCTCCCACAGCCACTAGGCAAATATTTGAACAGCACACCTGCATTCTCAACTTGTCAACATTTTTAGAGACTGTCAACATTCACAGGAAAACAAAAAGAATCCCTTCTGCAAGTTGGTTCTGGCCCCCCTATTGATTACATGCAATTACTGATAGAATGATTTGATTCTCTCTCTCTTTCTCTTTTTTAACTCCTCACCTTTCAATTCTCTCCCTTTCTCCCTCATTCTCTGTCCCTACCTTCCCTCCAACTCTGCTTCTCTTCCTGAAATAATGACTTCAATAGAATTTGTTCCCTAACATCTGCAGTCAGGGAACAATTATTTATAAATTATCCATTTAGGGGATGTTGCAATAGGATATAAATTACACACACTATTGAAAATCTGAGCCTGGAATGCACCATTGCAGATTTCCTGGCCATATATCTGCCAAGATGACAGCACTGAGACTCCTACTGAGGTCACCTTCCACTCCTGTCCCCCCTCCTCCACATCCCCCTCTCCCCCACTGAACCTCCCTTACTGTGGTTCCATGGTTTGACACACCAAGGTTACACCTAGAGGACTATGGCTAACTAACTTTCCTGGCATCATAGTCTCCCTTTAGCATTCATCTGAATCATAATACCCTTCAATTGTCCTTCATCTCCTTTTTTTCACATTTCCACACTATTCTGCCCTTTAAGTTCTGAAGCCTTCCATAAATCTTCAGCCTCTTCATTGACCATCCAGGTGTCCCCTGCCTTGATAAAGATTTGTTAATACACTGATATTCTGACATTATTATTATTATTATTATTATTAGGCACAGAAGGATACTTTTTGCCACACCCAACATGGTCGAATGCCTGAAAGTGAGTTCAACATTTTTCTACCTTTTTATTGCCATTTCTTCTACCCCTGGGGGGAAAAGTCTCCCTCCTCTGTGTTCAATGCTGCATGTCTGTCACCGCATCTGGTCTCATTGCAATCACTAACCAACGTTATAGGCAGTTCCTTATATCCGATGTATTAATGTTTTCTCTCAACCACATAATTCATAATCATCAGTCAGGGTGATTTCAGTGTTCATGTTGATGATGAATCCAGTACCTTAGCTCTTTCTGCTCCATGTGATATCCTGAATTCAATGAAATTTCATTTCTATCCTGGCTTTTGTTGTCAACATACATACTCTGTGACTCTCATTATGATAATCAGAAACACCAAACTCCGGTGTCTTACTCGCTATTTATAGTCTTGATGCTCTCAGTTCTTTCAGACACTCAAACTCCAACTTTTTTTTTTAATCACATATCCACTTCTACTTCCTTGATGCCACGACCTTCTCTCAGTAATTCATCTCTCTTTTGGCTTTACTTTTGTTGCCCTCAGGGTGTGTTTTATGGACCCTGATCAATACCATCAACGATGTTGCATACCTGCCTCTGTTGCATCCTTCCAGCAAAACTACAACCGTGGGTGCATGCTAATGACTTCCTGGGGCTAAGAGAGTTTGAATAAAACAAGTCAGCCCTCAAAATTGATGTAACCACAAAATCATGTACTCCAACGTCAGATGGTACCTCAACCTCGCACAACAATGGTTTTACTCATACTTGGTTAATTACTTCTGTTCTGCCCA
This sequence comes from Herpailurus yagouaroundi, assembly GCF_014898765.1. NCBI lineage: Eukaryota > Metazoa > Chordata > Mammalia > Carnivora > Felidae > Herpailurus > Herpailurus yagouaroundi. Next base: position 121,586,514 of record NW_024412376.1, on the reverse strand, counting down.
GCTGTTGTGCCCACACTTCACTTACCTGCTCTCCCTCAGCAGATGATTTTACTTTCATACTTCCTACTTCCAAACAATTGAGGCTTCTAAGTGTCAGTTGCCTCATTCCCTTGCCCCAAATTCATTGATATCAGAATGTACCCTCACCCCCCTTTCCTAAAACCTCCAAGGAAAAGATGTTAAGCAGCACTGGTTCCTACAACAGAGAACCCTGAGATACCTTAGCCCTGCTATCAAAGCTACATGTTTCTGCTTATTCTACACATAATTGCCAAATATTTTTTTTTAATTCTTATGTATCATTTCCTCAACATAATGGTAGTTGGCTTAGAGACTACTTCCACTGTTCAAGGTGTCTACAAGTTTACCTTGCATTCGTTCAGGGACTTGCAGCTCAGGATTTCCTTCTTTGGTTGCTCCTCAGAGGACGTGCATGAAGTATGACCACCAGGATGACTCAGATTTTAGCAGGTTCTCTTTGATTGTCTCTTTCCCTGGTCTTACCATTGAGCTCTGGCAGGTCTTATTGGTATCACACCCAGCTGTTAGACTCCATTAATTTCTAGCTGACTGTTCTCTTGTTTTTAACAATGCTCAGGGTTATACTTTGTAACAGTCTGAACCAAATAAAGTTATGTTGTTTGGTACAATCAGAGTGTTACCAGTCTTTCAGGCTCCTTCCACCTTTCCATTGGATGGATAGGGAGGATGGATGCAGCATGGTACAGAATCTCTGCACTATAGAATAAAAGCTGGGTGGAGTGTGACCTCAGTCTTGACCAATTTCCCCATCTGCATCCTCCCTGTTGGTGTGATGGTCGGTGAGTGTTGGCTGGGAGGTGGCAACAGAAACTGCTGCTGCGTGGCTGTTGCTACCACATAGTATAGATCTTCTGCAGCTCGGAGTTGGGGGAAGTGGGATCTGCCAATATTCTCTGGCTGTCAAATCTACCTGGAATGGCCCTTCCACCCTGGGAGCTAAGAAAATTGAATTTGTATTTTGGCTGCTAAGCCTACCCCAGCAACTCTCCCCTAACACAAAGCTTTAAGGAAATAGGGGACTACATGTACTTTTCATCTGTATCCTCTCTATGTAGTGGAAGTTAAGAGGAGGGAAATTGTCATGCTGCCCTGATGCCACTAGCTGCTTGGTAGAGGGCTTTTACAGCATGGAACTATGGGAAGCAGAGTCTACTGATGTTTACTCGCTGTGGAATCCACCCAGAACAGCTTTTCCACGTCAGGGACCTGAAGAAGATGGGAACTGCTGGTACAGTCTTCTGCAGCACAAAGCTGCAGGGGTATGGATGCAGCCTTTAGCTTGAGTGCCATGGTATCCCATCCTTTGTAGTAGGCTCCATAGACTATGTTGAATTAATGTTTCTTGAGTTGTAAGCCCTTTGAGCAATCTCCAGAGAATCTCCTTTGATTGACTGACTTTGCTAATTTTGATTAGTTTAATAGATGTCTCTCCGGGGAATAAGATTCCTCAAGCTTCTCACAGTACTATTTAGAAGTCCCACCTCTGAACTCATTACAGTTTATCCAAAAACCTGATTCTCTATTATTAATATCACTAAATGACTCTGTTGTACACCCAGGTATCTAAGCAATAGACTTTGTAGATTTTCCCAGATTTCTCAGTTTACTTCACTTCCATAGCCAATTAATGACTAATTCCTGCCCATTTTACCTCCTAGATAAGTCTTAAATCTCTGTATTTCCCCCTACTCCCACTATCACTCTTCTACTTAAGACTCTCAGCTTCCCTCTCCTGCCCTGTTAGAATGGCATTGTCAAGAGTCTCCATGCATTCATTCTTGACCACCTTAAATAACTACAATAAACTACATATTCTATTCTGAATAAACTATAATCACCTGCTGAACAATCTTTAATAACTTGCCTGTAGAATGAATTACTAAATCCTATCATGGTTTTATGGCCCCAGCCATGAAGATTCTCTAAAGTCTTAAGTTTTTCCACTCCTTTCGGCATTCTTGCCTTTTACTCCCTGGAAGGAAAACATGTCTGTGTGTTCTGCTTATGCCATTTATTTTATGTTTTCATTTGTTTATATAGATTGTTCCTTTGACTGGAGCACTTACACATCTTCCTTTCTCTTGATAATTTTAGTCATTCTTCAAGGCTCAATTCTGGCATTTTACTCCCCAGAGAAGCATTGAGGCTCCCCAGGTTGAGCTAAATGTCCCCTTTTGTGCTTCTCTAACCCTTAATGCAAACTTCTTTATAGCATCAATTTTATTACCTGTTGAAGTTCCTCCTGCCATACTCTGAGTTCCATGAGGCAGAGGTTATGTTCTTTTCCTTCCCCTCTTCGATGGCTTCTTATTGTTCTGAGGATGGGTAATGGAAATCTTTATCATGACCAGCAAGGCAGGGGGTAATCATATGATCTCTTTTTTGAGGTCTTTGTAGATGCTGTTCTTCAGTTTGATATGGCCTCTCCTGTTCTACCTCTACTCTTGTTTCTCCTCAAATGCTGACACACACATTTCTTCTCCCTGTTACCTTGACTCATACTTTTGCTTTCACTTTAAATACTATTTTATTGGGGAAAGCTTCGCTGGCCCTAAAATTACATTAACTCTCTCGTTTATATTCCCTTGATACCCCTTTTACTATTTCTTCATATCACTTTGTAATTACACATTTTTCTGATTATTTTATTAGTGCCTATCTTTCCCCAAGAGGGTTTAACTCTCTTCTGGCAGGGATTTATTTTCTGTGCTTTTCCTTTTACCTCTATTGCTCTGCACAATGCCTGGCACTTAGAACACTTTCAATAAATAACAGGTTGAATATGCTTGTGAATGGCTGATTTACTTTTACATTGATACCAGTACTGGACTCAATGCTTCATGTATAACAGACTTTAAACTCTGCTTTTTGAACTGAAATTAATATTGCAAAAGGCTGACATTCATGAGATATTTAACAGTGAAAAATGAAACTATTAGGAAACACACAAAACAAGTCATATTTATATTTCAATTTTCAATTTTCCACTGAATTATTTTTACTGGCAACAAGGCATATTTAATAGATTAAGTATTCTGGGCCTGTCAATTAGATAGACGAGGCTTAGATTTCTATAAGTATATGAAAATATCAGTTTTCCTTTGCCTCAGCAGAAACACCTCTGTGAAGTCTTGGTTGGAGCCTTCCCACATCTTGACCTGTCACATCAGAGCAAATCAACTCTGCTCAGATGGGTTCTCTCTATGTGTAGCACTTGTCCTTATCAGCCCATTTGAGGATACTAGATTAGCTACTTACATACCTACTTCCTGTGCTGGAATGTGGGCTCTTTGTCATTTTAATTTTCGTATCCTCAGCTTCTATCATGGTGTCTGGCACAAGTAGGTTTCAGTTAATATTTGTCCAATGAATAAATGAATCAATTAATGAGTGCCTCAAAATCACTAAATGCTTTTCATAATGGAAATTATAATAAATGGCTCAGCCTAGAATTACTTCATCTGAAAAAAGCCATTTTCCTCGCAATAAGTAAGCCAAACAATTAATATATTTACTAAATTTTCTTTCTGCTTGACATATTTGATGCTTCTACTTTAATTTCTTTGTTATTTATTCATGTATCTGTTTCAATGTGCTATCTCCTCTTGTGGGAAAATTTTACTAATTTTGAATAAAAACCCAAGTCTAAAATTGATCATTAGAATAATTTAGTGCAATTAAGAGAGTGTGGTTCTAATTACATTATCAGAATAAGAGTAATTGTTCTTGCATATCCATAAAGCAACTTTCTTTGAAATCTCCAAAATATATAAAGGAAAAAAGAAATTCTCAGCTTTGTGATCTAATTCTTTAAATGGTCATTCTGGTCAAAACCTTCCATCACAGATAGTAATGATACAGTAGAATATAATGGAAAATAACAGCTATAAACAATTATATAATATATAAGAAAAATCTTATTAATACTCTAAAGACATTTCATTTATTTCATAATTTTGTGTAAGCAAGGGCACATGTTTAAGTTGTTATCTACACTTCTTCTCTGGGGTAGACTGATTAGTGCCCTGTAAATTATCTGTACTTGGGGGCACTTGGGTGGCTCAGTTGGTTAAGCATCCAACTTCAGCTCAGGTCATGATCTCACAGTTTGAGTTCCAGCCCAGCGTCAGGCTCTGTACTGACAGCTCAGAGCCTGACTGATCTTTGGATGCTGTGTCTCCCTCTCTCTCTCTGCTCCTCCAAAATCTATCTCTTTCTATCTCAAAAATAAATAAATAACCATTAAAAAATGAATTATCTGTACTTTTTTTTTATTGATTATCAAAGTTGACTCAATTTAATATACTATCTAATATGTTATTGTACCAGATACCATGTGATGTTATAGGGACACATGATATAGGCAGGCTTCTTAACTTCAGGCCAGGTTTTAGAACATCTTCAAAGCCCCTGAAATTGACCACACAATGTGTTTTTGGCACTGACATTCCTTGGAGAGGGGTGATCTTAGAATAAAAAATTAGCAATTCTGAATCCCAATTCTCATGAGCAGCTCTTGTTACCCTTCCACTGAATTGGTATAAAGATCCCAATACAAATCTCAGTTCTTTTTTTCATAAATTTTTCTTTAATGTTTAATTATTTTTGAGAGAGAGAGACAGAGCATGATCGGGGAGGAGCAGAGAGGGAGGGAGACACAGAATCCAAAGCAGGCTCCAGGCTCTAAGCTGTCAACACAGAGCCTGATGCTGGGCTCAAACCCACAAACCACAAGATCATGATCTGAGCTAAAGTTGGACGCTTAATGGACAGAGCTACCCAGGTGCCCACAAATCTCCATTTTAAGACCTCTTTGATTTAGCCAGCCTGTTACACATTCCATTAACATAATGATTTGCTTTAACTCGAATAAATTATTGGTTGATTAAGAGATTTGACAATTCTGTCCTTTAATGGAGACATTCAAGATGCATTGACTGTTTTTTTTCTTTTTTGCCTACATTTTTATTTTTACTTTTTTTTTTATGAATCTCAGCTAGTCAACTCAATACTGTCTGATAAGTGAGTGGGATTATAACACATAAGAAGGTCTGTTATTTGGCAGAGATGGCAGCCCATGAACTCTAAAAGAGCACTGATTGAATAATATGGCACACTACAAGCCACTTGAGTGAAAAGTTTTTCCAGACTGAGGTGTTAAATTTCATTTCCTTTGCACAGACTTGTAAAGGGCAGCATTTAAGACATACTAACAATGTTAGAGCACTACATAATAAATAATAATAATAATAATAATAATAATAATAACAATAACAATAATAATAAAACACACCAAAGTGAAAAGAGTAAAAATAACGTGTCTCATAGTTACTTCTGTGTAACCAATTGCAGAGGCTGACTTGTAATTATAGAAGAAAAATGTAAGCAAACAAAACTAAAACATGGCTTTATCATTTCCACAAAGAGATTAGGTTTAGTTCAAACAAACCAACAAACCAAGAGATTTAAAAAGAGAAGAACATAAAAAAGATTGCTTATAAAGCTATTTCCCATGCTCTGTTGGTTCACATTTTCATCTGTTGGGGTCTGTCACATTATGTCCTAATGTAATGACATCTTGGATAACACGGACAAGCGCAAATAGAGCAGCGACAGCAAACGGGGCTGATTTACACAGTGCACTTTGCGGCAATGGAATTAACTTCGCATGTGAGTTTTTGCAACATCTAGGCCAAATGCCATTCCAAAAAGCAGCCTCATTTGAACGTCTGTGGTGTACTTAATATGCTCTGGATTTCAGTGACCATGGCAGAACAGAGGCTGAACACTACCCAATGTCAAAATGTGTTTTCCAGTCCTATGTCAGAGTCCTTTAGCACTGCAACATTTGTAATTTCTGAACAATTCCCATAAAACTTAGGGGTTGTTGACCCGAACTAAACTCCCTGTGGCTAGCAATGTCATTCTCTCTCTCGTTTCACTTTCCAGGTTGATAAAAATCAATACTTTCTCTCATAGAATTCTGACTTTCCAAGCAGTGTTCAGGCTCATGCGAAATATGTGGAGCAGATAGAGGAACGGGAGCACTTGTTTTATCATCCAGAGCTATTTCCTGTGTTCATTCAAGCAGGGGATAATGCTAGAAATGTTATAAGAAACAATAATTTTGAAATTAATCAGTGTGGGTTTTTTTGATGGAGTGTGATATTTTAAAAATAGTTCACTGTGTCATTACCATCTGGCTTCAATCAAACTACTGTTAAAATAAAACCTTTGAACCCTAATGCCCATTATTAACTCCCATCCTATATTTGATTTCAGTTATTGCCAATTTATTCTCAAAGAAAATGAAGTTTATAGCTACTGTACCCTTAAATTTTTTTTCAAATGCTAAAAATAACAGAAAGCTGTTCCCCACTTGGTTTGACTCTGTGTTACCCCCAGCCAAAGTGAAGAGAAATGGATTTGCTGGGGGCTCTTCTCATTTCTTTCCTTTTGGAAGAAGCTCTTCACAGTGTGTCACTTTTTTAAAATTAATTCATCTAGATATTTTGAAAATGGCTCAGTTTCCTATTGTCTGGACTGGCAAAAGATAATATAACCTCTTCCACCTGACAAGTCTTCCTCTCTGCCATACTCTAAGCCAAGAATTGGCAGACTTTTCTCTGTAAAGCACCAGATATTAAGTATTTCAAGCTCTGTGGGTGCTAAGTTCTCTGTGGCAACTATCTAACTTCTGCCATGGTAGTATAGAAGCAGCCCATAGATAACATGTAAATGAATGAGTGTAGCTGTATTCTAATAAAACTTTATTTACAAAATCAGGTTTGGAGCCAGATTTGTCCCACAGGCCATAGTTTGTCAATACTTGATCATACCTAATGATTCTCAAACTTTAGTTTACATAGTAATCATCTGGGAGGTTGCCCCAGACCTATTTCTGGGTCCCAGCACATACCTAGTGAATAGAATAGATGTATTCTGATTCCGTATACATAATATACACGAGGCAGAATTTCTGTGTTTAATAAGGAATTCAGGTAATTTTGATGAACTTCAAAGTATATGTCATTGCTCCAGGAAATATTATCCTTGAGAATTTCATTCACGCTCACTGGTTGAGGTCTCAGTTGTCCTCATTTTTCCTGATTCTTAGGAAATAGTCTTCATGGATTTACACGAGTCTATTTCCTTAACACTTATCCAGACATGATAAACCCCAAAGGAAGCCTACAAGTGGGGGCTCAATTCCAGGAGGTATTTGGTATAGGAACAGAGCTGAGCCAGTGCACACACCACATATTTCTTCTTTACTGTTACGTTGCCACTGTGCCTGACGTGAGTACACTTTCACTAAATAAGTATTGACTGACTGACTCAGGACCAGGTAACAACTAGGATGGAAAATATATCAGATTGGGAAAAAAAGTCATGATATTTTTTATACCTGTGATATAAAATTTAACATTTATAAAGATACCACTGAAATATATTTCCAACCCATGTAATGAGATTAAATGCACAGTGCCCTCAAGAGTTCCAGGGCAAGCCCACTCCTTACAGTTCTTATCTCATGCAACTCTGAAATCCAGATTGTTCTATGGAGGTTCATTTGTAGCAAGTTAGAGGAGAAGTTTTCACCAGTGTTTCATCTCATTTATATTTGTAAGGAAACCTTTTACCACTGGGCACCAAAATGCAGTACTTATTTTATTTATATGATTGTGTTATGACTGACTTTTATCATTTTTATATACACATTAAATATTTTAGTTCCAGTTAGTTAACCAACTAATCTGAAACTATCAAAAGTGTAAAGAAGGCATTGCTTATTTAGAAGAGAAAATAATATAAAGAAACATTCCTTTGCTAATGCATGGCATGTGAGAAGTCTTTTTTTTAATGCAGATGTTAAAATTATCAGCTTTAAAAAGCATTAGGTTTCTTTAAACATGCAAAAGAATCACCTTATGCGGGAGATCATAAAAACTTGCAAACTAATGTACATAAATTGAAAATCCAAACAGAAGTGATCTTTTAAGAAAGTAAATAATCTGTTTCCCAGTGTTGTTTCTCCAGTCCAAACTGTTTTAGATAGAAATGACAAGAGTATTTCCTCCCCATAGAGTATGTCTCATCCCTGTTCTTATTCCTTCTCTTCCCTGATCTGACTCCCAAAAGAAGACTCTGGGAAAGACTGGAACACTGTATGCACATCTTTTCATACGTATGCATGTGTATGCATGGGTGCATGGGTGTGTTTTCTGTTGTACACTACAGTGGAATAATATCCAGAGCAGAGTACAAATATGTGTGTGTGTGTGTGTGTGTGTGTGTGTGTGTGTGTGTGTATAGAGAGAAAGAGAGAAAGAGAGAGAGGGAGAGAGAGAGAGAGAGAGTTAATTTTATAAACAACAGAATACTATATGCCCCACTTTTACTACACTTAGTAATGTAGCACAAAGATCATCCACGGTGGTATACAGAGATCACGATCTTTTAAAAAGTTGCACAGCATTCCATAACGTGAATATACAATAGTTTATACAGCACTTTGGTTTTGTAAAATGGTACCATAATCATCAGTCTCACACACACATTTTTTCACATTTTTGCCAGTGCATGTTTGAGATAGATTTCTGAAAGTAGAATTGCAGATTCAAAGGGTAAAGTACATATATATGTTCATTTTGCTAAGTGTTGACAAACCAACTGTATCCAAGAGGGTTTGCTTACCCACAGTATCACCTAAAGAATATGCTTTTGGGGCATCTGGGTAGCTCAGTGGGTTACACCTCTGACCTTTGGTTTCAGCTCTGGTCATGATCTCACAGTTTTGTGAGTTCAAGCCCTGCATCGGGCCCTGTGCTGACAGCGTGAAGCCTGCTTGGGATTCTCTCTCTCTCCCTCTCTCTCTGTTCCTCCCCTGCTGACTCTGTCTCTCTCTAAAAAATAAATAAATAAACTTAAAAAAAAAGAATATACTTTCAAACCTTTAGACTTTTCCAAACTGACAGTAGATATTGAGTATATCAATGTAGCTTTAGTTTGTGGTTCTCTTATTACAAGAAGACTGAACATCTTTTTCTTAAAGTTGATTTGCATTTTTTTGTGTGAATTATTTATTTTTCTAATGGTGTTGGCCATTGTCTTCTGTTTTTAGCGACTCTTTACATATTAGGCATATCAACTCTTTGGGGTAGAAGTTGTCATTATTTCCCAGTTTTCCAACTATCTTTTTTTCTTTGCTTATGTGTGTTTTGCCATACAGGAAATTTTCTTTTTTAGAATTTTATGTAATTAAAACTGATATTTTCTCTTATTGAGTTTGGATTTTATAATTTGTGTCACAATTAGTAAAATTTCATCTGCTCAAATTATAGAGAAAATCACATATTTTCCTCTACTATTGTATAATTTCATTTATTTACTCTCAATTCTCTGATGCAGTTGGAATTTGCAAATTGAAATTCATCCAGTTGTATTTTTTCCCCTATAAGAATCCTCAGTTATATCAACACTACCTGTTAAAAAAGAGTAATCATTCCCAGAGGTTTGAGCTGCTGCCATTATTATATTCTGAATTTCAGAGACAGTTAGACTATTTCTGGGTTTTCCATCCTGATCTTTCTCTCTATTTATGCACTGATACCAGATTTTAAAAAAAATTATGGAGGCTCTATAATGTCAATATTTAGTATGGCTATACCCCTATCATTGAAGTGATTTTTTTCCCAGTGTTTTCCTTGGTTATTCTTGTTAATGTGTTTTTCAAATGAATTTTATCATCAGTTTAGTTTCAAAAATGTAAAGTATCAACAAAACTGATAGAATTGCATTAAGTTGATTAATTAGCATAGGGAAATCCAATATCTTCATGATGTTTAGTGTTTCTATCCAAGAATATCACATATTTTTTTATTTATCTGGGTCTATATATATGTCTTTCAGGAGTATTTTATGATTTCACAAATGTAAGTTTTAGACACATCTTGTTAAATTTATGTCTAAGTGCTTTATTTTTATGGTTGCTATTTTAAATAGCATCTTAACTTCTATATCTTACAATTGGCTTCTGTTTGCATATTTGAATTTTAATTTATTACCTATAGATACATGTATCCACACATAAGTATAAGATATATTGAGATAGGTAGATGATAGATAGATAGATTTCCCATCATTACAAGTAGAGACTTCTCTTGTTTTCTTTTCCATTTTTATACTTCTGTTTGCTTTCTCTTTTCTCATTGCATTGACTAACATTCCAGAACTATTCCAAATAATAGGATAGTAGACATCCTTTTCTTGCTTCCTGTGTTTAGTGAGAAAGCTGTTACTGTTTCCTTTTTAAATAAGAATTTGACTTAGATTAATGTATACACATTTTGCTATATATTCACTACATTCAGGTGGTGAACAGAAATTACTATTTTTAAGAATGTTTAACATGAATGGATGTTGTAATTTGTAAATGTATTTTTGTGTAAATGAATTGTTTTTTTCTAGAAATATTTTCTTTGCTTAGCTTCTGGAACCTGCTTAGTTTCTCCTCTTGCCACTCTGACTTTTCCTTTTTTTGCAGTCCTAAAACCTTTGCTCTCCAAAGTTTGAATGGTTCCAGGCTTATTCCTCCATCATCTCTGTCTGCTATTACTTCTTAGATTATCTCATTGAGGCTCTTGACTTTACATTGCATCCATACACTGATGACTGCCAAGCTCAGCATGAGCAGGGGAGTATGGTGGGGCAGATGTGGGGCTTGATCCTTTGACCATGAGATCATGATGTGAGCTGAAATCAAGAGTCAGATGCTCAATTGACTGAGCCACCCAGGCACCCCTCTCACTTGCTTTTTTATAGAATTTGTAATCATTTGAAATATTATATGTGTGCATTTGTTTTGTTATTGTATGCTTTCAACATACCCTAATTAGGAGCTTTTATTACGTCACTGTTGGATCTCCAGTAACTGAAAAGGTACTTGGCACAAAATGGGTGCTAGGTATTTATTAGCTGAATGAATATGTAAATAACATATATGGTTCCCTTAGCTTAATTGATAAGTCTCCTTATGGAACATTCCACAGTGCTAATGTTTCATGGAGCATCATTTAGAAAAATGAGCTAAATACAAGACAATAGTGTTTTTTATTTAAACTTGATGGGAAACTCATTAATTTCTATTTTGCTTTATTGTTGACTAGCTAAAAGATGATATTGAATTAGGTGTTTTTCTCCTGACTCTCTTTATTCATGCCTCAACTGCATGAGTGGATAGCATTTAGAACTATTCCTTTATTTTTATCCAAATTCAGTTAGACTCCATGTTGTGCAGCATAGGTATCCCTCAAATATTGGTCTCATTTTTTTTTTTTACCATCTTATCTTCAATGTATTCACCAGGCTAGCTAAGAGATTTCAGTTTATAAGCCAAATCTTAGTTTCATTTGAGGCCAAGAAGATTTATTGTGTTGAGATGGTTTAGGTAGGTTAGTCAGGGCCCTGGCGGTGTCTTTTATATCACGATTGCCTTGGGCCAGAAAGGGTGAAGGGCAGCATGAGTGACACACACTTTTCATCTTTGACTTAGAAGGTAACTTTTCTAAAATAAAATAATTAATTCTTTTTTAATAATCTACTCATTCTCTAACAAAGAACATTATTGTACATTGTATACTCCAAACATTTTTGTTGTTTGCATGATTATTTTGTGAATGCTAAGGAGGCATTTATTTGTATCCTGAGCATGAATCTTAGGCCTCTGTTTCCTAGGCAACTTTTTCCTTTATAAGAGTAAAAGATCATTAATCCCTACTATATTGCTAGATAAATCTTTCTGTGGCACCCAAATGTCACCTGTTTATATATCATAAACTAGAGTTCTGCAAGTTATCATATGAGAGAAAAACATCTCTATTCCCAATATAGCTTTCTTGTGCAAAATACAAATAATTTATATTTTTCTTGGGGTTAACAGGTGTTACAAGACTCTTCAAAATAATTTATAAAACACTGCTGAAATGCAGTCGCTCAGTGTGAATTCTTGTTGAACTCAATAGAAGTCCACTTATCATTTTCCTGATAAAATCATGCTGCTGAAAGGAATGGGAAGAGGTGCAGGTAAAGAATTCATAGTGCCTAATTTTTAAAAGAAAGTTTCCAATGGGTTTTTGCATTCTCAAACAAAAACATAATATACCAAAGAATACAGGTGCATGTTGATATTTCATTATATTTCCAACAGTCAGTTCCTGGCCTCTAGGGCAGTGACTTGAAGTAGCAAGTGACAACCACTCAATTGCAAAGCATTTGCCAAACTTCAGCTATTTTGTGTGTATTTGTGATTGTATCTTCTCTGAATTCTCAACCTAATTGTTGTTTTTGATGGTTTTTAACAAATTCCATTTAACTGAGGGTAGCCATGTTCACAGACCTTGTTTCTGTAATCTCTGTGAATTTAATTGTTCTTTACCTCAAAAAGAAAATAAATCACACACAATTGCCAGTGAATGCCTGAACAGTGGGTTAGTAATGATATTTTTATCATTTCTCCTTTTCATTAAAGTACATCACTTGAATTCATCAAATCTGTCAGCCAAGCCACTAAGAATGTGATCGAAAAGCTGTCATTTCTAAATAAGAAACTGGGAGTGTGGTGGTATTCGGCAGACAGCATGGTGTAGTGCAGGCCTGAGTGGGGGGAGTGTGAGGAGCCTAAGGATTTGATAGACCTGGATTCAAATCCCAGCTTTGTTATTTATGACATGAACTAACTTCTCCAAGTCTCGGTTTCTTCATCCATAAAATGGAGATAAAGGTAGCTAGCTTACAGGATTGTTATTTCTTAAAAGAATGTTTGGCATATAGAGTGAAATCTAGACAAGCCAATTACACCTAAATTTGAGTAAATAATTTGCTTTGCTTAATTTAATGTTACCATTTTGTATGAAGTCATCAGTGTACCTTTTATGTTCTCTTCTAATATTGTGCTCTACAGAAGTAAGCATAGAAAGTCCACACACAAAGCATGCCAGAAATGCTTATCAGACTATCACAATATCTTTACTGTTTTCTTTTTGTTTTAAGTTTATTTATTTATTTTGAGGGAGAGAGAGAGCACAGGAGGAACAGAGAGAGAGAGAGAGAGAGAGAGAGAGAGACAATCCCAAGCAGGCTCTGCACTGTCAGCGTGGAGTCCGATGTAGGGCTCTAACTCACGAATCATGAGATCATGACCTGAGCTGAGATCAAGAGTTGGACGCCCAACTGACTGAACCACCCAGGTGCCTCAACCCCCTGTTGCTTTCTAATTAATTCTCCACATACGCCGCCAAAATATTCTTTCACGTGTACAAATCAGACTATGCTAATTGCTCAGAATTATTCAGTGGTTCCCATTCATCTACACTAAAGAATAAATTATATAGTCACTGAAAATCTAACCACAGTCAAATTGCAACACCTCTCCGATTTTAACATAACATCTCGGCGACATTGCTTCCTGATAAGTTCATGCTTCTTTGAATGCCACTCTCTGACATACCAGGCACAGTCTTTCCTGACATATCAGGCATATTTAAGTTCCTCTTTTATACTCCCACTCTATTAAGGGAATTAATATCTTGTACTGAAGCACATAAAGTGCATGAATTAGGATCCCAAGACCCAGGGATGAGATGCTCACAGATGCAATTTATTGGGGTTGCCTAAATTTGCAAAACTGTGGCCATATAGGTATAGTTAGAAGAACCAACCTTGCTGCACTAAAATATATCTAAGGAAGAATGGCACCTGTGTATAGCTAGTTTATATGCAGCTAATCATAAACTCCTAAAGGCATAGGTCTTGTCTTGAATGGTTATATACTTAGCATAATGCCTGGCAGAGGTAAGCAGACAATAAATGTACATTAAAGAATAAATGGACACTTTGTCTTACTTGTAACATGAAACATATCCTAAATAAAAGCAATTTTTTAACAAACATTTTACTTATTTAGGAAAAAAATCTGGAGTTAAAGTTCTCTCTCAAATCACCCAATGTTTCTTATTTTTGAAACATGAAAAGATGCTTAGCTAATGTTTAAGGTAATTCCTTTTTGACAGAAGAAAGTGAAAACAGAAACTTGTGCACATTATGTGTGGATCAAAGAATTTTATATAAAAACCAGTAGTTGGTTAGAGAAAAACATTGCATAAAAACTTAACCATACTTTGCTAGACTAAGAACTGCATGGCCCATCATCTCTAAGATTACCTTCTCAATGCACTAATAGAATAAGATTTAATGTAACATGGACTTAAGCCCCCAGTGATTTGGTAATGTGATTTCAAAATAGTTTTCCTTCACTTAGCATAGCAAATTTTGGATTTCTAACTAGGTCAAGTAAGAGACCTTTTTCAATTTTTGTTTCCTCCTTTGGTATCAAGGTTGGTGTGTTTGTGCGTGTGTGTGTGTGTATGTACCCATGCACATGCTTACTAGATATATCAGGAGGTCCTCTCTGCCCATATCTATAAGTTTCTTCTTCCAGAATGTCCCAATGTCAGGGTTACGAGTTTTCTCCCTGGTGATTATTATTTTATTGGAATTTAAGTACTCTTTAGGCTTAAATTGAGTTGGAATTAACCCCTTGACATGTTGATAAGCACTGACACTTAGGTGAACCCAGAGCCTGTATCAGTCCATTTCACAATTATCCATTAGGGTATGGTATCTTCCAGTTCTTTAACAAGAGTGGCAGTAAAAGATTCTAGGCCATGGGATGACAGAGGTATTTTTTCCTATAACCTACAGATCAAGGTCTTTTTTTGGTGGTAGAGGCACTGGCAACAGCAGTACAAACATGTAAGACCTCTCAGGATCCCAGTATCCTATGTTGTCTTTGATAAACCATACAACATCTTTGAACCCTGTTTTCCTAATCTGCAAAATGGGAAAGTCCTTGCCCTGAAAACCTGTGTGTATTTTCTCCAAGATTTTGTCTCTGGAGGGAATCTAAATGACAAATTACTACTCAAATATTAATAGGAGTTTGTCATTCCTTCACCTGAATAGTCATCTTGTATGGATAAGTAATAACAGCCAGAGGGTATTAGCTCAAATGTTGGATATACAATACATTTTAAGAGGGTAATAGAATGTCCCCTCCTAAAATTGAGCTCTATGTACCTAAATGAGAGGTCCTCTGTGCCCTCTTAAATAGTGTTTCACAATCATTGCTTATGCACATCAACAAACACCATAGAATAATTAGGGAGAGTAGAAATCATTATAATGTCAGCCCTTCCTATTATTGAATTGTAACCACTCGATAAGGAACTGTCTAAAGCAATTGCTGAATGCAATAGATCCAACTGTATCTCTTTCAGAGCCAACAGAACCATCCTGCTATAGCCTGCGGGTTCCACACAAGGCCCTTCCCTCAATTAGTATTTAATCATCTTGGAGAGCAGCTGAGAATTTCAATCATTACTTTTTTTTCCGAGGTCCCATCAATCTTGTCTATCGAAGTAATTTGATTTTTTGATTTCTCTGTAAGAATACTGAGTCTTTTTAGTGGAGAAAAATGATGGGGCGAAACAAAGTGGAAGAAACTAATTTTTATATGATATTTAAATAAAACTCCTAAAAAATTTGTTGTTTTAAATCACTGCATTATGCCTGTACCTTAAAGCCTTGGGAGGAGGAAGGAGTCCCTTTGAAGGCTTCACTACTTATTGCTCAAATGCAACAGTTTAGGCCACATTTGCCATTCAGGTCTGGAGGTAGTAGGTATTGTGGTTAAGAGCTAGGGATTTAGAGACACATGGCTCTGGTTTCAAATCCCAGCTTCACCATTTAGGAACCACATAACCCATATGTATTTATTGCCCTTAAAACTCAGTTTCCTTGTTCCCAAGAAGGAAAAATAATAGTACTACTTTGGATTAAGATTATGAAAATGAAATGGAGTCAATGATCTTAAGTGTCTAAAACAGTTCCTGGTCCATAATAGTGTTTTAAAAATAGTAGCCATCATTTTTTAAAGTTTTTGTTGTTGTTGTTGTTTATTTTGAGAGAGAGAGAGAGAGAGAGAGAGAGAGAGAGAGAGAGAGAGAGAAAATGAACAAATGGTGGAGGGGCAGAGAGCAGAGAGAGAGGGAGAGAGAGAGGATCCCAAGCAGGCTCCATGCTGTCAGCACTAAGCCCGATGCAAGGCTTGAACCCACAAACCATGAGATCATGACCTGAACTGAAATAAAAAGTTGGATGCTTAATTAACTTAGCCACCCAGGAATCCCATTTTTAATAATAAAAGCTATCATTTTTATTGCCTTGACACACCTATCTTCAGTTCACCATGATGAAAATTAGGTCAATAAATGAAATTAGATGGATTTTTTTGAAGATCAAGATCATCATGGGAATATTTAGAATTAGTCATCATTCTCATATTTTGAAATCATACAGTTTAGCAATATGTACTAAGGGACACCAAAGTGGAGGAACACATTGTTTATCTTTGTTTTTATGCTATCTTTGAATATTTGGAGATTAATTTTTAGCTGATGATTAAATACATTTATTGGCATATAATGATTACTCATTAGTTATCAATGAATCAAAACATCTCCTTTTTTTTTGAGACTGTTGTAGGAAAATAATGTGAAGTAAAGTTTTTAAAATAAACCAACAACATTGTTTCTTTCAACCTTAAAATAAGGCCTTAAGTACTCTTAGACAATTGATTTTGATTCTTTTTTTAAAGTTTTTATTTAAATCCCAGTTAGTTAGCAGACAATGTTATATTAGTTTCAAGTGTACAATATAGTGATTCAGCACTTCCATACAACACCTGGTGTTGATCACAGCAAGTGCACTTCTTAACCACCATCACCTATTTTACCCATCTCCCTCCCCCCTTCCCCTTTAGTAACCATCAGTTTGTTCTCTATAGTTAAGAATCTGTTTCTTGGTTTGCCTCCCTCTCTCTCTCTCTCTGTGTCTCTCTCTCTTTTTTTCCCTTTTACTCAATTGTTTTGTTTTTTAAGATCCATATATGAGTGAAATTATATGATATTTGTCTTTCGATGACTGATTTATTTCAGTCATACTCTGTAGCTCCAGCCATATCATTGCAAATGGCAAGATTTCATTCTTCATTATGGCCGAGTAACATTCCATTATATATATGGCAAGATTTCATTCTTCTTTATTGCTGAGTAACATTCCATTATATATTTATATTTATATTTATATTATATGTAAATTATATCTTCTTTATCCATTCATCAGTCAATTATATAAACATTTTATATGTTTATATAATTTGTTTATATAATTTGACTATTGTAGATAATGTTGTTATAAACATTGGGGTTCGTGTATCCCTTTGAATTAGTATTTTGTATTCTTTAGATAAATACCTAGTAGTGCAATTGCTGGATCATAGGGTAGTTCTCTTTTCAACGTTTTGAGGAAACTCTGTACTGTTTTCCAGAGTGGCTGCACCAGTTTGCATTCCCACCAACAGTGCAAGGGGGTTCCCCTTTCAGTTTTTGATTCTTTCATTACATTTCGGTCTTACTCTGGTTGGAAGTCTGATTATATAGCCTTAAGGTTATGTTTCTGTATCTTTCTTTATCTCTACACCATGAACTCCTCAAGAGTGGAGATCAAATGTTTCATCTTCATATCAAACAAGGATCTCAAACAGAACCCATAGCAGATGCTATTCTACCCTTTATAAGGAAGAAACAAAGACATGGTGAATGGGCAACACCTTGCTGTCAAGCCAAATTAGAACTTTATTCTTGTGTTCATAGGATCCTAATTTTAGAGGCCATCAGAGAAGGGTATTTCACAAAACTTTCTGGTTCAATGTTCAATCACCATTTCTATCAAGGCATTTTTTTTTCTCCTCTAGCTGTAATTGTGTATACTTGCAAGAGATTTTCTTAAACTTTAGCTTTATGTAGGACTGAAGAAACCATCCTTGGTAACATATGAGCTCACATGTATTTAAGACTACTGTCTTTACTGTCCAACTGAATAAACAATCCTATCACTCATTTTTCTCAACACCATTTTTCTTATCTCCTGAAACTAATAATACTAGTAATAACAATTATAATTATAAGTAACATAATAATTCACGTGCTATGGACTTTACATACACCAAATTATTGCATCTTCACTAAACTCCAATGAGAGTTATTATTGCTATCCACATTTGACATCTTGGAAAACTGAGGCAGTTTAAATGGTTTGCAAAAGGTCATGTAGCTAATAGATAGCAAGCCAGGATATAAACATAGAATGTGTGCTCTTTTCCATTATGCCTCCAAATTGCTTTCCTCAGAGTGAAAACCTCTCTCTCCAGCTTATCATTTGTTTGGGATTCAATTGTGTGATACTGGCACTGTCTATGATAATGCCAAGTCATACTTGATATCCTGAATTTTGTGAAGGATAGGGGAAAAAAAATGAGGACTTCTGCTATTGGCCAAGAAATATTGCCATTAGGATTGCACTTCTTTAATTCAACCAGAAAAACAGAAGAAAATATGTGAAACAACCATTTTTTTCAACATTAAACAACAGGCAGTGCATATGTATTATCTCCAAGTAAAGATAAAACCTTAGGCTAGTCTAGGATTGCCTTGTTTTAGTGTCTAAAAGCAGTTTCCATGCTGCCATGGAGGGAGGTATGGAGGGAGAGAGAGAGAGAGATCTTAAGCAGCCTAGAAATCACCCCAAGTGAGAACATAGATGTCAGAAGACAGGGGTCTTGAATGTGTAGGGTACAGTACAGGAGAGGAGGGAGAACTAGATCTGGAGATTTGCAGGCATGTGACTCTCTAATCTTTTGCTGGGTACTTACTTGGACATTCGTGACGTGAAACTGTACAAAACTATGTATGTGTGGGGCGGTGGGGGGCGGGGAATGCTAGAAAGTAGTCGTTGAACTTGCAGCACTTAGTCTGGTGTAAGAATAGAGGATCATAGAGGGAGGTGACTCCGGAAAGCACTGCATGGCTTGCTGGGAAGGAGCTCTTTTAGAAATGAGGATTTTTTCTTTTTATCGCTCACTACCTTATCCGGACTTAAATAGAAACATTCCAATTGAGTGACCTAAAGTTCTCTCTGATGTCTCTCTGCTAGGAAAGGAAGGTCCATATGCTAACTAACTGGCAAGAATTCAAATTCTGAACTCCTCATTTGCATTCCCAAGGACCAGTCACGAGCCAGGGTTGATGAATGCAGCTTGGTAGAACATATGATGAAAATAGTTCAGTGAGTAGATTGTTGGAACTATCCTTGGCCATTGCAAATATGCAACACATGTCCAATTATAACATAAACTTTTCTTTTAATTGAATAAGTTACTTTATTTTTTTAAAAAGGAATTTTATATTATCATTTGTATTTTAGCAGTCAAATAGGGAGTTAACTCACATGGTTTTG
This sequence comes from Herpailurus yagouaroundi, assembly GCF_014898765.1. NCBI lineage: Eukaryota > Metazoa > Chordata > Mammalia > Carnivora > Felidae > Herpailurus > Herpailurus yagouaroundi. The sequence continues at coordinate 121,567,059 of NW_024412376.1, read as the reverse complement.
GATGGTTGGGGATACATTTCACATTAGAGTTAATCTCATTGAATCCTCAAATAAGGAAAGGACCTAACAGATTTCCTCTCATTTCTTTAGAATAATAATGTAGGGGCCAGAAGAATAATTATTGGTATTAGATACTTCCTCATTATCGTCTTAACAGAAAAGACTCCAATGATGAGTAAAATAATACAAGATAATGGGAAAATGGAAATAAAACAGTGTCTTTTGCTATTGGAAAATAGGCATATTGAGTGTACTTAATATGCTCTGCTTAAATCACATGCACAAGTTTTTACTGTTTCAGCTACAAAAGACTCTGTTAATAGTGGCTTTCTTGGTGATGAAACAGTGATGAGGAAAGAACAGACATAATTTACAGATACTTTCTTATTCACTTATACATCTTTAGAACCAACGCTATTTGATATCTCTTACAGTTAGAGTGAGAAACAACATGGAGCTAATAGTTAAAGGTGAATAATCTTTTGATTTACATGTCTTAATTTTAGGGTTTGGTCAGTTGATTCAGTGCAACTATTTTAAGTATTCAATTTATAATCAGTATCTCAGGGAGAATAATGATCAGTGCAGGGTTGAAACTTCTCAAAATATCATTTAACCTCTTGGTTTGACAGTTATCACTAACTAGATCAGGGTAATAACAAATCCTTTGCCAAGAGTATTAACTTTCTGTTACTGCATAACTAATTACCACAAACTTAGCAGCTTAAAACAGTACACACTTATTATTTCACAGTTTGTACAGCTCAAGAGGCTAGTCACAGAATAGCAGAGATCTCTGTGCTCAGGGTCTCATAAAGTTGCATCAAGATATGGCTGGGGGATGCCTGGATGCCTCAGTCATTGGGCATCCAACTTTGGCTCAGATAATGATCTTGTGGTTTCCGGGTTCAAGCCCCGTGTGGGGCTCTCTGCTGACAGCTCAGAGCCTGAAGCCTGCTTTGTGGATTCTGTCTCCCTCTCTCCCTGCCCAGCTCATTCTCATTCTCTCTCTCTCTCTCTCTCTCTCTCTCTCAAAAAACAAATAAAACATTAAGAAATTTAAAAACAAACAAACGAACAAACAAAAAGATGTGGCTGGGCTGTATTCCTGTCTGGGGATGAGGAACAATCAACCCACTTCCAAGCTCACTAAGGCTCTTGGCAGAACTTATTTTCTTATATCTCTGCACCAAGAGCCTTGGCTTCTTGCTGGTTATCTGCCAGAGGCTGCAATTTCCTTCTACAAGTTGCCTACAATTCATAGACACCACTCATAGTTCCTTGCCGTGTGGCTGTTTCAATATGGCCAGTTATTTCATCAAGCCAGCAAGGAGGGCCTTTTGAGAGTCTGTTAGTAAGACAGAGTCTCATACATAGTAAGCAATTACAAAAGTAGTATTTCATCACCTTTGCCATGTTCTGTTGGCTAGGTGTAAGTGACAAGCCCCACCTATGATCAGGGGGAGGGGATTACACAAGGATGCACCTACTAGGAGGCAGGGACCATGGGCAGCAGGCCTGGAGTCTGTCTTCCACATCAGCTGATGTAATATTGTTGTCACAGCCAGATAACAGCCATGTAGCATGGATGTATCTCTTTTGGAATTTAACCTGTCATCTAACTTTCTTTACTTTTGCTAAACATAAATGCCAAAAACATTCTGATGAATAGCAACCATGTTAGAAAATCTAGAACAACAGTAATGAGCTCCGCAATTAATATATTTTATACTTGGGTTGCATATTACACTTTTTAGAGCTTCTTTGTTTGTTTCTTTTTTTTTTCTTTTTACTTATAGGTATTCTGAGAGATATCCAGGGCAAGTGATATTACACATAAATTACAGGAAAGGAAAATCAGTGGTTTCATAAGAGATGGGGAGATAGAATATAGTCCTGTCCATCCTCAGTAGAATGTTCCTTTCAGTGAATTTCACCTACTTTGAAAACATGACTAAAGTCCTCTTTCCATCTGTTTATTACCCAGCAATTATGAAGCAAGGTAGTTGCTAACAAGAAGCTTGAGAAATTGAGAATTCCGCATGGATTTATTTGTTGGCAACTACTTCATCAACGTTTATTTAAAAATGAAATTTTGAAAATAATAATAAAAAGAAATCTTGTGATTTCTACAAATGAACCTTATTTTTCCTTGAAAAGAGAGAACACAACATTTATATGATTAAACTATCTTCTGAAATTGTGATAAGGCACAATGTATTCTAGTTTATCACTTCTATATTTTCTTGTTATAAAAATAATACCTTCAATATGGTTAAATACAATTCTGTCAAAGCAGAAAAAATGTTCTTTTCTATGCCACAATTTTCACTTTAGTGGAACTTTGGGTATAACTTTTTCCTGATTTTTCTCTATAATTTCCTCCAGGCACTGAAGACAGATCAACATTTTACATTTCATGCATCTTTACCAAAGGAATATAATGTATATACTGTCCAGTTTGAAAAACATTTAAGAATATAGTATATGCTAATACTGAGTTCTACAAGGAAAACATTTTTTCTTTATCATTAACTTCAATGGGCTAAATATAATTTCTCAATCATGCTGGGCATTCATACATATTTGATGTATTAATTTTCAGATATCAAAAATGTCAGTAATAAAATAAAAAAAATGTGTTTTGAGAATTTGCAAAGAGAAGGTGTCAAAAGCATCAAAGATGTAGCAATTCTTTTTGACTCAAAAACTCATTCACTTTTCACTGTGGTTCAACTTCCATAAATGCCATCAGGCTTTGCTGCCTCCACAAAGAACACATTTCAATGAATGGTTAATGTATTGGTTTTTCTTTTAAGTAGGGGGAATATTGGCAGGTGGAGTACCAAGAAATTTTATTGTATCATACAGATTGAAAGCATTTTGGTAAAATATTATGAGACAATGTATCGTAATTGCATGACTTACTCTTCAAACAGTAAAGTGAGACTCAAAATGCCAACTAGTGTGAGTGACAATGGTTTCGATGTGGAATGAAATGTTCTCTCCACTTCAGTTTCAGTTGGTTGCTCCGTGTTAGAAAGTACTGGAGGAATCCAGCAGTATGATTAAGAAGACTGTCAAAAAGAATGTCTTTAGAGGAAGCCAAAATTATTATTTGGGTTGATACACCGGTATAAAAATCAGAGCCATTAGGGACAAAGCAAAGAAAGAGTGAACTTCTAAAGATGCAAATCTGTGTGAAGGTGTTTTCCCAGTTATTACATCTAAATTCTGAGACTCTGTAATTGATAAACACTTGGAAAAGTGATGATGAGACATTTTCTAATAATGACATAATTCTAATCCATCTTGGCTGGTCATCCATCAAAGCTCTGTTTGTGATGCTTTGATTGATGGAATGAGAAGAAGAAATCATTCCCTATTTTAGTTAAAGAGTGAAAGGACAGATTCACTTTAAAAATTGCACTCTGCTTTCAAGATAAAAATAAATATCTCTTAATCAAATGGATACTATCAAATAACTAACTAACTTGTAACAGATCCTTAGGTCTTATGATAGCAATTAATACCGCCACAAAAACAGACACACAAACACTGCCATTAGATGAGAAGAGTTAGCTCTTTGTCTTCTAATCCCTCTTAACTGATTAGCCTGAGACACTGATGAGAGTGCCAGGATGTGGGTCACTAGAAGTCAGATCACACCTCCATAACCATGGGAATCAGGATAGCTCCTTCAAAAATCTTTTAAACCAAGTTATTGCCAGGATCTAAGATGGGGAGATAAGAGGATTAGAAGAAGCAAGGGAAACCAGGGTAAGGTTGTCTAGGCTACTTCTGGGGATGGAAATACACAGTAAGTGAGGGGCAATGTCCATGTGCAGGAAAGTTCTATTTAAGGTGAGCAGGATGAAGTGGGTGGTGTGCATGTTTATGGACTTTGTATTGTGACTTGGAGGAGTGACAATCATAAATATTCCAGAGAGAGCCTAAATCTGTGAGACAAATCTATCCACCTAAGTCATTCTTGTTGAATAATTTTAGAGTAAATAGACACTGTAACTGGAGTAAATATGTAAATGCTGTGATTAATACAATCCTATAGGCATTTCTCTACTTCATTTTATTTAGAATTAATTATATTATTGGACAAAATGAGAACTATTTAAAAATAACAAATACTATTTTAACAAGTTGTTAAAGAACATTTGAGTCGCCAAAATCAAATAAACTACATATGCCAAAATGAGCAAAACAAAATGCAAAATTTGTAAGGAAATATTTGAGAATCAATTACATGATCCTTTGCCAAAACCTGGTAGTATCAAGGGTCAGATTAGTGGAGACTGGGAAAGAATTTCCTTGGAAAGACTCTATCATTAGCCTCACCTTCTAATCCAATGTAGAGGGAAGCATGGCATGTGCCCTCTGCATTGGAAGAACAGGAATAAATAGTACCATGGACTGGTGTTTGCATCCATCTAAGACACCTAAATGGTGAGTGATGAAGTGGCTCTGTGGGAATGAGCCTGCATTTCATAAGCATCCGAGGGCATGAGCATGTGAGGGCATAAGCATATGGGTGAGCATGTCACTTGCAGCCAATGTGGGCAATGGTAAGATCAAACTTGAGTAAAATTATTTCAAGTCCTCACAAAGTGGGTTGCCTGGATGAGCAAACAAAGTCAGCAGAAAAAGTTTGGATGTGAATTGCCAGATTCTGATAGGTGGAGGAAGAGGGAAGTGATAGAGTGAGTGTGTGGCCCAAATCAAGGATATTGCAGGTGAGAGAGCCTCAGCAGTTGGGACGGAACCAACAAATGTACCCACAAGAGAAAAAAAAATCAACTTTAGATAGCAGCTAGGTCCAGAGAATTTAGAACCATTTATGACAAGTACAAATGTTTCCCTCTCTAATATCTTTCATTCCCTATGCTCCAGTTTCAGATTATTGAGAAATCATGGTTAGCAATATAATGGAAGATGGAAGGAAGGAAAAAGCATAAGCTGAATATACCTTCTTCACGGGACCATTTATATTTCTCTCTGCTGTAGGCCCTAGCAAGGAGCATAGTATCTGTAACTTTGAATGAAAGTAGAATCTTAGATTATTAAGTTAGTCTAGATATGGTAAGAAATGAATAAAGTCTACATATTCATTGCTTTAAAGAAATATTAAATTACCTTAGTCTTGAGTCCTAAGCAAATTTTACCCAAGGTAGGAAAAGCTAGCTTTCTTGAACAAAGGTAAAAGACCAGGGAAGAGGAAAATAAAGTGGCTTTGCAGTTGGATTCCATTAGTCTTGCTTGTTCATTGTTTGGTTGTGTTATATGTTGGGTCCATTCAGGATTTCTTTTTTTAACAGTTTACATACATGACAACAAATGTATGTTGGATGCTCATCAAAATTCCTTAGACATGAAAATGGAGCCAGGAGTTTAAGGACAATTAAATGAAGATCAGAGTTTTAATTATTATGGGTATCCCAACTTTTCAAGTCCTGCTGTGTTTGATGATTTAAAGTAACTGTGAGTCTAGGGTGCCTGGGTGGCTCAGTTGGTTGAGAGTCTGACCCTTGATTTCAACTCAGGTGATGATCTCAGGATTGTGGGATTGAGTCAAGTCCCATATTGGGCTCCATGCTGAGCATGGAGCCTGCTTGGAATTCTCTCTCTCCCTCTCCCCTGCCACTGTCCCTTTACCTGGCTTGTGCTCTCTCTCTCTCTCTCGCTCTAAATTAAAATAAAAAAAAAAAGAAACCATGGATCTTATAATCTAAGCGTCACTATATAAGTCATGCCAGTACTTGAGTTTTCTTTCATGCAAGAGGAGGGGAAGGATTTACTAGACTAGGTGAATTTCAAAGAGAAATTGGGAGATAAAGTCTCTTTGTGATTATATACTATGTATCATGATTATAAGACCTACGAGTTACAAAAAGAAGAAAAATAACAACAAAATCATCCCACCAGAGGCTGAGTTTATATTCACCACATGATTTAGGCTCTGAACATTTGTTGTCTCCATTTCTATAAGAACTTGAGTAAGTCCTCTAATGCTAACAAGGTTATTTGACAAAAGGAAATTCATACTGGTCAAAATCCAATTGATATTGAAAAATACCTGCTTTTTCATTCTTGGGGATTTTCTTTCTCTGTACCTCTAAGTATAGCTCTATACTCAGTGCAATGCTATTTAAACTTTTTTTTTAGAGGGCATCATGGACTCCTTTAACAATCTGTAGAAATTGCTTCTCTTGCTCATAAACATGCACAGATGTAGTTAAGGCTGATCTGCCACTTTTAGTCGCTCTCTTTCTTAGAGTAAAATTTCCCCCTTTTCAGTGGTGGAACCCACTTAATTGTGGAGCTGACCCAACCCCCCCCCCCCCAAATAATCAGTAGAATGAAAAGGCAACCTGAGGAATGGGAGAAGATATTTGCAAATCATATATCTGATAAGAAGTTAATCTCTAAATTATATAAGTAGATCCTAAAACTTGACAGAAAAACAACTATTAACTCAATTAAAAAAATGGATGCAGGGCCTGAATAGCCATTTCGCCAAAGAAGACAAATACATCACCAATAAGTATATGAAAAAATGCTCAGCTTTATTAATCATCAGGAAAATGCAAATCAAACCCACAATGAGCTATCACCTCTCTCCTGTCAGGATGGCTATTATCACAAAGACAAAAGACAACATGTACTGGCAAGGATATAGAGGAATTACAAGTCCTGCACTCTATTGGTCGAATTGCAAAATGATGTAACCATTATGAAAAAAAGTATAGATATTCCTCAAAAAATTAAAATAGAACAACCATATGAACCAGCAACCCACTTCTGGCTATATATAGAAAAGAATTAAAATTAAGATGTCAAAGAGATATATTACCATTCCCATATTCATTGTAGCAGTATTCACAATAGCCAAGCTATGTAAAATGTGGAATGCACATTGAGATAATATTCAGCCTTAAAATAGAAAAAAATATGCAATATGCAACAACATGGAAGAACCTTGAGAACTTTATGCTAACTGAAATAAAATAATCACAGAAAATAAAATATTACATGATTCCACCTGTAAGAGGTAGCTAAAATAGTCACATTCAAAGAGTGGAATGGTGGCTGCCAGGGTTTTGGGGGTGTGGAAAATGGTAAGTTACTAATCCACAGGCATAAAGTTTCAGTTAAAACAAGATGAAAACATTCTAGAGATCTTCTGTACAACATTGTACCTATAGTCAACAATACTGCATTGCATACCTAAACATTTGTCGAGAGGGTAGATCTCATGTTAAGTCTTCTTACCATAATGAAAGTTAAAAATAGGACTAGACCTGTTACCTAGGTTTAGCTCTTCAGCTATGCCACCTCCCTCACCTCAGTGATTCATTAATGTATGGGTACACAACCTAAGCTAAATCCAGTACACTTTTATTAGTCAGGGTTCTCCAGAGAAACAGAACCCGTAGGACATTCAGAGATATATAGAAAAAGATGTGTTTATGAGCAATTGACTCTTGTAATATGGGGATTGAGAAGCCTTACAATCTTCCTTCTGCAACATGGAGACACAGGAAAACTGATGGTGTAGTTCCAGTTCTGAAGGCATGAGAACCAGGGGAGCCAATGACAGAAGTCCCAGTTTGAGTCCAAACGCCCAAGAACCAGGAGTGTCGAAGTCTGAGGGCAGGAGAAGATGGATGTTCCAACTGATCAGAGAGCCAGTTCTCCCTTTCTCAACCTTTTTTGTTCTATTCAAGGAGGGTAGATAGCCCACTATAATTGTGGAGGATTCTGTTTACTGAGTGTGCCAATTCAAATGTTAATGTCTTCCAGAAACACTCTCACACATACACCCAGAAATAATGTTTTGCCAGCCATCTGGGCATATCTTAGCCCAGTCAAGTTAACACAGAAAATTATTCATCACACCCCTCCATGGAACTTTCTCCTGAGACATGGGGAGGATACTCTCTTTTCCTCAGATTCTCAGGTGGCAAGATGTGAGTCTTGAGCAGGTGGAAGATAACTTTTGCCACCCTTTAAGTGTCTGTTCTAGAGGAAAGGAAAAGACAGAGTTGTAATTTTCCTTGTGCCCCAGGAACAAGAATTTCTCGAAGCCAGCTGTGTTCATTAATTTTTGGTAGCATGATCTAAGAAATTCCCTTTTTAATTTAAAAAATGTTTTCACTGGGTTTATTTTTTTCGCTAACACATGTACTAATTGATAACGTTTGTTTATAATTTCATGGGTTTCTAGATCCAAGAAACCCATTAACTTCCCAACTTAAGTTGAGAAAGCTTTTCTTTACATCAGTTTTTGAAATTCAGTCCTGAGAAAAAGAAAATATAAACAAAGAAGAGGGAAAGACAAGTATCTCCCAATTCTTGAGTATTTCTCAATTCTCTAGTATTCCTGGTTTACCTTCATTGCCTCGGAGGGAAAAGACACCACATTAAAACATTGAAAAATCCAGTAATATGTTAATGTTTGTAGGAGAAAGAATATATGGTTAATATATAGTCAATCATGGAATTTATTTATAATTCTAGCTAATTGTTCCCTAGAATGTGGATTTATTTGTGTCTCAGCAACCACTTAGTACCTAATAGGTAATCAAAAATAACTGTCACAGGTATGAATAAATTGTGCACATATATGAATAAATTTATAACATGCCCAGTCATGAATGCCATATGTATTTTTATAAACTTAATACTGCTTCATTGTGTTTCTTGGAATGCTATACTATTTTTATCCTCAAAACTACATGAAGTATTTTCCTAAGAAGGTAGAGTTGCTGGTCAGATGGTAAAGAGAAGATGGTTTTGTGTATGTGTACTGTGCCTATCTCTGTGTATATGTATTGTTTGTGAGTTTAGATTTATGCTCTAAAAGAAGAAAGAACTAGTTTTTGAAGGAGAGGACTCGACCAATAGATGGAAAAGGGAAACTCCAAATTTTTTCCTAAATTGTAAAAAAAGTCACCCACTGAGAAACAACTGGTAGACTATGACATAATAACAATAAATTATACATCCCAGGTATGATAAATATCTCAGGTGAAAAAATTTAAATCTTTCCTTTGTGATAAAAATTACTGTGTTTTGGGGCTCTTGGGAGGCTCAGTCAGTTAAGCCTCTAACTTTGGCTCAGGTCATGATCTTGACCTGAGGTTTGTGAGTTTGAGCCCCACATCGGGCTCTGTGCTGACAGCTTAGAGCCTGGAGCCTGCTTCAGATTCTGTGTCTCCCCCTCTCTCTGCCCCAATCCTGCTCATGCTCTGTCTGTCTCTCAATAATAAATAAACATTAAAAAATTACTATGTTTTCCATAGTCAACTCTTTGAGTTATGATAAGCTTTCCATTGGACATTTTTTTAACATTTATTTATTTTTGAGAGGGGGCGGCGAGGAGGGGCAGAAAGAGGGAGACAGAGGATCCAAAGCAGGCTCCCTGCAGTGAGCTCAGAGCCCAATATGGGGCTTTAAGTCACAAACTGTGAGATCATGACCTGAGCTGAAATTAAGAGTCAGACACTTAACTGAGCCACCCACACGCCCCTCTACTGAACATTTTTCCTTTTTGAATATCATGTTGCGTATACTGTCTTAAGTCATAATTCAAAGCACCATCATCTCTCTGCAGGGCTTCCGCAATGGCCTCCTAAATTGGTCTCCCTACTTCTGACCTTGCTTTTTAGTCTGTTCTCTACCATTTAGTCAGAGTGATCCTGTTAAAATGTAAATGAGACTCTGTCATTCCTGTGCTCTATCCAAATCTTTTCATGGCCTTTAAGCTCTATCCTACTTGGACACTTGCTACTTTTCTGACTTCATCTTCTGATATTCCCCCTTTTGCCTTTTCTCTCTTTTGGCTAAAAATACTGGCTTCCTTGCTGCAACTTTAATTTATGCACTGCTTAGAATACTCTTCCCCTAGATACCAACATGACCCACAGTCTTACTGACTTCAAGTCTCTGTTAAAATGCCACTTCGTCAGAAATACAACTCAGATCACTTTCTATAAAACAGCCACTTCCTACCATTGTCACTTTTTTCTCTTACTCTGACATTGTTTATTGTCTATCTGCCTCCACTTGAGTATAAACTCAAGGAGGACAAGAATTTCCTTTTGTTCATAGCTGTATTCCTAATTTTTGGAAAAGTGTGGAACCATCATGAAAATCTGTTGGATAAATGCATTTTCTCAACACAGAAGTAACATGCACTGATTTTATGGTATAGGTACCTAGACAATCACTGGTAGATAAAAACATTAACATCTAACATTTGCTAATGAACCTGACACAGAAGTCAAGGGATTTGTGGGAGATTACACATTAAAAAGATAGAACCAAGTCTAGAGACCCTGCCTTCAGAATTTTTCCCCTATTTTTCTTACATCTTGTGAGTGAGAATCAGCTGGACATACTTCCCAACCATAAATCAGTAAAGCTTCTGACACCTGACAAAAGGGCAGAGTAATAAGCTGCCTTATTTATAAGATGCTGTGCTCAGAGAAAAAAAATAAAATCTATGTGGTAGAAACTAACTGTTGAGTATGATGTAGCAGAACTTGGAGGATATGCCACAGCACAGTCAGAATTCAGCTTTCAAACCCCTTCTAGAATGTCATGCGGCATTATGCATTGTTAAAGAGCTGCCCGCTCCTTTCCCAGAGGAAATTCCATCTCTGTGATGGGTGAAGCAGTTGTCTCTGCTGATCTCCGAAGGTTCTTCAGCCCATGAGTTCTTTGTGAATATGGATGCAAGATATTATGAGTGTGATATGTTAAAAACAACTCGTTATTCATGACATTCAAATGTAACTTGCTTGCAGGAAAGACTTAACTTCTTTTCTGAAGTGGTGTAGTAAGCTTTCAAATTAAATACTTATAGGAAGAAATGTTGGTTACCTTATGATCTGTGTAATTATAGATTAACTCTCAATTCTTTTATTACTTTTCATTCATTGTGCTCAGTACAATCCATTGTATATTATATTTGAACACAGAACAAATGTGTCATACACATTTGTGTCATACATCCCTTTCTGGCTATGCTGTCTGTCAGCCACCCCTCACCATTCTTATACAGGATCCAATTCACAGAGGAAATATGGTAGAGTGCACAGGGTCAAATTTCTTCCACGTATCTTTTTGCCCCTAATTCATCATTTTTCTCCTACTTTGGTCATCATCTTTTATTTTTAGGCCCGGTAAGATAGAAATAGAAACCATGTTGTGGGGCACGTGGGTGGCTCTCAGTCAGTTAAGCGTCTGACTCTTGATTTCGGCTCAGGTCATGATCTCATGGTTTGTGAGATCCAGCCCCATGTTAGGCTCTCTACTGATGGCACAGAACCTGCTTGGGATTCCCTCTCTTCCTCTCTCTATGCCCCTACCCCCTACCCCCACTCACTCACTCTCTAAAATAATAATAATAATAATAATAATAATAAATAAAAAACTATGTTTAATTGAAGTGATTTTGATTAAAGAAAATTCAGTAAGATTGAAGAAGGCAATATAGAGATAAAGAGCTAGGGAAGTAGGGGGAGAGATGAATAATGAAAGAGGGAATACAATGAAAGAAAGGGAAAATAAATGGGAGAGCAATATGTGGAGATGAGGAAGTGAGGTTTGCAATTAACCTGGCCAAGGAGCACTTGCCTAAGAGAACTTTTTCCCTACCAGCTTGTCTTTTTCTCTAAACATGGCGAGATTCCTTTGTCTCCATGAGGCCCAATCCTCAGGGACTTTAACAACACAGTTTTTTGTTAGAGGGTGGAACATCATTAGAAGGATTAAAAAGGGGGAAATGCGATAGAATATTTTTTTTATTATTTAGTAAATTGTGTCAGACAATGCCTAAAGTTGCTTTCTACTTCAAGTCATAAAATTGTCATTCTCACTTTTAACCTGAATCATTTTTAATATTAAATTGATTTTATTCTTTTTCTGTGTTATATGAACTCAGGTTGTTAGGGCATGTGGCATATCAATGCCTTCTGTTGTAGAATGACACCTTGAGGGACCTACTAACCTCAACTTCTGGTGTCCTCCAGTTGTCTTGACCTTGGATATTGACTCAGCACAATCATATTTCAGTGCAGTGAACTGCAGTAGAACTCAGGTGCTAGTGTTTGATCCATTCCTGCTGAGGTAGCCCAGCACACCTCTTCTGTATTTTGTTAGGGCCTACGATTAGATAACAAGACTGACATGGCTCCTCTCATCACGGCATTTTAAGTCTCATGCAGGAGACAGATACATAAAAAAATTATTAAAGTGAGATACATGTGGTAAAGAAGAAATGCAAAATGTAGACGTATATAAAAGACTGACAATCTCTGAAGAAGTGACATTTAAGGTGAGATCTGAAAGTTAATAAGAGTTAGCAAGTGAAGGACAGAGTGGGAGGAAAATTCCAGGTGAGGGCAGGCAAAACTCTATGACAGGAAAGATCATAATATAGTAAGGAACTGAGGAAGTGTTGCTGGGGCAACGGGTATGAGACCGAACGTGGCATGTAATTGAAGTGGGGGATGTAGTTAGGGGCCAGAATACTGAGGTGTTAGAGGGTATGAAAAGTTTTTTGCATATTATTACTCTGATGGCAGTAGAAATTCCCTGCAGGTATTAAGCAGATGAGTGACATGACTGACTTAAATATTTTTAGTCAGGAGACTTTCTTCCCTGCAGGAGAGAATTGATGGTGGCTTGGCCTGGCAGATGGAAGTTGGGTTGGAGAGAAGTGGATAGCTTCCAGAGACATTACAGAATGACTTTTTTTTTTACATTTATTTATTTTTTGAGAGACAGAGCATGAGCAGGGGAGGGGCAGAGAGAGAGGGAGACACAGAATCCGAAGCAGGCTCCAGGATCCAAGCTGTCAGCACAGAGCCCGATGCGGGGCTCAAACTCACAAACTGTGAGATAGTGACCTGAGCCACCCAGGTGCCCCCAGAGTGACTTCGTAAATACTAAGAAATTCAGATGCTTTGGAGAAAAGACTGAGTCGCTGGCTGTTCTGAACCATCTGGATTCAGAATTGAAATTTATTTTCTGATAATTGCCATAGTATTATTTATGGGAAAAGGGATAGAATACTTTGATAAAGAGTATGTCTCAAAAGATGAGGGAGGTTCAGTGACCATCTATAGTGGAGTTCCATGTGGGCACACTATGTCTAAAGATAGTTTTCACACAGCCTTCTGTCTGTGCCAGTGTGATAGCTCTAACATAATTTTTACTAGTTGTTCACTGCTAGTCCAAAAAGTGTTAAGTGTTTAACTACTTCATTCATACCATCATGATTGCTTTTCTGATTTTCCAGTCGAAGTGTCAACATATTTTTTCAACACCAGTTTTTTCTTCTGGTATCTAAATGAAATTAAAATGACTAGATAATTGACTTTTATTGGTTTTTTAACTGAGGAATAAGATATACACTATTTGGATGTCTAATTGTTCCTCTTTTCTAACTATTAGAGGATATCATCATGGACCTTGCTCTAATGTATACACATAGTGTTACAGCAGGTCAAGTATGTGTTTTTGCACAAAACGTTGACATTGTCTTCTATCACAATGGTAGCATTCCAAATTTATTTAAGTAAAGGCTGGTCAGTGGAAATTAAAGTTCCATATTAAGTAATTTAGAGAAACTATGGGCATTGCTAAAATGGAATAAGGGGCTACAACTTGAAACTGTGCCCATTAAAAGCTGTCACTTTCAGTAAATTATTTAATCTCATTAATGTCTGATAGTTAAATCAAATGCCATATTTCAAAAATATCTGTTTTTTTTGTAAATAACAAATGATTGGCAGTTTATTCATGACTAATAAAATGTTTTCTTTATTATTTAGCTTCTAACATCCTAAACTAATTGCATCATTCAGATTAAGAACTTTAGAATTGTCTCTATTTAAAATCCCATTGTGTTAAATGCCTCACCATTAAATAGCCACATCATTAGTTCAAGTACAGTGGGGAAGTTTTTATCCCATTTTCTAACCTGGTATATTCAAGTGTCCTTGAATATTTTAAAAATTTTACTTGAATCACAAATGCAATATAGGACATCCATCAGATAAGAGAGAGAAAATCAGTGGCAGCAAATCAGGAAGAGAAACATTTATTTGTTCACACAGTTTTGTTTTCATTCACTAGATATACTCACACAGACTCATTTACTCACTCAATAATTATTTTGACAAATACCTAGCAAGTATGCACGTGGGTTTCAAAGTAGAGAAAAGAAGATGCAGCACGATGATGCCCACAAAGAGCGCGAAATCTCTTGGGAAAGTTACATAAGTGGTGCCTGTATACAATCTGTGGCATTAAAGATATCTGTGCAGGGAGCTCTATCTCCTTCAGGTTGATGAAGTCAGAAGAGACTTTTCAGAGGAGGGAACTTGATTTTTTAAGGCATGATGATAAGATAGCTAATTGGATTGGGGAGCAGAAACATTTCTGATGAAGAAAAAGATACCTGTAAAGGCTCTGAACAGTGAGTGAACTTGAAACACTGAGAGGATGTCAATCAGCTATTAATGGCCTGTACCCAGAGTGTCCTCGTGGTGGAGAGGAGTGACAAATGAGGCCTCTGGTCATGCAGGAGTATCGGCCTTAACATCAGATTCAATGAGATGCTCTGAGGGCTTTTCGTGGTGCGTGGGAAATGCTGATAAAAGATAAATTAAAAAAAAAAAAGGAAATGGAAAACACTCAAATCCACCCAGAAAAATAAACTTATAATTGATGGGAAGTACCATGCAATCACCCTTGTAATAGCAGCCAGGGCTTATGTAAGGAGCATAATGTTGAAATGACTGTATCTGAAGGGGGATATGGTACAGAATGTATTTTCATGGCAGAAATCCCTGAGTGACTTTAGAGTTAAAAACAATGCTACTTTGGGGCACCTGGGGAGCTCAGTCGGTTAAGCCCCCAACTGTGGCTCAGGTCATGATCTCATCAATGGTGAGCTCTAGCCCCAAGTTGGGCTCTGTGCTGACAGTTCAGAGCCTGGATCCTGCTCTGGATTTTGTGTCTCAATCTCTCTCTGCCTGTTTCTCTCTGTCTCTCTCTTTCTCTCTCTCTAAAAATAAACATTAAAAAAATTTTTTTAATGCTACTTCAGAGGAGTAGCATTCACACACAACTCAGGAATTGTGTAAATGATAATGTTTCTTTTGTGGGTCGGCTGAGAATGTGTAGCTAAATCTGAAGTCCTACCAACATAAGAGAGGATAATTTTGTTATACCCATTGAGGCAAACTACTGGCTTTACTTCTTTCTTTCTTTCTTTCTTTCTTTCTTTCTTTCTTTCTTTCTTTCTTTCTTTCTTCCTATTTATTATTTCATGATACCATCATGTTTTCTTTTAGGTGTTATTTTGTATGTATAAATGTATTAAATGTATAAAATGATAATAATAGCTAGCTGGCATTTACTGAGTACATACAATTTGCTAGGCTTTGTTTAGGTGCTCTGTTATTTCCAAAAGAAACCTATGCAATAGGTACTATCATGACCCCCATTTTAAAGATGTAGAAACTGAGGTAGAGGAAGGTTACTTGCTTTGCCAAGCATGGTTGCATAGCTAGGACGTAGCAAAGGTGTGCTTCTGGGCCTGTACACTTCATCACTTTGCTCTCCACAGTTTTTTTTCTTGTAACTTTTAGAATTGAAGTGGGATATAATTAAAAGGCACTAAAATGCTGTAGGGAGGTGCCTGGGTGGCTTAGTTGGTTAACTGTTCGACCTCCGCTCAGGTCATGATCTCGCAGTTCTTGAGTTCAAGCCCCATATCAGGCTCTGTGTTGACAGTTCAGAGCCTGGAGCCTGCTTCAGATTCTGTGTCTCCCTCTCTCTCTGCCCCTCCCCCACTCACGCTCTGTCTGTCTCTCAAAAAAATAAATGTTAAAAAAATTTTTTTAAGTTAAAAATGGTATAGGGACTCAGGGATTCATTGACTTGCATGTTTTATTCCATTAACCTTAAAAATATTTTCTTAATGAGAGATTTAAAAATGTTTATTATACTTTCTTTTTTGTATCTATTTTTCCTCTGTGTTTTTAATTAATTTGAAACATTTGGTTTAAAACTTTTATAAATATTACCAATTTTCCCAATTTAGTAACCTCATCTTTTTCGTTGACTTGTGTTGCCAAGTTTATCAAGTAACACATTATACCATTTTGGAGGAATACAGACTTCAATTGATTTGCCTGGCAATTCTTGTATTCTTTTACTTTCTGTTGATTTGTATTACTTATTATCTCATTTGCATTTCATATGTTACTGCATTGATTAGAAATGACAGAAAATGGTACATAATCATGATGGTATTGCTTTAGTGTTTCATTTTTAATTAAAATAATGGTTCTTATAACACCAATTACCATGTTAAAATGATGCAAGGTGAAAGCATTCCATGTATTTGCCTAAGGCAATGGATTAATAAATGGCATATGTGGGACTTAGACCCATGCCTGTCCAGCTCCAAAGTCCGTATTTATAAGTACTATTCTATACTTCATTCAAGAGTTTCAGCACTACTAACACTTTGAATCTATTTCAGTGATTTTACTGACCATCTCAGTAGAATGCAGAGTATGAGTTAAAGACACAATATGGCAATTATTTTAATGTTTTTTTGGTCACGTATTTTTAACTTGTTGAGAAAATATTAGGCATATTTATACTCTATCACTTATATGTTTTACCTGTCATAAACTGTATAATAATTATTGCATTATAGGCTATCAAATTTATTAAACACTTGGCTAAGTATAAAAGAAAACTCTTAGATGGAATCCACTAAAGCTTTCGCATGGATGGCACTGTTAGTCATTGGGCCATATTGCCCTCGCTGACTCAATGGGACTGATGGCTAACTTTTAAAACCTATTCTTTTAGACTTGTTTGTATTAACTTTCAAGCAAGTATGTTCATGAAGCAGACTTTATACGTTGCCATTTTCATGTCTTTGTTATTACTGTTGTCTGGCCGTTTTCAACCCATAATTCAAGATTCATCTGTGTCCATTTTCTCTAAAAAGCCTTTTTCTGGACCACAGAGACTTTTCTTCTTCACTTTTGTAATTCTTTTCACATCTTACGTTAGTTATTCTTTTATCTATCAAGTAACCTGGAAGTGTCTGGAGTAGAGACATCACATGTGTACTTCTCTGTATTTCCTATAGCACCTAATACAGTACTAATAAATAGTAGACTTTCATTTTATGTTTATTGGAGGATTGGTTAATTGATTGAACAAAAACAACATTAGTACTATTTCATTACTTTTAAGAGATTACAATATAATATAATATTGGATTATTTTTTGCTCGAGGGATTTGGAAGTATTCTTAAATCATGACTAATGAAAACTAAAAGGCAACCAATGGAATGGGAGAAGATATTTGCAAATGACATATCAGATAAAGGGTTAGTATCCAAAATCTATAAAGAACTTCTCAAACTCAACACCCAAAAAACAAATAATCCAGCAAAGAAATGGGCAAAAGACATGAATAGATGCTTTTCCAGATGGCTAACAGACACATGAAAAGCTCAATATCACTCATCATCAAGGAAATTCAAATCAAAACCACAATGAGATACCACCTCACACCTGTCAGAATGGCTAACATTAACAACTCAGGAAACAGATGTTGGCAAGGATGTGGAAAAAAAGGAACCCTTTTGCACTGTTGGTGGGAATGCAAACTGGTACAGCCACTCTGGGAAGCAGTATGAAGGTTCCTCAAAAAGTTAAAAAGTAGAACTACCCTACCACCCAGCAATTGCGGTACTAGGTATTTATTCAAAGGATGCAGGTGTGCTGTTTCAAAGGGGCACATGCACCCCAATGTTTATAGTAGCACTATCAACAATAGTCAAAGTATGGAAAGAGCCCAAATGTCCATTGACAGATGAATGGATAAAGAAGATGTATGTATGTATATACATACATACATACATACATACATATATATATGTATATATGTGTGTATATATGTATATATATGTGTGTATACACACACACACACACATACATACACATACAATGGAGTATTACTCAGCAATCAAAAAGAATGACATCTTGCCATTTGCAACAACATAGATGGAACTAGAGAGTATTATGCTAAGCAAAATAAGTCAGAGAAAGACAAATACCATATGACTTCATTCATATGTGGAATTTAAGATGAAAAACAGGTGAACATAAGGGAAGGGAGGCAAAAACAATATTTATATAACAGGGTGGGGGACAAAACATAAGAGACTCTTAAATTCAGAGAACAAACAGGGTTGTTGGAGGGGTTGTGGGTGGGGGGATGGGCTAAATGGGCAAGGAGTATTAAGGAGGACACTTGTGTGTTAATATGTAGTGGATGAATCACTGGATTCTACTCCTGAAATCATTATTGTACTATATGATAACTAACTTGGATGTAAATTAAAAAATAAATTTAAAAAATGCAAAAAAAGTGGTGACATGAAAATGATAGAAATATTATTGAGTATTCAATTTTTTCTATAGAAAAACACAGAAGAGAAATATATTTAATGAGAAGACTCTAGAAACTGCAAACTTTGACAATGTTAAAGTAACCATATAGGTAACATAAAGATGGAATGGAAGCCAGTGGAAGTTGATGTAATTAAAGATTTTGCTTTAAAAAAAAATGAATGAGTTCATGAATGAGTCATGTACAAAGCTCAGAATTTTTTCCTATAAAATGAAGGTGTTGTTCTACAGTATCCACCACAATTCTTTCTCTTATGTTTTGTTCTGTGGGAATACAGAGAAGAAATGTATTAACATGGAGGCATGAAAAAAATGGGACTTTAAGTATTAAGGAATTTGAAAGGTCATCAAGCAAAAGGAAGGGATTCTAGGTGGTAGGTGATTTCACAATAAATAGCTGAAAGAAAACAACAAATAGTCTATATTTAAATGTTATAAGGAGATTAGCCTGGTATGGCTGCAGGCTTCTTAAATAGGCATGATGGGACATAAGCTTGGACAAGTGATATTGGGACAGATCTGTATAATACTTCCATCACCAACATGCAGAGGGCCGGTACTTAAGATGTAAACTTAAAGGATTTGGAAGAGAAAGGCTATTTATAAGGCACAATGCTGCTCTTAGGGTAAAAAAAATGTTTCAGACATTACTTCATGGTTTTCTGCTTTGCAAGCCTAGCATGCATGGCGTATGTGTCTGGATGGAACTGAAACAATCAGTTTTCTTTCTTTTTTCTCTGTTGAAGTTCTCCAACTTACTTTAAAAAAGAAAACCCCAAAAACTTCTAAGTTATTTTAGAAAGTACACAATGTGTCAAAGGTCCCTAGAGTTGACTTGGAGAAAGCTCTGAACATGACTTCAACTACAAAAGAAAGATTTCAAATATTTTATAAATGCTTGCTATATTACCTGTATCAGCAACACAGCTGGAGAAAATTACTGCAGAAACAGGGTAAGACCTGGTGGAACAGAGAGTGATCTAAGATTGATTGTCCAATAGTTCATGCAAGCAGTATTGTCTGTGCCGAGATGAACTTGCACTGGTAGGAGGAATATTATTGAAAGCCGGCAGAATCATTATATCCATTTCAATGAAAAATGAAATACTTAGGTGGAAGGGCCCATAAGGAATGGCTAAAAGCTGAAACATATAAATTTTACCTCATGAAGCTGTTTACTGACTACATAAAAAATATATTTGTTGAACAGGTGATGGACTTTACTGATGTCATATCTTAAATGGTGATCTACCCAATCACCAGAATTAATTAGAGCATGCTCACAATTTTATTTCCATAGGCAGAAATAGAAGATTTATGCTTTCGTGTACAGAAGTACTTATTAATTATCAAGTAAATATTTCTGTGTTTCCGTAATGCATGAGAAATATTCTCCTTCTTAGATTGCCCTAAGGAAGAAAGTACTTAAGAGAAAATTCTCTTCTGATGAAGAAGATGGAATTGTGAATTTAGTTTCTTTGCTTAAACATGTTCCACCTAGATGTACCTGTTTCCCCTGCACAGTTGTTCACAGCATCCAAGTGCAGTTAATCTCTCTGTTTAGTGGACATGGCTATTTTTGCAGTGCCTTAAGAGTTTTGTTGGTTGCCAGATCATTAATGGGCTATGAATTATGCAATAAACTTCTCCTGTACCAATAAAGAAGAAGCCAGCAGTGAAGTCTGGCCTGAGAAGAGATGAAATGCAACAATAAAGGCCATAAACACATTTTTTCAATTGAGAGTCTTATTAAGAATTAGAAATAATTCATGTTCAGATGGTTTTGCATGGCAGAGATACTGTAATGAAAGAGTTGCAGGACTTTTAATAAATTGAAAAGGAAAAAGGAGATCATCGTTGGCCTTGAAGCAGAGGCTGTGTCTGGGAAGCAGGGAGCTCATTGCCTTTGTTTCCTTCTTTCTATTAAAGTCTCAGGCTAGTAAAAATTACACTTATAATCACAAGATTATGAACCCATATACAATTTACCAGGCAGTTATTTTTCTAAAAAATAAACACAAAAGAAACAAAAACTTGCTGTTTTTCTAAAGTACTTTCATGTAATGTCATCTTAAATTCGTATTAAAAGATCTAAAAATGTATTTTGCGTTTGAAGCTGCTTCCACTGATGATAAGCTCTTTGTGAAGCTGAGAATGACTAGACTTTCTTCGTCAGCAAAATACCAATTAGGACGCTTTAGCCTGGAGTTGCAGTTCATTTTGAGAGAGTCTGATGTGAAATTCAGTCATTTTATTTTTGGGTTTCTACACAGTGGAAAAAACACTTGGAATAAGTATGTATAGGGCTTAAAAGCACTGGTACGAGATATACGTGGTTCATATGTTCTGGTCCTTTTACGTACTAATTAAGCTTGGGATAAATTAGTTTTCTTTTATGGGTTGAATTTTTTCCCCTCCCCCCAAATCATGTGTTGAAGTTCTAACCCCTAGTCTGTCACAATGTGACCTCACTTGGAAATAAGGCCATTCAAAATGTAATTAGTTAAGATGAGGTGATTAGTGCGAGCCTTAATCCACTATGACTGATGTCATGGAAGAAGGCAGTTTCGACACAGAGGTACAGTTGGGGAAATATAACTTGAAAGAAACTCTTCTCCCAACTCAAGAACCCTTCCATAGAAGTAGTTTGTAAAGAAAACAGTTTTATTATTGAATGTGATTTAAACTAGAACGGATTGTGCATCACAGACAATCTGCTAAGAGATTTCAAAAACAGAAAGAAATCCTCAGCCTTTTATATCACCAAGCAGATACAACCCTTTACACACATGTTTTCAAGATGAACAATGACTAGTCCAGTAGTAGAGCTTGATAGCACCTCTTGTCAGACAGAGTTCCTGTTAACTTTACCTGACTGATAATTGGGGCGACTGTCTGTGCTAGCTAATTGGATTTATTCAGAAGGAAAACAAACTTCTCATATCTTTTTTTTTTTAAATTAATGTTTATTTTTTAGAGAGAGAGTGACAGAGCACACGTTGGGGAGAGAGAGAGAGAAAAAGAAAATCAGAAGCAGGCTCCAGGCTCTGAGCTGTTAGCACAGAGGCTGATGTGGGGCTCGAACTCACGGACTGCGAGATCATGACCTGAGAGATCATGACCTGAGCTGAAGTCAGAAGCTTAACCGACTGAGCCACCCAGGTGCCCCAAACTTCTCTTATCTTTATGACAGCAGGTAGTTTTACAACTTGGAACAAGGCCCTACCAAAGTTAGGCTCCTACCTTCCCACAGAAATGGGAAGATAGGAGTTGATCTCTGTTGAGGATTCTCCTTCCAGACACTCAGTAGAAACCAGCCCTCTTGATACATTGATCTTGAAGGTCTAGCCTCCCTGAGAAGGCGGTCAGAGCTTCCAGCACTGTGAAACAATGCATTTCTATTGCTTAGGCCACTCAGGTTTTTGGTACTTTGTTAAGTTAACCCTAACAAACTAATATACCCTTCATATTTCAGTTTCCTCCTGGAATTGGTGGGGTTTGGGAAGGCATGATAAGTGTAAATTAAATATGGTAACACCATCTACTTTAGAGACTTGTTAAGAAAATTAAATAAGGTAAAGCACATAAAATACTTAGCAAAGTGCCTGGAGCATAGACCTGTTACTACCATTCTTCTTTCTTATGCAAATTACACAGTATTTTTGGTTGTAAAATCAAGAGGTCAGACAACATTCTCTCATTTGCTTTACATCTTTGAAATCCAAGTATTCTATTTTTCTCTTTTAAAATTATTAGACTTGTTTGTTTATTTGACTACAAATCAATCAAACTATACTGAGTGTCTACTATTAGTCAACAAAACTCATTGAGATTTCCTATGGAATATACATGTGAAAAAATAACTAGGTAGAGTAATAGAAATATAAAGGAATATTTGTGATACAAGGGAATATCATACAGAGGAAGCACAGAAGAGGGAGAAAGCAAATTTGGGGACAAAAGGGCTCAATGAAGACCGAACAGATTAGATGATGTCTAGAGTGGGATTTGGAGGTTGAATTTATCACCATGGAAAGGGTGAGGATAGTCATTCCAAGCCCAGAGAACAGCAGCCCCCAATCTGCCCCCCGCCTCGGGGAAAACAATTAGCAACATAGAATATTGCTTGTTGTTGCAAATATTTCTGCAACCTAAAATTGTACAGGGAGCAAGAGGAGGTGTGGCTAAAAGAGAAGATATGGGCCAGAGTATTCTGGAACAAAGGGAGAGTGTTGAGTTAGAGATGGAAACTTAAAAACAAGACAGAACAAAACCTGAGGATGCAATGCAATAGGCAATAGAATTTTGAATACAAATAACATCTACCGTGTATTGGCAGCTATGTGCTGGACCCGATTCCAGGTACTTGTACGTACATTAACAAATGGAATATTATGTGGCAACACCATGCGGTAAATATTTTTATCTTCACTTTATAGGTAAAGAAACTCGGGTACCAAGAGCTCAGGTAATATGCCTATGATTACATAAACCAGTAGCAGAGGTGGAATTGGAAGAAAAACGTGTTCACATTCATTATGCTATAGCAAAGGGTATCAGATGCTGTACATAGACTACTATCTTACAGAGCAGATAGTAATCTTCATGTAGGAATCCTATCTTTTATATGGTGCAGTTCAAATCCACATATTTTGCAACATTTTCCCTGATACCCTCCACCAGAAGTCATCTCCCTTGTTGTAAATCGTTGTAAAGTCAGTTAGTACCTTTAAAAAAGGTACTTTTTTTTATTTTTTAGAGTGTGAGCAGGGGAGAGGGGCGGGGGGGGGGCGGGTGAGAGAAAGAAAGAAAATCTTAAGCAGGCTTCTTGCTCAGCATGGAGCCTGACCCAGGGATTTATCTCACAACCCAGAGATCATGACCTGAGCTGAAAACAAGAGATGGATACTCAACTGATTGAGCCAATCGGGTACCCATCAGTTAGTCCTTAAAAAAATAACGTATGGTTTATAAAACTTCTAAATATGTACCAAAGTGACCATATGTTTGCCTTAGCTTCCTTACATGAGTTAACACTTTAATACTATGAACTGTATGTGAAAAGTATATTGAAAATAAGAGGTACAAAATAACTGTCTGGTGAATGAATGAGTAGAGGGAAAGAGGGAGAGAAAAGGAGGTAACACAACAGCAATATATTTTGGGAAACTGTTAAAAAGCCGAGTGATAACTGAGTGACCTGAGGCATTTTCTGAATACATGGAAAAAGCTGAAAAATAAAGATCTTTTTATGTTTATTTGTTTTTGATAAAGAGAGAAAGAGTGCAAGCAGGGAAAGGCAGAGCGAGAGGAGGACAGAGGATCCAAAGGAGGTTCCTCACTGCCTGCAGAATGCACAACTCTCACAAACCGAAGGGCTCAAACTCAGGAACCATGAGATCATGACCTGGGTGGAAGTCGCTCAACTGACTGAGCCACCCAGGCACCCGAAAGCTGGAAAAAAAAACTGGTTTCCACAAGTAATTCTCCAAAGACCTAGAAACTAGTAACACTGGGTTTTGCGATGGAAGGAAGGGCTGCAATCATCAAGGAAGATGGGATAGGGCTAGCCATTCAGGTCTGGTATCACAATGGGCTGGGTAAGGGTGGGTACGGTCAGACTACAGGGACAGGGAGGGATAGAAAACTTATTTTTTAAAAAAGCAACAAAGGATTTAGAGACTAACTTCATAAAGAGGGAAAGTGTATAGCATTAGATATAGTGAACTAAAATTTGCTAACAGAGTGAAGGCAGAGGAGTTTTTTGTTCAATTATTTAAGGAGTGCTTAAGAGAGGATCTGATGCCTAGCTGATATTTTTATTTCCTCTACTTTGATACACATTCTCTATTTCTTACTAGAGACTTCCTTTGTTGTTTGACTAATCTAAATAATCATTCTAAACCATTACAGACACTTCTAACTAAAGCAAAGGTCAGAGGATGTTGAGGAAACACTGCCTTTTCGTGGAAATCCAAATGTCTCATTTTGCTGGAAACCATGTTTTGACATTTTCCTCAGCACATTTTCTGTGACCACCCTTTTTAAGTTTCATCCCAAGTCCGCATCCCACACAGAAACCACTTAGAGTTCTTGCTCTCATTTCTTCTGGGCACACTGTTCTGAGTTCCTGTACTTGGTCTCCCCTAGTATGTTAGTTCCATTTATCTGGCTATTCTGTAGTACTTCCCCTGAGTTCTCATTAAGAACTAATCATGTTTGTGAGGTGACACTAATGAAATTTGCTACATGTCAAGAAACACTTCAAGATTTTTTTCTGGAATATGAGATTCCCACACACTGATATGCCCCTTGTTCTGTAATTCAATGTTAATGATATGAACTAGGAGTCTTTGAGGAAATCAATGGAGATACTCTTGTGATTAAATGGAAGGTTCAAATCTGCATCCTCAGTGGACAAATAAAACACATACCTTAGCTGGGGGTTTCTATTCTTTATCTCTTAGCTCCACATTTCTAAAAAAAATTTTCCTTGTATTCACACAACTGTTTCCTATGTTCTGTTCTTGAAGGCTTCTTTTCTTTGTTGTTACTTCTTTTGCTTTAAAATATAATAAGAATGAAATTAAGGGAAAATGAAACCATATATTACATGGGAATAAAGTCATGATTTTAATTTGAAAACTTTTCAGTATCAAAACAAACATACAAAAGAAAGAGGTAGAATTCATATTCTTTTGAGAATTTATAATAGGATAGCTGCTTTATGACTCTTATTTGAGTCAGCATCTCCATAAGGTGGTTACTCTGTATCTCTGTTTAGGGACAAGAAACCTTAGAGTCTGAGATAAAGTTGAATAACCTGTTCAAAGCCATACAAGTGCATGGGTGTGATTTGAACCTGGCTTTCTGACTTTTAAGTTTTTTGTTTTTGTTTTTGTTTTTGTTTTAAATACCACCTTGCGTTTGGTCTTCATGAGGAGGAATGTACTGTACTAAAAGGGAATTAGATGGCAATTGTATCCAGAAACATCATAAGTTAACAGAGAGATCCTGAAGCTAGAAGATTGGGTTTGAATTTCCTTCTCCATTACCAACTATTGGTGGGGACTTGAATGGCTCATTTTGGTATAAAATCAAGACGACATTGTGAGAATTTAATGAAGAATATGTATGATCATGATTTATAAATTCTAAGGCTTTATAAATTCTAAAGCTTTATGTAAGCTAATTTTATTATTGTCCAAATTTTAATGTAGGTGATTCCTGAGGAGGTTAAATCATCATAATAAGATGTGAAGATTTATATTTAAATCTGATCAGTAACTAATTTTATAATATAAGCTATACTGTATTTAAATGACTGAGACATACAATCTTAAACCAATCTTATTATCCCTAAGAATTACTCCCCACCTTTTAAAAAATATTGGCATAAGTATTTTATTATACTTTGAGGTGTGTGTTTACTTTTCCATGCATTTTTCACCTTTTGAATTTATATCTTTTCTCTGAACTTAGATAAAATTAAATGTTTAATGTTCTCAATATTTTATAATTTATTTGTTTAACCACGACTTAGGAAACACATTCATACTTACAAAAAATATACTTATATATGCTATAGATTTTATATTATTTTAATAAGAAAAAAAGGGAATTAGTATAGTAAATAACAATACTTTACACACACACACCACACACACACACACCAGAGAACAGAAATGGGACAGGGTCTAGCCTGTTCTATAAATCAATTACTATTCCTTAGACATATGCATTTATGTAGCTTTTTTTTTTTTCAACGTTTATTTATTTTTGGGACAGAGAGAGACAGAGCATGAACGGGGGGAGGGGCAGAGAGAGAGGGAGACACAGAATCGGAAACAGGCTCCAGGCTCTGAGCCATCAGCCCAGAGCCTGATGCGGGGCTCGAACTCGCGGACCGCGAGATCGTGACCTGGCTGAAGTCGGACGCTTAACCGACTGCGCCACCCAGGCGCCCCATATGTAGCTTTTTATTATATGTTGGTTATTGCTTTCAATAATAATATGACTTATTAATTCAAGAATTATGTACCTGGACTATTAAATTATTTTTGTCTGAATATAACAATGACTATAAATCTGAAGCAGGGATATTTGAGAACACAGGATCTACCAAATGATGGAGAATGAACTGTGGATAAAAATTACTTTAATATATAAATATTGTTGTTAAGGTATTTATTTGTAACAATGTTTATGAGATTATTTAGCCTACATCAATATATTTTGCTTGTTACATTACCTATTTCCACATAAGGGGACATTATATGTGGCTAAAAGCCAAAATCTAGTGGATATGCCACTGTGCCTGTGGGACTGTCCAGCTGACTCCCTGACACATAGGAGGCCCTCATTAAATGTTGAATGTGAAGAGAGGAGAAGTTGTCAAAGATTTTTTATGTGAATCAGAAGAGTTTCATCTCTTTTTTTTTTTTAATTTTTTTTTTCAACGTTTATTTATTTTTGGGACAGAGAGAGACAGAG
>NW_024412376.1:121452230-121540022 GCF_014898765.1 Herpailurus yagouaroundi | reverse complement strand
CCCAGAGCCTGACGCGGGGCTTGAACTCCCGGACCGCGAGATCGTGACCTGGCTGAAGTCGGACGCTTAACCGACTGTGCCACCCAGGCGCCCCATCATCTCTTAAAATTTAGGAATTTGCAATGGATATGCAAGATACATTTTAATGAGTGCAATTAAAAATAGCTTTAATGAATAATAACATTGCATCTTAGGTGCTGATTGACCCATTCTTTTAGGAAGCATAATGAACAAGAATTAACTCACAATGGATAGAGAGTTTGGACTGCTTGTGGTTAAATGGGCCTTAATGCACTGGCAAGGAACCCTTCATTGGAAAATTATTTCCAAAGCAAAGTGGGAGGGGAGTGAATGATGAGGGCAATATATATCTGTCATGTTCTGTGTATTCAAAAGTATCAGAGGACCATAAGGATGGTGTATGGTTCCAAGTGTATTTCTTGGCTTAAACCAATGCTTTGTATCACAAGGAGCCATTCAGGTTTGGGTGATATCGTTTTCTAAATAATCTTGCTGTCATTTTATCTTGCCAGCCCCTAGGCCCCAGGCACTTGGCTTATGCTTTTGAGTTTTCATTCGAGCACACAAAATAGTAATTGCCAGCACAGGCTTTCAATAGTTCCTTCTACTCTGAGGCCACCAATACATTCTTTGAATTCCATCTTTAATTAATTACAGTTAGCCAGAGTTAACATTTGTATTTATAATGTAAAACATATTTTTTATATACAATGCAAAACATCTTTAAGAGAAGAAAGGAAGCAAGTAAAAATAAGGAGAAATAGGATAATAAAAATCTCATTATGTAGTTGATCCTCTATCAGTATAAAACAAAACATAGTGAGCATGTATCGGAAAAGCTATACTGGCTGAAATTCTGCATTTCTGAAATGCTTATTCTTATATTGATTAGCTGATTAGTGTTAATAATGAGTTACGGAAAAAGGAAGATTTTACTGGGGAATATAATTTATTACTTACTGTATAATATGTGTTTAAAGCACACACTGATATTAGGCTAGATCTGTAATAACTTGCTGGAAGGATGGGCTTGGGAGAGTGGAAAGAATTACCTCCTAGATCCTCCTGTGATTATTTTGAGAGACTGATCAAAATAATGGATTTTATCATACTTTTAACTTACTCCTACCTTACAGAAATTTTGACTATGCTTCAACTTGAGATTAATTGGTGAATTCAGTCAAGTGTGTGTGTGTGTGTGTGTGTGTGTGTGTGTGTGTGTGTGTGATTACTCATTCATAATGACATTTAAAATTCTACGTGGATTTAATTTGCCAATGGTCATCCTAATGCTCCTGAACTGGGAAGTCTTTAGCAGGAGTTAGGTACCTGCTGACGGGACTGATTTGAGCCTCATTGTACCTCTGAGGTTTTATTCAAAGACCATAGTCATTACTTTTATCCAATACCAGAGTACTTCTGATTCCCAGAGCCCACTTTTATTGTGACATCCACACACGTTTTCTTAAATATTGTATTAAAAGTAATCATTCGTGGGGATCATCGAAAGCCAAATATTGAATATTCTAAACTCCAGCCTCTTATCTTTTCACTTACAAACCTCCTTTTTCAGCCATGCACATTTGAAGTTCGTCTTAGATGACTTGATGGTGTGACTTTCAGTTTAATCATTTAAGAAATTTAAGCAGTTTAAGAAATTATTACCACTCACTAGGAAGCTGCCATTCAAATTTGATTTAATCATTCATTAATACTACTACTAATAGTATTTTACTATTAATCAATTCTGCTTATACTCTTTATATAATATGCCATGCATTGAACTATTGTTTTGCATTCATTGCTTCTAATTCTTATGCCTGTTCTGAAAGATAAGTATTACTATACTCTCTCCCTCATTTCACATATTGGGTAATTGAGGCTGACTGAGACTCAGGAACTTTCTCACTTTATTAATTTCCTGTGAGAACCAGATACCGTGCAAGACCTTAGGGATATATTAAGTGCTTCAGGCATATTACTACAAACTATAGATATGAAAGCGTGCCATCATTCAAAGGTCTGAAACTTTTGTTCTACTGTTCTGAAAGAGGAGCTAAGATGTTTTAACCTTCACCTTTGTCACTTCCAAATGTCCATGTTGTCTACTTTGAAAACTGGATCCATTTTCTTTCAGCTGCAAGTTAAATAAACCCAACTCAATCTAGTTTAAGGCAAAAAGAAGATAAAACAAATAAACAAAATTGAGTTTTATCCAGAGAACACTGGAACTATTCAGATAATTGAAAGAAGAGCCTCAGAAACCCAGAAAATTGTGAGAAAAATTGTAGTTTAAAACAACATCCACAAGCCAGTATTTAAGGATCTTTGCTCTGAAGTCAGTGTTACTTGCTGAACTCAGAAGAAGTTGCTTCAACTTCTTTTGCTTCAGTAATCTTTTCCATACAGAATTAAATGCACTCTAAGTAATAAAAAGGAAGCAACATATAATTTATGCCTAATATAGTAAATTATTATATATCAAAAAATGAGATGATCATTCAGGCAAAATATGTCACCTACAAAGGGGAAAATTTCAAAACTCAAACTACCACAGCAGCCACGTGCTAGAATGTGATGATGACTATATCTACAAAAATCTTCAGGGAAAGGAAGTACGGTGACATTTAATAAAAGATAAAAACAAGAATCTCATTAAAAACAGCCATCCTAATATAAACCAATTTATCAGGACTAAGATGAAATATATTATATCCATAAATGTGAATTAACTAAACTTTTTCTATTAAAAGAAAATTATTTTAGGTTCAGATCTCAACAAAAATCTCAACTGTATGTCATTTTTAAGAGAAGTATATAAAATGGACTCAGAGTGGTTGAACATGAAAAGATTAAGGAACAAAATCATAAAAATAAAGAAGAAGGGTGCCAGGTGGCTCAATCTATTGAGCCTCCAACTCTTGATTTGGCCTCAGGTCATGAGCCCAGGGTCATGGGATCAAGCCCTGCGTTAGGCTCCATGCTGAAATTGAAACCTGCCTGAGATTCTCTCTCACTCTGCCCCTCCCCTACCTGGGCATGAAAGTGTATGCTTTCACTCTCTCTCTCCCTCTCAAAAAAAAAAGTGGGGGGGGGGGGTGCCTGGGTGGCTCAGTCCATTGAGCTTCCAACTTTGGCTCAGGTCATGATCTCGCAGTTCATGGGTTTGAGCCCCTGGTCAGGCTCTGTGCTGATAGCTCAGAGCCTGGAGCCTGCTTCGGATTCTGTGTCTCCCTCGCTCTCTGCCCCTCCCCCACTCGAACTCTGTCTCTGTCTCTTAAAAAAATGAATAAACATTAAAAAATTTTTAATTAAAAAAATAGAGTGACTATTTTAATAGCAGATAAGTTAATTTCTGTTGAAAATAACAAGGTACGTGACTAAAAAAATTGAAAAGGAAAAATGCATTATCTAAACTGATTATCTTTTATGTTATACAAGTACAATAGTTATCACATCAAAATTTGTAGGCAAACTCATGAGGAAATCCAAGACAAAGTAGTACTTAAGAATCTGTATATTCTCATTTCTAGCCACTGTCACCTAAAGTTGATGGCCAGATACACTGGATCAGCTGTACTCATTGGGGAGAATTCTCCTCTCCGCAGTCTCTCAGCGGGATCCTTCATTCTGGATCCTGCAGTCCATTCATATCTTGTTTTGGCTGTGCACCCATAGTGAGCTAACCCATGTATAAAACAAGCTCAGTCTTTTTCTTTCTCATTCAGCTGGTTTGAGACACACTCCTACCTCTAAGTGCAAGTCCAAAGAGGGGTACTTCCCAGGCAGCTTACTTGTGTACCTTCTTGCCCTGCTCTAGCTCATTCCAAAGTGTATTATTTCTATTTTGTAGTGGACTGTTATGGAGCAAACTCAACTTATGACTTGGAAAGTGCCATGGAATCTAGTTTATAATGGCAGTTGTAGGTGAATGATCAGATTATGTCTTATGGTCAAGCATTGCATTTCTACTAGGACTCATTAACATGTCAGGAAGAGTTTCTCAAAGGCTATATAATTCTCTGTTGAAGAGGCCATAGCCTTGTTCTAGAATCCCATGGACCAGTGGTTGTGATTCTCCCACTGGGGCTTGCCATAGCTCCATATGGTATCTTTTCCCAACACTTACACCACTAACATCATAGTGTCTGCTGGATAGTATGACTGAAGCAATAATGCCTTTGTACCACAGTCTGAATTTGTGGCAGAATCCTTTCCTTCTCTGGAACTCACTCAAAGCTGGGCCTTCCATGTAACCCAGTATACAGGCTGGCTTGTTATGAAATGTGCCAAAGAGTGCTATGCTTCCTTCATAGTGGTAGGAAATGAATGATGCAGCAATCCGTCATTTACTTTGACCTTGCATCTGATGATTGGATCTCTAAAAACTTCATAGAAGCTGCAAACCTCAAGCATTCATATGGTTTAGCTCCCACCCTCTGCACATCATATATTCACTAAGGGCTTCAGCCATCTCTTGCTCATTTTGTCAATAAGTATGATGTCATTGATGTAATGAGTCAGTGTAATTTTCTTCTTAAATGTTCAGATGATTTACTCTTCAGACTATATTATGACACATGGCAGGAGATTTCCATAACCCTCAGGCAGAGCCCTATTAATGAATCCTCTCTTCTAATGGAAAAGAACACATTCACTAAATCAATAGTTTTATTAATCTGTTCTAGCACTGATACAATGTTTAGCATAGCTGCTATGATTGGGGCTACAATTTGTTGAAGCCTAGGGTAGTCTGCAGTCATTCTCTAGGATCCATTCAGTTTCTTCAGGGGCCAGATTTGTGAATTAAATGAAGATATGGTAAAGAGCTGCTACCCTAGCACTTTTTATGTCCTTAATCATATCAGCAGTCTCTGTTATTCTCTAGACTTGTGATACTGTATTTCACTCATCATCTTGGGCAAGGTGATGGGGTTAAGTTTTAGAGATTTTGACTTGACCTTTCCTACTGTGAGAGCTCTTACCTCACAGGACAAGAACCCAATGTGAGAGTTACTTCAACTGCCAAGCTTATCAATATTAGTGGTGTACTAGGGGTCTATGCCACTATTTGGGTGAGCCACTGGGAGCTGGACTTTTGCCAGGACTCTATTATTATCCAACCCCATAAATCTCTGTGCCAATGAGGTCTGTGGTGGCATCTATGCCAACTCAGAGCCTGTGTCATATAGTCATTGAAATATCTTGGTAATTTTTATTCCTCAATGCAATCTGAGTTAATTGCCATATTCCCTTTGAGACGCAGGGAATCATTATGGGTGCTACAGAATATTTCCTCTTCAGTCTGTGGGTTCTCGACCTAAAAACTGGCTTAGGTGTGAGAGCTAGGCAAGGGATTATAATTTTGCATTGCAGCAATAACCTTTAGCCTCCTACTCCTCCATTCTTGCCTCTTTCTGGTTGCAGATGTAGAAGTCGTGGCACCTTTGTTGGCTACCTGTCCTATTGCCTCTATGACTTCCCTGTTTCATAAACCACTTCCAAAACTTCCTTCATGTCAGGTCTCCTTGTCTGCCTCTCCTATGTTAGCAATTTTCTAGTAATTATGACCTCCTGGCTTCTGGCAATTAAATACTGCAACTTAACTTTTACCATTTTTAGGCCATATCATTCCTATAGATGTTAATGAGCCCAGCTCTGTGGTCACCACTCTTACCATCATCCTTGGCCTGCAGCCTCACTAAACTTCTATGTCATGCTGATGCCCCTGTCACCCATAGTTCCTGAATGCTTTAATGAAAGGTGCATTCTCTGGCCCTCCCATGGAACACATTCTGATGAGTTTTCTGATCTCACATATATATTATTCTAGCACACTTACTACCCTCCTCCTCTTTCTCTGCCATTTTTTCCTGGGAAACTCAGACATTTACTCTTTTCTGGGTGCTTTCCATCACTTTTTCCATGTTTTTAAGAGCCATGCCAGCAGAGTTAGGCACATCCCTGGTATCCTTGTTGAGCTGTTAATTCCATGTCCTGAGAAGACATCCCCAAATCAATGAACTCTTATCCAGTCTTATATTCTAGACACCTTGATCAAGCACTCTAAAAATCCAATGCTAGGTATATTTCCCTGGCTCCTCCTGATACATGCTACCTACCTAATTTATGCAAAAATTTTTTCATGTAGTCTGTTTTCTTTTTATCAGTCACAGAATATTCTCTGCCTAATTATGGTGGGATTTAACTTGGGTTATTGACCTGGAAAGAAGTTGGAGGTAGCTGTTGAAGAGAGCACCTGACTCGAGCCCAGAGAGTTTAGGGGTGCAGATGCAGAGACAACATCCTCAAAGTCTTTAGGCAGATGGCCCCATCCAGCATGTCGGGTTCTTGGATTTCCCCACCAGAGTCCTCACCTTTGTATAACAGACTTGCCTTACTTGAACATTTAAATATCTGGAGCTCTGGAATGTTACCAATTAGATCATCAGCCTGTGGCTCAACTGAGCCTGTCTTTCCACTGCATGAGATAAAGGCCTTTAGAGAAATTACCCCAAAAGTTCTCTGATCTCATACATAGCCATTAACTCCATCTTAGAATCTATTGTTCACTGTGAGCCAGTCCCAAGTCTCCATCTAACTGCCTGTTTTCTCTGACCACTCTGGGTACAGTTATGATAGTCTTGAGTTTTCTGGGAAGTGGATACCAAAATGGGATTAAACATGAGAAAGATTTAGTAGGAGACATGAATGTGAAAGAGAATGGGGAGTGAGTCAAAGTTGCTAGAGGCGTGAGTCTGTCCCATATCTGATCCTTATGGAGGAGAGAAGGAAATCTAGGTTGGAAGGATGAGTCTTAGATTTCAACACAGTTCTAAAGAGTTCAGCAAGGCCCATAGGAGGTCTTTGAACAAAGTCACTTTAGTATCCCTGCTGTGCTCAGTTATTGGTTGGGAGGATCCCATGGGATGCTTGGCTCCAGAGCAAATGCCATGTTGGATTTGAGAGTGTAGCAGCTGGGGCCATCATTTAATTACATTCCTGAAGTCAGAGATTTGATAAGTGCATTTTCAGGGCTGGCACAATGTCAGCACATCTGTACATCCACACAGATACATACATTCTCTCATACAAAAACACATCAGCAGAGCAATTGCAACTTATGAAAATTTTGTTATTAAGATATAAACTACTCACTCATGTGTTTATTATGATATATCACAATATACTGCATAATATTATTATGTGTCATTAGTAATTCTGGCTCATAGCAGGCATGCAATCATATTTTAATAGTAGGAAATCTGTTAATAATTCAAAATGTTAATTCAAAATAAAAATCATATGATTACTGGAAATACTAAACAAGCATTGGCTAAAACATTTTTTTAGCTGTTTTAGATTTTTAAAAAGTTCTTAGCGAAATAGGGATAGTTAGCTTATCTATGTATCTGTGTATCTATCTACATTTTGCATTATGTCTTATAATGAAATACCAGAATTTCACAATCAAGGTAGAGCAAAAAAGCTTAATTTAATTTTAATTAATTTAAAATTGCTCTAGAGTTACTAGCACTGTAATTAGTTGTAAAAATATATATAAAAATATATTTATCATTGAATATATAATTATACAACTCAAGAGAATGACATGGAATATTATGATGATTAATAGGAACATTCAGTTATGTAGCTGCATCCAGTATCTACATATAAAAGCGTTTATCTTTCTATATACAAACAAATCCAATGAGAAAATATTTACAGTAGGCAAATAATCTATAAAATACTTAGAAATAAGATTAACAAATATATGCAAGACCCATGAGAAAAACTAATTTATAAAGCTACTTAAGATCATAAAATAGAGATTTAATAAATAGAAAGGCATAATCTGTTATTGGTCTGGGCATGTGTCACTTCTCTCAACTAATCTATTGATTTAACAAGATACCCTCTAAATACTGAGTTTTCAAAAATGAGATAATCTTTTAAATTCTTATACCAAAAAATAAAAAAATAAAAATAAAAAACCTTGCCTGAATAATCAAGCAGTTTCTGAAACTGAAGAATACAGGCAATTCACAATAGACCTTATAGCTTTTCCAGGATCTGATTAGCATAACTCTCAGTGACAAAACTGACCCTTGTTCCATTTCTATAGTCACAAGGTCAGCCAAACTGTGTTAACTCAAGGTGTTGAGAGTGATGGATAAAGAGTTGCTTTCAGTCAAAGTATATTGTGTGCTTTATCCCAGAAATCTTTTCATTCATTTTTTTTGGGATTCAGCATGTTTATTCTTATTCCATGCCAGGCTCAGTTCTTGATGCTGGGAATAAAGCGATGAAGAAAACACAGTTCCTGCCTTCATGCCATGTACATACTAGTGGGGATCAAACAGTATACTGCATAAGTTTAAGGTTAAGAAGTGCCCCAGCCATTGTCAGTGGTCTCCAGTAGGTGACCTTTCCAGACAGGAATCTGGTGCTATTACCTTTTGCATGTAAGTCTAAACTTAAAAGGGGGGGGGGTAGTCGACCTTCCTCAAGTTCTTAGCTCTCCCAGACTCATATTTAGGATCTACAACTGTGTATCAGTTCTAGAGAACCAAAAAATTAATCCCTCACCCATCACCGAAGAATAGTTCTGCCCTCTTTCCTGTGAAACCTACCAAGCTTACTTCTTTATGTATCTTTAGTCAAATTTGTGTCATTTACCCAATTAAAGTATATTTCTCGGTCTCTCCTTCAAACTGGACCTACTATCAGCATTTGTCAATTAAATGATTTATGTAGGAAACTATTGCTAACAAATCTTAAAATAAATTTTAGAGTTACATAAAATAGTATAGCTGACTCAAAAATAAAAAGTCACAACAATGGAACATAATAGAGATCAGAAATTTATTCAAATAAATATGTGATACAAGTAGCATTGATTAAAGTGGGTCACTCATTCAGTTAATGTCACTGGAAACATTGAAATTGCTCATGGGAAAACAATAGCAAGTTGGGCCCCCTATGTTAATTATTATCCCACAGTAAATTTATAGTCAACAAAATTTCTCCTCCTCCTCCTCCCTTCTTGTCCTTCTCATCTTTCCTTCTTCTCCTCCTTCTCCTTCTCCTTCTCCTTCTCCTCCTCCTCCTTGTCCTTGTCCCTGCCCCTGTCCTTGTCCTTCTTTTCCTTCTCCTCCTTCTTCTTCTTCTTCTTGTAAGAACACTTAATGTGAGATCTATCCTCTTAACACATTTTAAGTGCACAATACATTGTTGTTCACTATAGGTAAGTGTTGTACAACAGGTATTTAGAAACTATTAATCTTACTTAACTGAAACTTCATGCCTGTTGATTAATAAAACTCATTTCTCTTTCCGCCCAGCCTCTGGCAACCACCATTCCACTCTTCCACGAATTTGTTTATTTTAGACACCTCATAAAAGTGGTATCATGCAATACTTGTGACTGGCTTATTTCACTTAAGATAAAGTCCTCAAGTTCTATCTATATTGACCCACATTATAGATTTTTCTTCTTTTTAAAGGTTGAATGTTATTGCATTGTATGTATATATACCATGTTTTCTTTATCCAGTCATTAGATTGTTTCCACATCTTAGCTCTTGTGGATTCACTGCAGTAAACATGAGAGTGCTAATATCTCTGAAATCCTCACTTTAATTATTTTGGATATATATCTAAAAGTGAGATTGCTGGATCATATTGCAGTTCCATTTTTTAGTTTTTTGAGGAACCTCCTTACTATTTTTCATAGCATTCCCACCAACACTAAAAAGATTACAATTTTTCCACATTCTGGCCAACACTTATTATCTTTGTTTTTTGATAATAACCATTCTGAAGTATGTGGGTGATAACTCATTATGGTTTTGATTTGCATTTTCCTGTTGATTAGTGAAGATGAGTATCATAGTATAAAATGGAAGCCATTAAAAAAAGTACAAGAAGCAAATATTGGAGAACTTAATCAATTAGTTGTAAGCATTGCAAAATATCCAGAAACAACAATAGAGACAATTGTTGAGTTAAATTGCATTACAAAATTTCTTTGTGGAAAAAAATTCCTTAAGTAAAGTCAAAATATGAGCAAAACTTGAGAACCAAAATATTTGTAATACATAGGAGAGAAAAAGTACTAAAATAGAACCTGATGTTTATTACTTCTCTTATTTCCTTATTGTGATTCCTTTGCTTTTATTTTATTTTATTTTATTTATTTTTTTATTTTTTTACATTTTTTTTTTCAACGTTTATTTATTTTTGGGACAGAGAGAGACAGAGCATGAACGGGGGAGGGGCAGAGAGAGAGGGAGACCCAGAATCGGAAACAGGCTCCAGGCTCTGAGCCATCAGCCCAGAGCCTGACGCGGGGCTCGAACTCCCGGACCGCGAGATCGTGACCTGGCTGAAGTCGGATGCCTAACCGACTGCGCCACCCAGGCGCCCCTGATTCCTTTGTTTTTAATGGTTGCCCTTTGTAGAGTTTAAGTGTATTTTGCTACTGTGTTTACTTTGATACTCTTAAAAATTACTTGTAATTATAAAAATAATATTTGATTCTTCCTTTTAAGTAATTTAATGACAGTAAGTTCAACTTTGGTTAAGATGAAAATAGAGTAAGTTCACTCCAACTTTGGCGTTTACAGTTTTTCATAAGTTTAATTTAGAAGGTTAAGTAAAAAAAATCACTATTTCATATTTAAATAAAGGTGTAGGAGATACATTTATATGTATATGAATCTGCACAATCTTTAATCTTATTCAGGAGAAGATAAATCTTCAATGAGAAATAATACACAAAGTTATGATATACGTAAATGTCAATTTTATGGACAAGAAGGAAAATGTGTAGGTTATTCAGAAAATTGAGATGTGCTATTTATTTTGCTCTCCTTTCCATCCAATCAGTACTTAATCAAAATGTTCTTTTCAAAATATCACCTAAATATTCTGTGAATTCTGATTTTGTGTCAAAGTGTCCACAAAGAGAGAGACCAGGAAACTATGCCCAATAAATAAAGGAATATTTAATGATCACCTAAATAATATACCCATTTCTCCAACCTGAAATAGAGTTTCAGCAGTGTTTGCATGTCAGAAGTAATGTGTTCTGACCAGTATAATGGGTTTTGATTAGGTAAAATTACTGTGTTTCTTAAGACTTACATCTTCCGGGGCGCCTGGGTGGCGCAGTCGGTTAAGCGTCCGACTTCAGCCAGGTCACGATCTCGCGGTCCGGGAGTTCGAGCCCCGCGTCCGGCTCTGGGCTGATGGCTCAGAGCCTGGAGCCTGCTTCCGATTCTGTGTCTCCCTCTCTCTCTGCCCCTCCCCCGTTCATGCTCTGTCTCTGTCTGTCCCAAAAATAAATAAACGTTGAAAAAAAAAAAAAAAGACTTACGTCTTCCTTCTTAGAAAACCATATTGGCACTGCTTCTTAGGAAATAATCTTTGATATAGCTGAGTGTTTGATTATCACTTCAATTACTCACAAGCTGCATTGCGTTTTTAATAATCATGGACACTTAACCAATCCCCAAGTAGTTAATGATATTACTATGAAGAAAGATGTGTATTTCAACTTTAGACTAGAAAGTGTGCCTTTTTTTCTTTTTGCATTCACACACACAAAAAAACCCCATGTTTAACCCATTTTAATTATCTTGTTTACACAGGAGACATGTTGACATAATTCCAGGGATGACACATTTATGCTGAAATATTGTGTACACTGTATATAACTGGTTTAATTAGTAATTTCCTTACCTATGTCAGATTGGTCTTTCAAAAATATTGATCAGATCATGTTTTATTCTTGTGCTTAAAACTCTCTACTGTTGTTTACACAAAGTTTCAAATATTCAACCTACTTAGAAACCCGTACTCTCAAATTTCTGCTTATTTCGACAGTCTTAATGTTGACACCTTCTCTCTCTTACTTTCTCACTTCTAACTTTTAGAATCCTAATTTTAGTAGCTCCTCTTATCTTCAGAGACATCTTATTGTATGGTTCTTACTCTCCTTTTTCTTGTGATGATGTGAGATGATAAAATGACTCTGTGATGAGATGAAGTGAGGTGAATGACATAGGCATTTTGATGTAGCATTAGGCCATTGTGGACATTTCTAACAATATGTCAGAACAGGGATCATCTGATTCCTAAGAAGTTGACCACAGGTATCTGAAACTGTGCAAAGCAAAAACCTCAGATACACAGGAACTACTGTATATTGTCCTCTTCATGTTCTATTTTGCTTTTGTTTTGTTTTTTAATTTCTTGAACTGATCACAGACCCTCTCACCTTAAGACACATAATCTCTCCAGAATTCTCACTAAAATAAATTCTTCTCTTGATATTTGTTAAGTAATTATATATTCCTGTCTCTGGTCACTCAGCCTTGAGACCTTTGAGTTGAAATCTTTGAGTTTTCTGACATTTTTTTTTTCTTTTTTACAGCTTCTCAATCTTATCACATGCCAGATGTTCTCACTTAACCTTCTTCCTTCCTTTGTCACTATGCTTCTGTCACTATACTTCTTCCCCAGTCAAGGACCATGTCTTCCATCATTTTGACAGCCTTCTACCTAGAATTTTGCCTCTAAACTCTTCTGTTTCTCTCAATTTTTTATGCCCAGGCATATTTTTCCTCCCACTTCACTATTTGGTTATTTTAAGCATTTGTTCAAAAGTCTTTAATTTTCCACAAAACCCACTGAGTAAAAAACTAAATAGTTTTGAAAAGAAGTCTTAAATTCTGTAACTTGTCTCCCATTATCCTACTATTTTCTTACACAAATCATTTGTTCTACAACTGAACATTCCCTGGATTTTTGGTATACATTTCTTCACCTGCTTTTGTCCATCCCTCACATCTCCAATTACAGTCCTTTCTGATTTTTTTTTTTAATTTTTTTTTCAACGTTTATTTATTTTTGGGACAGAGAGAGACAGAGCATGAACGGGGGAGGGGCAGAGAGAGAGGGAGACCCAGAATCGGAAACAGGCTCCAGGCTCTGAGCCATCAGCCCAGAGCCGGACGCGGGGCTCGAACTCCCGGACCGCGAGATCGTGACCTGGCTGAAGTCGGACGCTTAACCGACTGCGCCACCCAGGCGCCCCAGTCCTTTCTGATTTTTAAAGGAATCCAGAGACTGTAAATTCAGGCATTATGCTGCTTCACTGAAAACTGTGAGTGATGTATAATCACAATTTGCAACGGCTATGTGTTTCAAGGCATATCTAATACCTTGACAACAATTTAATTTCATATAACCTTTATTAATTCTGGTTCCCTACCAAGATAATTCCTCTTCTGGGAGCCAGCTGCTAGTCCTCTATTCAAACTTTATGTTTACTTTCCACTTGGGTAGTTTGCCTCATTGATGCCAGCTTTTCTCCTCCTATATCCATAATTTTTTAAATGTTTATGTATTTATTTTGAGAGAGACGGAGAGAGCACGAGTGGGGGAGGGGCAGGGAGAGAAGGAGAGAGAGAATCCCAAGCAGGTTTCTGTGCAGAGCCTGACATACGGCTTGATCCCACCAACTGTGAGATCATGACCTGAGCCAAAATCAAGAACACTCAACCGATTGAGTCACCCAGGCACCCCCTTATATGCATACTTTTTGCTATGTGACTTTGCAGTTCTTCAGACCTGGAATCAAATATATTTCCATCTCTCTTGGCTTTGATATTGGTTCTATGGCTTGTTTTGGTCAACAGGATGAGGTAGTTGTGATAATGTGCCATTTCTGAGCTCAGACTTTAGAGGCTTCATATGCACATAGGCATTGCTGTGAAAACAATGTGCTATGGCTAGTGGGCAGTCCAGGTACCTGCAGTGAGAAACAGAGCTACCTAGTTGCTTAAGTCTAATGTAGAACTCCCCAGCCAAGCATAGCTTAGATTGCTATTGAGTTTTGGGGTGGTTTTTAATGCAGCAATGGCAATCAGATTCACTTATACTAACATAGCTTTAGTTTATATTTTGGTTATTGCAGTTTTCTTCTTACTCTGACTATATTTGACAGAGATAATTCATTTTAAAATATTACATGCTATGTTATTATTTTTGAATGAATTAATTAAACTAAATATTTAATGTATATTTTATTTTTACTGAATTTATATTTATCCTGTCTGGGAAGGGGCCATTGATTGTTTAATCATCATTGAATTCATCCAAACACCAACTGTACTTAGTACCCTGCACAAAATAAGCATTTGTTAGTGCTTGTGAAATGAATGCATTTTAAGCTTATAATATTTTCAATGATACAAATGTATATATAAATTTAAAAGTATTTTTGATTACCAGCTGGCATAATAGTTTATAATTTGATCACTGATTCAAAAATTTAATTAATATAGTTATTTTTATTTAATTTATATAGTAATTTTTGAGGATTCTCTTTAGAACTTAAAGAGTGGCAGAGCACATCCACGTTCATGGCAGCACTGTTCACAATACCTAGAAGGTAGAAGCAATCCAAGTGCCCATCGACACATGAATGGATAAACCAACTGTGGTATATATACATGCAATGGAATATTACTCAGCCTTAGAAACAAAGGCAATTTTTGACATATGCTACAACATGGATGAATCATGAGGACATTATGTTAAGTAAAATAAACCAGTCACATAAAGATACATACTGTATGGTTCCACTTATATGAAGTACTGAGAGTAGCCAAATTCACAGGGACAGACAGTAGAATGGTGGTTGCTTAGGGATGGAAGAAGGGAGGAACGGGGAATTGTTTAATAGGTATAGAATTTCAGTTTTACAAGATAAAGAGTTCTGGAGATGGATAGTGATGATGGCTACACAATAACATGAATGTGCTTAATGCCACTGGATGGTATATTTAAATTATTAGAATGGTAAACTTTTTGCTATGTGTACCTTATAGTAAGAATTTTGAAAAAAAAAAGGAGGGAGTAAAAAAAATTATTAGCTACTCATAATATGTAAATCAATGGATATGAAAAGGCTTGATTAGATATTTAAATCTTGATTTAAGTTTGATGCCACTGCCAATATTTGTTTGTGACAGTTCTATGTAGTGAATGAGTAAATAGAAGCTTTACATAGTAACTTCCCTATTGTGAACCCACATACCCGTGGTCTAGATGGTGGCCTGTGCCTGTCACATGGCTAAAGTATGTTGATCA
The DNA here is from genome assembly GCF_014898765.1 of Herpailurus yagouaroundi. Taxonomy (NCBI): domain Eukaryota; kingdom Metazoa; phylum Chordata; class Mammalia; order Carnivora; family Felidae; genus Herpailurus; species Herpailurus yagouaroundi. The sequence goes on along the minus strand of NW_024412376.1, from coordinate 121,524,839 downwards.
CTATCACTATAGCAACAGTTTAGCAGGATGGTTAAGAGCCCAAGCAGGGTTTCCAGTTCCAACTCCAACACTTACCAGCTGTGTAAGCTTGGGTGAATTGTTTACTCTCAGTTTCCTCATCTCTGAGTGAATTAATGAATTGATATACATATAAAGCACTTGGAAAACTGCCTGGCACATTGCAAATATCACAATATCATCTATTATTATTATTGCTGAGAAATCTTGGGATTAGAATCTGAATTCTATCACTTTTCCTAAAAGTCTGGCAATAAGGATGTTTTACTAAAATATTACCTATCCTTTCAGGACTCTGCTGATTCTAAAGGATTGACTGTGCTTTTGGAGGAGCTTGCCAGATTCTCCTCCCTTTGACTCATTTCAGGGCCATGTCTAGGCAGGTAGCTGGTACTTCTAAGTGCTTATCCAGTCAAGCCTATGCAAAGAAAAGGGACAAGGATTTACAGCTCAGAGCCTCTTGGTTTCTATCGTAAATGTGCCCAAATCTGGAATAAAGGGGGGAGTGAATCTTTTACCATGATATAGGTATTTTGGCCTCTTTCTCTCCTTTTAAGTGCACTTTCCAATAGTCATCTCTCCTCCTTAATCATTTAAATAATTGGCAAGCACTGCAGCCCTTAGCAGAAGGTGGGAGCTTATTTATGTCTCTTCTTTGTCTGTAAAGACAAAAGAGAAGAACAGATGAGATCAGATCAAGGAGCACTTTGTTTTATAATCTCTCCCGAGAAATCTAGGAGTTCCCTCCCTCCATGCTCATATTTCTTATTGTGAAGCACTAATGAAGACACTAATTAGTCGTTCAGCATGGACTCCCCTTGGATATTTTCAAGACCTACTTCTTTCCATTTTGCATATGCTTCTCTTGTATGTTTCCTGTTGTTCTTCCCAAATTCTGTCCGTGGGATAGAAGAGAAAACCAAAGCAACAGCAATTCTCCCTGTTTTTTTAAGATGCAATATGTGGGGGCGCGTGGGTGGCGCAGTCGGTTAAGCGTCCGACTTCAGCCAGGTCACGATCTCGCGCTCCGTGAGTTCGAGCCCCGCGTCGGGCTCTGGGCTGATGGCTCAGAGCCTGGAGCCTGTTTCCGATTCTGTGTCTCCCTCTCTCTCTGCCCCTCCCCCGTTCATGCTCTGTCTCTCTCTGTCCCAAAAATAAATAAACGTTGAAAAAAAAATTAAAAAAAAAAATAAGATGCAATATGTGTTTAAAAGCTCATATTGAGTGCATGTCAAAGGAAATTTACTGCAGTCAAACACTAAATTGGCAACACATCAGGTAAAAACAAAGTGCCACTGATTACAATAAAGCTCAAAGATGAGAAGTCCAAATCTTCTCCTGATAGATGTCCTGGCTAGAATATTTATGTTCTTATTAGCATACTGCAGTGCTGAGTGCAGAAAGTGATATGACAAAAAAAGTATTCTCAATGATTAACACCAAACCTGTGATTCCCAACAGCTCTGATTTCCTGCTCATCCTAAGTTTGAATTGCATTGGATATATCATTGATTTCATTAGGTTCACTGATTTCATTAATTCACAAATATTTGAGAGTTCTTCTTCTATTCAATATATTTTTGTATAAATCTCACAATAGGTAAAAGTTTACCAAATTCATCAAACTGAAAGACAAATGTGATGAACAACAGAGTTAATATGAAAAATTATTTTGGAAGACTGGATAAATGGATCTAGTCTAGCATTAGGAATCTTGATTATATATATATCCCATATCCTCATAGTCTTTATATACATATAAAGACCTGCACAAGTATAGTATTTGAGAATATTCTAGGGTTTTAGCTTACTCTATGTTCATTTTGAGTCGACAGTATTATGCATTGATAAGTAAACAAAAAATAAAAATACAAAACAACAATTAGTAAGACCTTAGAGTGCAGTCATAGAATTTTAGAAGAATACACTTCTCAGGAGACATTAGCATATTAGAATGGATTCTTAGAAGAACAAACAGGATAGTGAGGAGTTTGAATAACTCTCTGAAATAAAAGACTGCTGAACTTGAAAAACCAAAGCCTTAGTACAGCAGTTATTTTTCAATATTGGAATTATTCTTCATGATCACAGAGATTACATATCCATCTGTTTATTTATTCATTCATTAATTTATGTTTCTACTTATTCAGAAATATTTATTGGAAGATATAATGATCCACACACTGTGTAATCATAATACAATGATGAACAAAAGAGACATGGTCACTGGTCTATTTGAGATTATAAAATGAAAAGATAAATATCATGGGTCAAAACAAACCCAATGCAAGCAGATTTCAGATCATTATAAAGAAAACTTTCTCAAACAGATCTGCTCCCAAATGGAATGGATTCCTCAGGGCTGATGTTCTTGTTTCTGTGTTTGTTTCTAGAGGGATCACAGGCACCAGATGGCCACCTGTTTGGAAATTTAAACACTGAGTGAAGTCCTATACCAAGTCTTCCTCTCTATATCATTTTGTGAATATGTCTTTACTTCAGTCCCGTTAGTTGAAGACAATGTAGTAGGCACAACTCAAAGGAAATGCTATGATAATAAAATAACCAAACAGGAAGCATTTTTTTCCATGAGTAAACTCAGACTAAAGATGATCAATATTAAATCCTATTTTTAGGCTTCCTAAAGATTATATCCATAAAGATTATATCCATAAAACTTACAAATTACAAAGATTGTTATTATGTCTATGATAGGGGATGGGTAAAATAAATATGGAAAATACGATTTCTATTCTATGGCAAGTAGAATTTATAAGAAGGGGTTATTCAGATGTAAGTTACAAAACCAACACGAATTTATTTAAGATATAGGCAATGTATTTATACATAACTATGTGGAAGTCTAATGATGGATAAATCTTATAGGAACAGATACTCATATTTTTCCAATCATCCCATCAAGTATCTGCCTTTTTCTCTCTCCATCTCTCATCTCAGCTCTGCTTTCTGCTGTGGTGAGTTTATACTCAGGCAGCCTCTTTGTATGTGGCAACAATGAGATCCTGTAGTTGGTTCAGTCTTCAGATGTCCAAGGGACTTTGCAGTATTTCATTGAAGGAGTCTTTCTTCCACATAAAATCCTTATTGATTCACTCAACATGCTTCTGATTGGCTCTCTTTGGAGAGTGCATACATTTGTATGCCCAAAGTTATGATTGAGATTGTAATATAGGTGGGGGGTGTGACCAGTAGTATCATGCTGTGGGGGGAGGGATAATTTCCCCAATAGACTGATTGCTCAGGAGGCTAAAGTATTGGCCTATTAGAAATAAGACTATTATAAATACAATTCTGCTGGATTCATTAATTTTGGAGTTTGCATGATACAACTGGATAAAGAGAATATCAACAACAGACTTTCATCATGGTTGGATTAATTTTATATGATATTAGTGCAAGCCTCATATTCTCCCCCAAGATCTAAAAACAGGTAAGGATCCAAAGGCATCCTGGAATTACTAAGTCAATGAGATAAGGTGTAGTCATATCACAAAAAATTTATCTCACAACTTTCTCTACATACCTTTCTCTACCCTAACAGATTTCCATCTATGTGAATAAGACCTCAATTCTATCACTAGATCTGTGCTTAACCTGCTCAGGTATCAGATGACAATACTTCACATATATTAAGATTTTTTTCATGTAAAGATAGTGTCTAATCTTCATAGCATCCTCTTGAAGATGAGAGGCATTATCCTTATTCTCTACATGGAGAATTGGAAAGCTTTCAAATGGCTCCAAATCACTAGCTAGTTGAGAGCTCAGTATAGGAATTCTAACTAGTACTTCAGTGTCCTATCTGCCAAACCCAGAAGGCAAAATGTTATGCAAGTTTCTTCTCTTATTCATTTCAATTCAGTTCTGCTCAATTTGATTCACTAAGCAGTATTAAAAACCTACAATGTTCTCAAAGTCATATTACATACTCTGGACAGTGCAGAATATGCATAAGGCAGAATCCTTGATCCTTAAGTGTTTCATAATTTAATTGCAGATACAACACATAAACTCAAGGAATAGTTGCATAACAATTTGAGTTAATATATACTCTAATTCCTAGCTGGAAAAAGTGAGATAATAAATGCAATTATACTTAAGATATTATAAAACAGGGCACCTGCGTGGCTCAGTTGGTTAAGCATCTAACTTCAGCTCAGGTCATGATCTCACGGTCTGTGAGTTCAAGCCCCATGTCAGGCTCTGTGGCTGACAGCTCAGAGCCTGGAGCCTGCTTCGGATTCTGTGTCTCCCACTCTCTCTGCCCCTCTCCTGCTCACACTCTCTCTTTCAAAAAAAATAAACATTAAAAACATTTTTTTAAAAGATATTATAAAACAAAGTGTAACATTCACTTTTTTACATACAAAAGTCCTCCATAACACAATTTTGAAATTTGTTTTTATAATTAATCCTGTCTAAATTAGTTTGTGTATACCTACAGGACGCCAGCCAAGGCCTTAAGTGCTGCGTGCATGACGGAGACTAAAAAATACCATCTGGTTCACATGGAGTTATAGTTTACAGGAGGAGATATATTAAACAAATATGTATATTGACCAACAGTACAACTTGTTATATGTGCTCTGAAGGGAAAATCTAACTTTCTAGGAAAAGTGCAACAAGGAAACTGACTTGTGTTTAAAGAAAAGAACTAAAAAGTTTAAGGCAGAGACATTTCAGCTGAAATCTGAAGAATGAGTAGAAGTTTGTCAAAGAAAGACTGAGGTGAAGAGCATCCTTGGAAGAAGAAAGAACTTGAAAGATATGCATCTCAGGGAATAGCTTAGAACAGGTAAATAAAGACATTTAGAGACACAACAGTGTGGTTTCTTATAACTCGTTCTCTAGATTTCCCCAATAGATTGGGGCAAATGAGAATCTGACATTACATTTGTTCAGAAAATTAGTGGATGTCTTGGGATTAATGAATATAAAGGAAAGTTCAAAGGCAGAAAACAGATGATTAGCAAGAATTCTTGGGTAGGTTTAGGTCAGAGTTCTAGAAAACAGAACAAAGATTTAAAGTCTGTGCTCTAACAAAGGGCTTTGAAGTTACTGTGAATATTTTAGACTCAATCCACTAAATGGTAGATATATATTATAGGATGTTTAAATATCTTTCTATTTAATGGTATGTTGTCTCTTTAACAACCTCAAAAAACTTAAGAACAAATCTTATAATTTTGTGTTTCCCATCAGTACTTCGAACACTGCCCTGAACATAACAGGTGTTCAGGTAAGTTTTGTGGATTGATTGAAACAATGATTCATAGTATAGGTTTAGTAAAACTTGATCTAAGCAATTATGATGTTTGGAGTAGGTACATGCTTTCAAGAAACTGTCATAATGGTTTTCCATTAATTGCTTCTTTTGCCCCATTGTATCTTGTGCATTACAGCATTCATCCCTCTGCAGCAGAATCTGTCATTGCTTCTGTATTGGGAGCCCAGGCAGTGATTCTGCCTGAACCATTTGTATGCACGTTATCTACAAAGTATGTGGCATGAAATAAGTGTGTTATATTTACTGAGTGCCAGAATGAGCAAATACATGAACAAATGAGTCAGTGGAAGAACCCAGTCATGTTAGATTATGATTTAGTTAAAACTGAGGCAGGTGAAGGGAAATAAAGAGAAATACAGACTATACAACATACATTAGTCGCTTAAGAATCGTGTACTGAATAATGCTGCAGTGAGAAAAACAGATATGATTTGACCATGCACTAGATATGTGAAAGGCAGTGATGAGTTGAAATATGCAGAAAATTCATACTTTCAGTGGATTTTGAACTTTTATGTGTATAAGAATCACTTGAGGTGTTTTGTTGTTGTTGTTTTTAAAGAGCACATTTACTGAGGCCAACTTATAAAGGTTCAATTCAATAGATTTAACAAGAATACTAGCACTTCTAGTGCAGGTGGTCCAAGACCACACAGAGAAATTCTGCATTAGATATAAATGGTAGCTTCATTTACTCTATTTGAAAAATTGAAAGGAAGATAATTTTGCTCCCTTTAAGTTGGTAAAGGAACATTTTCAACAACTCAAATCTTCTCCTTTCTAACAACAAGTTGTTGTTAGAAACAAACAATATATTATGCTAATTTCTACCTTTGATTCTTGACCTGGAGAAAAACAGCATGAATTTTAAGCTGACTCTCAGTATCATTCATTACTTAAACACCTTTAACCAAGTATTTTGGGCATATTTCAGCAGTTTAAAAACTAACGCTCTACACAGAATCCTTCTGGAGCTTTTCCTATACCTATGGCTTCACAAGCAATTATATTCTTAACACCAGGCAAAGGTGATCAAAAAGAGAACATCATGGGACCATTATAAGCAGCAAGGCTAAATGTATATCTAGCATGGCCAATTTGTAACAGAATTTCCATGAGTGCTGCTATTCTCCTTTGAAATGAAATAGGGGATAGAACCGAATGAAATTGAATTGTGGGTCTGTTTGGCATTCATTCCCACATCTCCTGGGAAAAGCTAGTTCTCCTACTCCAGCCATGTGGTTTTAGTGGGACTTCTATATTTTCATATGACTCTGGGTTTCTGGCAATAGTTAATTTCAATGAAAATGGCCACCCAAACTGGCTCAGATCTTCAGAGGCATGTCTTGGGAGTCTTGAACTAGGAATGGAGAAATGTGTTCACTACCTCATATCTACTAGTGAGATCAATGTGCTGTAACAGTTGTTTTCTGCTTTAAAGACTGACTCTGCCAAGGAAAATCACAAATGTATGCCTAGGTGTGGAGGAATAAGGACAGAAGGGAAGAGAGGAGACAGAGAGATGGGTAGCAGTCCAGTCTCTTGTTTCTGTTGTCTTGAAGACCATTCACCCTTATCATGGCTATATACACTAAGAACTCGCACAATTCGCCTAAATTAATTTGTGTTGGATTTCTTTTTTTAAATAGAATTTATTTTTTAGGGAAGTTTTAGGTTCACAGCAAAATTGAGCAGAAGGTACAGAGATTTCCCACGTAGTCCGTTCCCCGTGCATACATAGCCTCCTCCATTATCAGCATCCCCACCAGAGTGGTACATCTGTTATAATTGATGAACCCGTATTGTCACATCATTATCTCCCCAAGTCCATAGTTTATATTAGGGTTCAATCTTGGTGTTGTACATTCTATGGGTTTGGACAAATGTATAATGGCATGGATTCATCATTATAGTATCATAGGGTGTAGTCTCACTGCCCTAAGAGTCCTCTGCTCTGCTTATTCAATCTTCCCTTTTCCCTAAGCTAGCTTTTTGACATTGCAACCAAGGATTTCTATCAAATTTGCTTGTGGGGTTATTCATCAGTGACTCTATTAAAGTAGACCTGTTGTGTGAATTGTGGAACGTTAACTCTTTTGAGGAATACTTCTTATACTGTGAAACTAATTTAAAGTTTGACATAATTGTGCATTGCATTATAAGAGAAACTCGAATGAAAGAGAAGGCAAAAAAGCTTTTTTTTTTTCTTTTCTTCTTCTGTTTCCTGCCTATAGTCCCATCTCAAAGGTAAACATTAAAGAAACTGCATTATAGAGGCCTTGGATATGGGGAACAACATATCACTTTAAAATCTCATTTTCTTAAATATGCTTCTATTACACTTCACTGGCCAGAAATTACACTTTTAATTCTAATGATTCTGGGCCAAGGTCTATTTAAAGTGTCTCCTTATGTTGCAGAGATATTTTTCCTCAAATCTTCTCTGGATTATGTACATTTTATTAAGTTATTCATGTTTTCCTGTCTCAGTAACAAATGGTCCACAATGTTTTCTTAACAATCATAAATAATCTGTTCACTAAATGCCCAAACTTTTGCAAAATTCAATCCCTCAAATCTCATTGTCTTAAATTTAAAACTCACTCATGCAATTATCTGAAGTTCATACATCATCTTTGATGATGTTCTGGTTCCCCTGCCACTTGGTGAGTGATGATTACCAACTTCTCATTGTCTTCCTGCTTTTACTGTTGAGATTTTTTCCTTTAAAGTTGAGGTTTCTGTTTTGTCATAGGTTCCCATGAATTGTTCCTCAATACTTTCTTAACTTTGAATCTTGAAACTGTATTACAATTTGACTTTTTGCTTCTATGACCTAAGGCTACCTACTCACTTTTTTCGAAGTTTAGGGAAGAACATGTCAGAGAACATCATATTATGTAAGCCTACGAGAAGAAACATATTAAAGTATACCCAATATTTTAGAAAAAGGAACTCTGTGTCTCTCTAGGCCTCATAAAACAAAAGTAGAGTACAAAATAACTGGGGAGAATGGGAAGGACAACTTTTAACAGCAAATTTTTTAAAGAATGGGGGACTTGGCCTTGCTTCTGTTTTTTGTTTTTTTGTTTTTTTGTTTTTTGTAAGCATTCAGCACCTGTTGGAGATGATGTAACCAAGAAAGGTGAGTGTGACTTCAAATGGAATAAAACCCTAACAAGTGAGGCTTCAAGATCCATATATATATATAATATATATAATATATATATATTATATATATTTATATATATTATATATATATTATATATATTATATATATTTATATATATATATTTTATTGTCTTGTATATTTTGCATACAGAGGACCTGTGCTCTTCAAAGCCTAATAAAATGCCTATGTGAGATATACCCAAGACAATTTCCCATCACTCATAACATTAGGAAAGGGTCAAGAGGGAGAAGACTTTCTCATGTAAAGCTTATTACATGTGAACATGTTTTATCTTTAGAAGGAGAAAAAAATTGTTGAAATAAAGGTTTTTATCATTACTTTCTAGATGCTATGCCTGTCGGTTTCTTACTTACATTGGTCTCCAGATATTCTTCTGTTCAAACTCAGAACGCTACAATTCTGACAAGCTTCCCCTATGAGTTTTCTAAGCTTTTGAGAAGAACAATAGTTCAATGGTTTGTTGAATTTGAACTGCCATTTATTAAGTATCCTCTAAGTGAAGACTTGTTACATAATATTTTTACACACTTTATAACAGGAATCTATAATTATCCTCGTTTTTGTTTCGAAGATTTCAAGACTTTGAGAGGTTGCTTTAATTGTCCTACTTTTTGAAAATGGGAAAAGCCCACTACAATACCAATCCTTCTACTAGTTCGTATGTTCTTTGAAAGGAGAATCTAAATTTTACACTCCCAGAGACTTGTATGTAGTGACCTCTCATTTGTTAAATGAGTGAAAATATGAAGCAAATTTAAAATCTTTAGTTGCATTCCTTTGACTCATAGTCTTTCTGTATTCCTTTGATTACAAATAAATCATTAAAAAGGTTTTTCCAGAAGTATGTGTGCCAGATGACATTGGAGTGGGATTTCTTTTCAAGTGCACTTCTTTTGAATGAATTTATACATGTAAAGCATTTGGAACAGTCCTGGCTTAGTGTAAAGGCATCAGTGATTTTTTCTTTTGCTATTCCCAGTATAAAATGTCTGTTTATGATTTAAATTTATATAAATGCTAATGATACCCACTTAATAAAGAAGAATTTTTTTTTTTTTAATTTTAAAGAATTAAACTATTGTCTTGACTGTTAAAGCTACTTTTCTCTTGGGAGAGCACCCTTTCTAATTCATATCATAGATTATGAATTTATTCATGCCTATTTGATTAGAGAAACATCACTTTCTGTCTCTGAACATGATGAATGGCTCCTGCTCATTTGAAAGGTGACAACGCAACATTAGTTTGATTTTCGCATAGGGCTGTAATGATCTTTGCTAATGGCCTGGAGTAATAGATTCAGATGAAAAATTAAAATGTTTACTGTCGTTCCTCTGTATCATGTAAGGAGAGTTCTTCAGAGAACATCGTTTTCATTATCGGGGATGATTTATCCTTTGTGATTTATTTTGCTGTGAAATCCACAGGGCAGACACATTTCTGACTTTATATACAGTTTCATCTCTTCATAAGGCAGCAAGAAGTGAAATAACCTCTCACGAAACATTGAAAGCAGACACTTATAATGTGAAATAGTTTGAACTATTCAACATCCAAAGCTAATTCTGTCGTGCTTTGCTAAAATAGTGCAGCGTTTAAATACTGAAGAAGCAATATACTGATAATGAAACCATTTCCAGGCAAAGAACTTAGAACAGGTATTTAGTCTGGAGAGTTTCATTATAAATGTCTGTGCATCCTAAAAACATTTCAGGCTAATAGAATGCAAAGAACTGCATTTGGAAGGGAAGGCATATACCTGTTTTAATCAGAACTTGATATGGGAAGGACCTTTTTAAATGAAGATTCCCTTAAATATAAAAACAAATTGCTTTGTTGGGCAATTAAAACACACATTGAACTAATTCATCTGTCAATATTATTCACTTAACGCAAAGTTATGAAAGGACTTAAGACATTTCTTTAATACTAGGAAATTCTGGGGTAAAAAACATAGATCAGATTAAATTTACTAATTAGCACTTTAGAACCCACAAGTATAAATTTATGATAAAAGTTGAAGTGTTAATCCTGATCATAGTTGTTTTACTGACTCACAAAAATGAGTTTTGATTTAGAACACTGTTATTCTCTTGTTTTGTTTTGTGTGGCTTCTGATTGTGGTGTATAAATGTTCAATATAAACATTATGTGCAATTGGTTCACAAGAAAAAAAGGGTAAGAAGAAACAGCTCATATTCAAAATGAAAACTCTTGCTAATTAGGTGAAGGAAACCTGTTAACCATACTGTAACCAAATTATAAAACAAAGAAACAAAAAAAAAACCACATTAGTTTAAAAGTCTAAAATAAAACAAAACTGAAAAAAAAAACCCCACATTAATTTAAGTCTTTTTTATGTTTATATTTTCCAACAAATTCTTTTTTCCTCCACTGAATTCTTTATTTCTCTTTCCCTGCTACCTACCCTTTTTGATAACTAAATTAAAAAAAATGATTTTAATGGAGTTTACCAGTTTTGTTTCTTTGCCTTTAATCTTTAGAGCAGTGGTTAAATAAGACCACACGTGCCAGCCCTAGTCCTGCATCAGCGCGGGTAGGAGAGGCTGGTAGGTAACATTTCTAAGCTTTGGTTTCCTTATCTGTGCACAGAGATAGTCACAGCACCTATCTCATAGTATGAGAATTAAATAAGATAATGCACATAAACTCAATATAATATACATGTTCAATATATACTATTTGCTTAAAATCTTTGACTTTAAAATTGTAGGGTCTCAATCTGAATTTTAGGAAAAGGCAGTTTCACTGGGGTCAAGCTGGCAGTTTCAGATCTACTAATGACAAAACTTACTGAACTGTGTCCTTAAAAGAATTACATTTTATTCTTTGAACAAGGTACCAATGAGCAGTTCTAGGTGAAGCCAGGAAGAAAGTCTATTTTTACCCAGGGTCTTGGATCCTCAAGCATCTTTACTCAGGAATGCATTGTAATTTCTTCCCAGGAATGAAACATGGGTTTACAAGTTAGTATGCTCTTCACCAGAGCTATTCTCCTTTTAGGTAGGTAGGATTGTCACCTCCCCCTTGCTTGTCCATTTGAAATAGGTAGGTTAGGGAAGTTGAAGACCGAGGAAAGAGAAATGCAACAGAGCTTTAATTCTAGTTAATTTGTCCTGAGCATTTTTAGGTCACAAGTGGAGAAAATCTGAAATCAATTTCGGAGAGCTATATTTCTGAGTCATCTACCCTCAAATAAATGTGGACTTATGGAGACACAATAAAAATGAAGTTTTGTTTCTATGTAGTACAAGCACCACCATTTTTTAAAAAATATTTTTATGTCAGGTTAACTTCAAAATTCTGCTCACAGAATTTCAGCAAAACTTAAAATAAACCAACAACACTGCATCTATAAGTCAACTATTTTGTAAATATCAGGGATGTCTACCAAGTTACTTGTGGTAAAATCTCAGTATGACTGGGCAGAGAGGCATTTGCTTTTTCCTAAATGTTATTCCCTGAATGCTGCCCATGGCTACCTCAAAGTCTAGTTTGGTGTGTTCTCTTTAGATAAGTCTTTGAGTTTTTTAATACTTGGACTCTGAATCTACAGAAATGGTCAGATTATACTTGTGCTTGTTTTTATAAATTCTGCATATAGGAATTATCTACTTCTATAAATAGCTGTCCATTATTGGCTTATCAGGTAAAGGGGATTTTGATATATAGATGAGTTGGTTGCTAACAAAACCTCTGTCCCCATGGTTTGGGGACTATGAAAAATAATAATTGTTATTATAGATACCAAAGACCCAACTATGTCAAAACCTTCCCTCGGGTTGTTGCTAGACTGCAAACATCACATAATCAATAATGTGAGGTGTATCTGATAGTTGTAGAGTTCTTTCGGTGGGACTTACCTTGAAGACATGAGATTAGTTTGCCTTCATTGATGATATTTGACTCAAAAGTTCACTTTATGAAAATAAACAGTAGTGTTTATTTTCAGTCAGATACTAGGATGCCAAGACTGACTTTATATTCCTAGGAGAAATGGGTGTTGACTACAAGAGTGTTCATTTAGTAGATTAAATTAATGTTTAAAATGGCACATGCATTGAACGGCTATGACAGTATCCAAGCTATAATTTACCAGTTGCAGTTCTGTCTATCTATGTTTGTTATCCTGACAAAGTGCTGTTTCTTTTTTTTTTTTTTTAATTTTGTTAATGTTTATTTATTTTTGACACAGAGAAAGAGAGACAGAGCATGAGTGGGGAGGGGCAGAGAGAGAGGAAGACACAGAATCCAAAGCAGGCTCCAGGCTCCAAGCTGTCAGCACAGAGCCTGACATGGGGCTGGAACTCACCGACCGTGAGATCATGACCTCAGCCAAGGTCAGACGCTTAACCCACTGAGCCACCCAGGCGCCCCTTTACAAAGTGCTCTTTCTAGTATAACAGGATGGTGCCACCCATTTTCAACAGATCTGAAATCCTGGTTCTCATCCATTTGCCAGCACCAAAGCTCTGCTTGCTGTAGTTAAACTCTGTTGGTCTGGGTACGTGTCATTTGTTAATTAGAAATAAGTCCTTTATGGTGATTCAAATAGTTTACTAAGCTTTCAAACTAGTTAGGGTAAGAAATCTAGAGCAATTTGATTCTCATACCAGTTCTTCTATTCTTTCTATCTACCTGTCTGTCTGTCTATCTATCTATCTATCTATCTACCATCTATCATCTATCTATCTATCCATTCATCCATCTATCATTTATCTTTTTCTGAGTAATTATATGTGTGTATTGGATATGGATCTATATATTGAAGATAACTGGAGATGAAAAGTTAATCATTTATTTGTCTAGTGGATCACAAAATTGAACCTGATCTTCAATACAATAGTGCAGAAAAATATATCTTTAGTTGGGGTATGAACAATCTGTTCTTCCTTTTCTAAGCCTCTTTCACTCATTAACACTACCAGAAAACTTTAAATTTCCAATCCTATTTAAATCTTAGCCCAATCCAATCACTTAAATAATATCTTCAGGGGTGCCTGGGTGGCTCAGTCAGTTAAGCATCCGACTTTGGTTCAGGCCCTGATCTCACGGTTCATGACTTTGAGCCTTCCATTGGGGCTCTGTGCTGACAGCACAGAGCCTGAAGCCTGCTTTGGATTCTGTGTCTCCCTCTCTCTCTGCCTCTCTCTCTCTCTAAAAAATAAACAAACATTTAAAAAATTTAAATAATATCTTCAGATACTTCAGATATACTTCAGATATACTTCAGATACTTCAGAAGTTCTTCAAAAGTTTTATAGACATTCTACAACATCATCTGTCTTTAAGGAGATCTCGTTTGGGGTTCAGGTGATCTTAGCATGGAAGAGATGAGTCACTGAATAGAGTGACCCCTCATTCCTCTGATCTCCAGGAGATGTTTCTTACCTACTTTATGGCTGGGTAGTCTTCTGGTCACTGAAACTGAAGTCTACCACTGGTCAGGTCTTTTGGCTTAATGATAATCCTGAGGCACTGTCTGGCTCAGCAGGTTTCATTCTGTCTCCAGTAGGGTTTGGAGACTCCTTGAATGTGTCTAGCTGTGAATTTCATTCAGTCCTGATGTGGGTGATCTGCTCTGTAGCTCTCAATCCACAGCCATCTGCTCTTCTAAGAAGTCCTCCATCTGGTATCTCCATTATTTCTGGGTCCCCTCTATTCCTATAACCTACATGGTGACACAAGAAGGTAAAAATTCAGACTGTCAATATGGATTCTCTGACCAGACTACAGTAACTAAATTGATAGGTCTGTACCCCATCTAGGTGAGAAGGCAGTCTGAAATATAATCTCTTTGAGGATATATGGGGGTGAAAGTACATAGGGGTGAGGTGAGGATGGCAAAATAATGCATTAGCTTTGCTATTGACATTATCCACATTTATCCAATACAACTCACCATCACTTAGCCAAAGTCTTGAAATGGGAATTTGGGGATACATATGAATAGCCATTTAACTCCTGTTTCCTTTTTTCTCTCCCTCTAAATCCAAAGCTTGAAATAGACATGTCAAAAGGTCTTCTTTACCTTGGGAGATTTCTTTCTTTTTTTTTTTAACCTCTTAATCTCTTCATCTATTTTGCCCATCCCTCTATCCCCTTTCCTTCTGACAACTACCAGTTTGTTGTCTATATTTATGAGTCTGTTTGTTTTTTTGTTCATTTGTTTTGTTTTTTAGATTCCACAAATAGGTGAATCATACAATATTTGACTTTCTCTGACTGACTCTTTTCACTTAGCATAATACCCTCTAGGTCCATGTTATTGCAAATGGCAAGATTCCATTTGTTTTTTATAGCTGACTAACCTTGGGAGATTTCTTTAGAGGGAATTCCATGTACATATATGTCCCAGACTTGATTGTTTAAATACTAATGAGGAAATAAAATAATTTAGAAAATTTTCTTCTAATGCAGTAACCTGCCATGTGTAGTACTGTAACTGGCATTGGGGAAATAGTGCCTCACCTTGCTGATTGCTCTAGTCCTCACACTTCATATTGGCTTATTGGAGGTCTATTAAAGAATTTAATAAGGAGATGGAGTTTCTCTCCTCACATCTTAATCCTAGTTGGCTGCAGTACTTTACAGTGAGTGAGAAGTCACAATCATAATTGGGGAACTAATTTTCTCATCTTAAACCTCGGCAATTCTTATGAAAATTGGCGGCGACGTATTATTCTACCCAGTTTTTTTGTCCTTTGTCTTGCTTATGAATCATGAAGAAAAAAATTGCAGTTACAATAAATTCTGAAACCAAGTCCTACAGCTGGGCCACATCTCACAGGTTAAGGGCACAGTCCTCCACAAGACTGGCCCCACTATTGACAGAGGCCACAATTCATGGATCCATAATCCATCCTAACTATTGAGTACCTAGCTATCAATTTGTGAGTTCCTACTGGCATGACACATAGAACTCAGGAAAATGCTAAGCTTACAATTAAAGTTTAATATATTAAATGATACAAATTAGAACTGGCTAAAGGAAGAAATGCATAGGGTGAAGTCTAGAAAGGAAATACAGAGCCTCTGGTTGCCCCCTCCCTCTGCATTCCTGGAAGAATTAGCTCATCTTGTCCACAATACTCAGTATTATGAACTAGGGAAGCTTACCTAAGGTTTTGGTGTCCTGAACTTGTATTGGGGTTCCATCACATGCTGCTGACCTTTAGTCATGACCTTTAGTCACATGACTGACCTTTGGTTTCCAGCTTCTCCTGGAGATCACAACTGATACAGTATATTCCACAGCCCCATCATAGGGGCATTTTTTTTTCTTATATTTGGGATATATCAGCCTTATTTTGGATAACAGAATTCAAATATGTATCTCATTTCTTTTTTCTTCCCTGGGGTTAAGGTTGATTATCACCAAACAATATTTAAGAATTAAGAAACCTCCTTTGTGTTGACAGGTTTTAACAAATGAAGGATTTTAGTATCACAGGTCACATTTTAAGACTGCCTATTGGCCAAAGCAACCAGGCAGACAGGAACATTCTTATTAAGCAGGACATTCCAGGGGCCTAGAGATCACCTCTCAGTGGTAGCCTAAGGCAAATGTCAGACCTCTTTGTGGACAAAGTGAATGCTCCACTACACAGCTAGAGCCTTTTATAAGCAAATCCCAGGACTTGTATGCAGGCCTGCACTTGTAAACACACCTGAACTTGTACATGAATTAGTATTTGTCTTCAAGAACCGAAAATAAGTTGCTAGTTAAACTTTGTCTGCTTCTTTTACTTCTCTTTGAAAAGAATATTCCTCTACATTAATTGCGTGCACATTTTTATTTTATTAATCTAATAACATATTTATAAAATGCTTTTCAGTTTCAATTTCTGTTTGTTAATGTAACTAAACCCTGACGTCTTAAGTAGTTCAACTTTAGTATGTCTTATGGATATAGTTTCTTGCAAAATTATGATCTTGAGGACAGGGAATATAAGTCTTTTTCATTTTTTATTCCTAAGAGCATCAAGTGTATGTGTTTCATAGTATTGTTACTTGTACATATTTATTTTAGTGAGCGTAAGTGAATGTACTCAGCAGGAGGATTACATCATAGCCTATAAAAAGAATCGGAATGTAACTACAATGCTTGAAGAAACTTCATGTTCAAATTAACCTAATTATTATAGTGACGAGTCACAACAAAATGGGAATCCAACTGCTGATAAACCTTGGCAACCCTTATCACCACAGAAGGCATCACTTCCATCCCAAACATGGTACCACTTTGTATTATTTAGTGCTGTAATATATCCATTTCTAATAAAGCCAGGAGACACTTCCAATGTATTTTTTATCATTTTTTATCTGATTTTTTCTTTCCATAATGGGAGTTTTAGCTTTAGTCTAAGCCGTTCCTAACATATTCAGACATGTTTTGCCTGGAATCAAATTTACATGAGGATATTAGAAAGAAAGCTCACAAATATCCAAGGAGGGGGTGATTGGAAGCTCAACAGAGAAGCTCATCCCCAGATTCTAACCCTGTGGGGAGAACTGCTGTAATGGGACCTGAAAGGCCTTGTCACCAAGGAAACTTGAGCTGCTTGTGGCAGAAGAACCCCTGTGCTGAGTACCAATATATGAGTTAAGGCAGGGCAGAAACTTATTTATTTTATTATTTTTTTTTAAATGAGGATTCAGTGAGGCTTCTCTGCACGAGGAAATGCAGGGCTACTTCAGGAATTTGAGGATCTGCTGCAGCAATAGCAGGGGAAGCCAGAGCGGGAGGTTGGAAGTGCTTTATGGGAAGACATAGGAGTCAGCCAGGAGATGGTTGAGGGTTGGATGCTCAAGGTAGCATCAAGTTACCTCTGCCCTGCTTCAGGGTAGTGGAGGGCATGGACAACATGGAGATATCACAGCTGATGCTTTTGAGATAGAGAGGGCTTATGATCAGCAACCGTGTGACATAGAATCTCAGAAATTATTGTTGACAAGAAGCTAGAGGTCCTGTATTACCTAGTATGGGAAAAGATAGACTTGATTACGATTATGATGTTCCCACTTTAGATGCTCTGTTGATGAAATATAGGTTATTTTTTCCAGCCTGTATTTTCTGTAAAAATGATACACATACTGTCTGTTATTTCAAAGTTTATACCAGATTTGTGACCACTTTTTATGCAAGAATGATCACCAAGAAATCATCAGCAATGCTACATAGCTCACAAACATCACTAGTCTGCATCCCCCTGAATCCCCTCTATTCTCCTGACCTCCACTGCTTAGGAAGAGGAATACACCCAAGGTCCTGATTCTTAAATTTCCCTTGGGAAAGGGCTGTGTTTCCTGAAGGCAGGAGTAATGGAAGGAAATAAAAACAAAATGAGAAGAAAGCAAAGGAAGAGGCATGCCGAGAAGCCTTTTGATTCTTTAGTTTTCTCTTTGATTCTTGAGTTTTTTCTTTGATCCTCGTAATGACAACTCAGAGTGGATTTTAAGTAGAGGAGCTGCAGGGATGAGCTGTGTGTTAATATTCTGGGCTTAAGCTAGAGGGAAGCTTTTGGCACAGGGAACGGAAGCATGTTGTCCTGCCATCTATTGAGGCAGAGGAAGACCTGTCACGAGATAATGATGAGGTCACCACAGGCAAGGATGAAACTCCTATATTACTCAGGGCTCTCCAGAGACACAGAACCAACAGGATATATGGAGATACAAGAGGAAATTTATTATAGTGTTGCGCTGCTTGGCGCCACGTGAGACTGAAAAGATTACTCAGAGTCTAAATGGTTTGGAACAATGGGCAGCGCTGAGGGACTGCACCAAGAAACACTCTGTTCTGCAACACAGGGCTGGGTGCGGCCCCCGACCTGGGTAGCTCTTTTGTATTTATTGGGGTGTGAACAATAGTATGTGGAAATGAAAGCAGAAAAATAAGTTAATAAATCACGTGAGACATACCACGACTCTGCCTAACCGCCTACGCATATACATTAGCAAACTCCGCAAGAACGAACGGGGCAAAGGGGTAAGGGTGGGTTCAGCATCCGTTAGTAACCTAAGCATTTCATCTTGGAAGGAAAAACACTTCTGATGTTTTCAGCCTATACTCTTTTCACCGTGTCTTGTTTTTCCCTTGGTTGAGCAGCTACTGTGTCCGGCGTGTGCTGCGTTCAGCACGCCCTGCACTTGCCTTACTTTTATCTCTCCTGTCCTCTGTATTCCCACATTATAGGAATTAGCTCACCTGATTTTGGAGGTTGAGAAGTCCCATGGTCTGTGATCTGCAATCTGGAAAACTAGGAAAGCTGGTGATACAGTTCAGTATGAGTTCAAGGTCTCAGGCTGCTGGTTTAAGTTCTAGGGTCGGAAGGCCAGAAAAGTGGGAACTCTGCTGTCTAAACGCAGGAGAATCAGGATGTCTTAGCTCAAGAAGAGAAAGAATTCACTCTTCTTCTGCCTTTTGTTCTTTTCAGGCCCACAGGGCTTAGATGATGAGGATCTTTTTACTTAGTCTGCTAATTCAATTGCCAGTCTCTTCCAGAAACACCCTCCCAAACACACTCAGAAAAAATACTTTATCAGCTATCTGGGCATCCTTTAGCCCAGTCAAGTTGATACATACAATTATTCATTACAACTCCTTATGTCTTTGTACCTAAATCCTATGTTTGCTCTATCTCTTCACCCCAATCCTGATCATTACGCTCAAGGATTTAAAGTTGGTGAATTTTGCAGCAATTCTTAAAGGTAAATTTAACAAACATCTTTCAGCATTATGTTTTCCCTATTTTTTCATTTAGGGCATTTTTAGAGTTGACATACATTATGACTTAAACATTTTATGAATTAATCTGTGGGCATAGCTAGCATATATAACACTATTTCACATGGAGACATATATTCTGAATTTTAATCAAATATCATATACAACTATTGGGCAGAATGACCTACCAAAGATATCCACAGCCTAATCCTCACAATCCATAAATAGTTTACCTTACGTGGCAAAAGGGACTTAGCAGATGTGGTTAAAGTTAGGAGATCAAGATGGAAAGATGATTCTGTGTTATCCAGATGGGCCTAATCTAATTATGAATCTCTGAAAGCAAAAGACCTTTCCCAGCTAAGGCAGACGGTATGGTCAGGGGGAGATGTGATAATGGAAGAATATCAAAAAGATGCAGTGTTCCTGCTTTGAAGGGAGAGGAAAGGACCCACGAGCTAAGGAATGTGAGTGGCATTTAGAAGCTTGAAAAGACAGGGAAACAGATTCTCCCCTATAGCTTTCAGAAAGAAACACAGCCCTGCCCACACCTTGATTCTAGCCCACTGATACTCATTCACATTTTGACTGCTAGAACTATAAGGCAATACATTTATATTGTTTTAAGCCATGAAGTTTGTTGTAATTTGTTGTTTCTAATGCATATTTCTAATAATAATAATAATAATAATAATAACAACAACAACAACAACACATATTTCTAATATTGTATAGAGCCTATCCAATTAGTAAGTTGGAGACTGCTTGTATTAACTGCTTCTTCCAAGTTTAAAAACACAGTATTTTTTTCACAAAGATGCTGCCCGCTGACCTACATGCAGGTACATTCCTACAAACGGACATGCAACACACATTCTACTATCTTGTGAATCTATTTAAGCACAGGCTTTAATGCATGTTCTCTCATTTAATATTCAATATCATTTCGGGTAGGGACTAGTTCGTGATTTCCTTAAGGTTCTAGAACTATTACGTGAAGGAACTGGAACTAGTCAGCCTTGTTTGACTCCAAAGTCTGCTCTCTTGCTGCACCACACAATGAATTCAAACCTAAAACCGTCATGTGTGATGTTCTTTGTGTTTTATTTAAATCTGTTATGTAAACTAAAATAATGTAAATCGCTAAAAGGCACACCTAATGATAAAGTTAAGTGATGCAAACACAATAATAAAGGTTTTCACTTCACAGTGATTTCCTTATCCCAAATATTCTATTGTAACCTTAAAATGAATTTTTTTTAATGGAATACCCAGAATGTGTTCTTTTCCAGAAGGACCCTGCCAAAGCATTATGTTGCTAAAATCATTTTGATATATGCAATCTTAGATTTAAGAAACATTGTAAAATTATGGGCATGCTTGTGAAGGGCAGCATCTCAGATGCAGATGAATATAATCTTATAATACTTGTCATATGTTCTTCTCTCAGGACAGTCAGTCCTATGTCTGATCTCAGCTTATCCCCACAATTCACACTGACAGACCTGCTGGGCTTGGCATTTGTGTCTCTCTTTGGGATTCTGTGCTCACTCCTGGGACAAAGGCCCGGAAGATAGGAAATTCAGCTAATGATTTGTGTACGTGGGTTGACCAGGAAAGAAGGAGCACTAAAATTAAAATAATAATCAAATAAAAAACAGAGTATTTATGGTGGGAGTGAGGTGGTGTGATTTTTTTTTTTCCTTGATTCTCATCCCAGTCAGCAGAATGGTCATGAGAAGGATTATAAGGGCCAGGAACTGAGATGTATAACTCTGAAAGACTGAAATACAAGGCCGTTGTTATACTCATACAAACACTCTGCTTCTGAACTCATGCAAGAAAGAAGAATTGAGTCATTATCATTCTATAAATTAGTCATTTTGAGAACTACCTGGCTGTTTGATTGCCCTCCTTATAATAGAATCTTTTGCTACTACTTAAGAAATCTTTACTGTAAAGCCAAACAATGTCCAACTTGAGATTTTTGCTGTCAGGATGAGAACATCTCATCGATTCAACAGGTCCCAGTATTGTTGCAACTGAATCTGAAGAGAATATAGTTTAACTCAGTGGAGTACATATGATGTCTTTATTTTTTTTTTTAAGGCTTATTAAAGTAGACCAGTTGGTGCATGTGGAATGTCAAGTGTGATCTGGATGCTGAGCAACACAGGACTGAAATAGTGTTTCTTGTCCCACGAGCTAATCTTTCAACACACATTGATATGATTGAGGGCTAATGGATGAATAAAGTATAAAGAAGATAAAAGAGCCTTTGTCATAAATGTAAAAGAATTGTTCTCCTTTGAGGTTTAATTATATTTTGCTTAATAAATTCCTTCAAAATATTACATTTGGAGCTTTACACCCTAATGAATTTTATCAGGGTAGTTGTCAAAAAATAAACATGAGAAACAGTGTCTAGAGGAAAGCAAAAATGTCATGATTAAGACAACACACTCAAATACAGATATATCTCCGGAGTCTGGGATTTATCATCCTTTTAATTTTGAAAAACAATACTCACTGCTGATGGAATTATTTCAAGAGTTTTCTAAAGTCTATTAAGAAAATAGGAATAGAAGTCAGAAATTAGAGCATCTGAAGAAAGAAAATTGAATAGATATCCGGAAATGAAGGTTTGGCTAGGGCATTCCCACTGTAGTGGGAAGTTCAAGTTCTGTACAACTTGAACTTTTTCCAGAAAGAATTTCCTGTGACTGGCGACTATTAGTGTTCCCGTTTTTTGTGGGTCCATTTGCTAATTTAAGTCAAACCCCATAAGGTCAGTATTTTTATCTGTGTATCCCTCAAATATGCTAGTAGAGTGATAGGCACATAATAGGTACAGAACACAATAACTCATGTTGTAATAATAAAAGAATAAGAGGGATGAAAGGCAAGGACCAAGTGTCTCCTTGGCTCTCAAGGCCACAAACTTGAAGCCTAAATGTGGGATTTAAAAATCTCTTGTTGCAAAGTCACTCTTACCATGAAATACTTAAAACAGTTGGGATGACATTTAAATGAAATGGAACCAAATTGTTACTGCTTTTAAGCCTCTGTGTATTGAGATTGCAATGTGACCTACTCCACGGCAGTATTTTCATTTACACTTCCCATTCATTTCTAATGTCTACTGACATTGTTCTCTGTGTTGTGTCTGCCAGAATGGATTGAGGCCATCCAGAGAGAGACAGATATTAGAACCAGCAGAAAGTGATTATAGGTGGCATCTGGCAGGAGTCATTTTCTCTTAAGGCTTTGACATGTCATTCCTGGTAAATCGGTTCTATTAGCTATCTAAAGGCACCAGATGTACCATAGGAGATTATGCCAATAAATCTTTTGTGGATTATATATATTTTTTGCTATTGCTGATTCATTGCAGCTCACATAGGCTCAACTCTGTTTGTCTAGAAATGGATTCCAATTTAAGCTTCTTAGGTGTTTCCTTACGGAATAAATGTTTATGAAAGTTGTTCTTGCATGATATGACCCAATACTAGAGATAGATTCTTTTAGCAGATATTGGTATATTGGTAAACTATTTTATCTGCTTGACTTTGGAATTTTTCAGTAGATATTGTCTTGGTGAATTCAGTAAATAGTGCAAGTATATTTTAGTAAAATATTTTCATAGATTCCATCTGTGTAAAATGACTAATACCAGAGAGTTCAAAACATGTAACAATAAAATGAATGTACCAAGATTAGTATTTGGGGACTTATGCTTGTTTGATGATAGATGCGAATTGGGGTCTGGATTTAGTGCTGTACATGCTCTTTTGGGTAGCCTCTCTTCACTTTAAGAACACTAGCCACAATTAAGCTCATTTGTAAGTAAGTTTATTACATAAAGTCATGTCTACATTTATTTAAATTCTATACTTCCTTAAGGGTTCAATTGATGCTTGATTCTTAAAAATTCTCATTGATTTTAAGTAAATATTAATGCCTCTCTGTCATTATACCTTAATACACAGAGCCAGAAATAGGTATCACACTTAGATTCTTTCTTCCATATAGTTGCTGAATTTCTACTCATGCCTCAAGATCCAGATCAAGTAGTTACTCTTTGATTCATCCAAGAAAACTGATCACTGCATACTTCGTGCCCCACTTGGGTGTGGTACATACCATTACCTGTGTATATCTGTCACACTCTATTATTATTTTATGTTTTTATTTTGGTCTCACTTACCCTTCTTTCCTGACCTCTTTTGGTATTTGCTTCTCAATATATAGTAAAGCAGAAGGGAAAAGTGAAAAAGACTGTGGGAGAAATATGAGCTCTTTTATATCTTGGTTTTTTATTTTACTTAATAGCACTAAAATCTATTAACATGTTGATGTGTTTTAAACATTTGCTTAAGCACTGCTCTTAAACAATTCAATCACTCAGTTTTCATTGGTTTTATAGGTATTTCTTAAATAGCTACCACTGTGCTCATCTCTCTGCTTGGTGCCATAGAGGAGATCACATAGTATTAAATAGAGTATTTACCTCCAATGAATTTATTACTCTTTAAAGAGACAAAAGATACATTCCTGGAAAACATCAGACTACACTAAAGAGAACCCGAGTTAAATGCCAAGTTGAACAATGCAGAAAATTAATAACATGGGATTTTTGGAGATGAAGAAGAATATCCAATGGCAAACAGAAACTGGGGGTGGGGGTGATATGGAAGACCTTCGGGGGGCTAAAGTTCGCTTTTATGTTCTTCCTGTACCAGTATCCATTGCTTTGCACAATATTCTTAGTAACTTAATCTTTGGAAATTCCTCTGACCTTTTAATTTCCACACTGAAGTTGAAAACACATTCTTCCACGAAAAATTAGAAGCAGAAAACTAGAGGTAATAAAACATCTCTGTAGAATAGTGTGGCCATTGTCACTATTCATCTCTGGCTCTCAGTCAGTCTGTGAGATTTAATACTCAAGAACCAGTGGATCCACTTACTGAAAGTTGTCTCATCTGCAGTGAAGTCATCATTTTCAAGCCTGACTTGCTCTTTGAAGAGAGTCAGGGAAAAAAAACACTACCATGGTTACCTTCTCAAATGCTCTGTTACTTAATAGGAGTAAGAGCCTCACTCTCATACTTCTTTGCTTGTGGGATGCAGGTGTATGAATAAAGTGGTTGATGATGGTTTTATGATGTCAGAGAAACTTTTATATTACTGAATCTGACACTATTAATTTCTCTCCTATAATTGTGTCAATAGCATTTTGTAATTTAATATTAAATCATTTTTTATAAGTAACACATCGGGCATCAGTCTGCCTCACTCTGATGTCTATGGGACGCCTGCCAAGGATATGGTTGATGAAACACAACCTTAGACAAGCTCCATCTGTCCCATTTAGACGATATACAGTGTCAGAGCTCAGTGGTGGAAGTAATAACTGCAAGCTGCTCTATGGACAGACAACAAGAAAGGGCTACTGATCACACTGATGAAATAAACCCTTAGGGTGGGTTGTAGTTAGTATAAATTTAAACTAGATAAGGACTTTCAAATAGACTTCTGCATTTAGGACTAGTGTCATGTAGACAAACGAAGTGGCTATATGTCAGCTCATTTCAAATATATATAATTTTGATATTGATTTCTCCCTTTTAGAAAATAACACTTAAAGGACATATTGCTGCATAAAATATTTCCTAAAAGTATCAGGATTCAAGGGCATCTTTAAGCTAGGTCAGAAGCTTATGATTCAGTCAGGCTTTACTGAGAAGTTTCCAAAAACAAGGTCAGAATGGAAGAATGTGTTTTATCCAGGGTCAAATGGAACCCTATCATTGCATTCTGAGGTTTAATGGCAGTTTAAATGACCACATAAAAGTCATTAATGCAGATGGACCTCTTGGAAACAGAAAACTTCTAAAAAACCTAAAATTCATTGAATGATGTAGAATTCTTCCCAAAAAGCTTTCCATCTGATGTTACCAGCAATTATGTAGAAATATTTCAAGTATGGACTTTTTTGATATGCTTTACTTGTATTTCTAATAAATATTAAACTAGTTTATATGTGTTCTAGGTATCTATCTACTCAGTCCTTAGAAACAAAATTTGGGGACTTTTTGAGAATATTGAAAATTAACACAGGTGATTAAATCTAAATTGGATGTGAATATTTTTTTAGTCTAAAAATGAAGCTTGATTATCCATTTGTGTGTAATTCACTTCTGAGGTCAAAATTTGTTTTGGTTCTTTTTTTTGTTTTTTTTTTTTTTTTTGCACTTCACGTCAAATCTGGTGAATAAGAATGCTAGTGGATTTGTTTTACTCAGTGGTAATGGTTTATTTTCATAATTATCAGGCAACATTTACTGAAGACCAAAAGTATTTGTACTGAAGACCAAAAGTATATTTGTCTTCTACTGAAGACAAAAAGTATTTATTTTGTCTTGTTTTCCAATGAGAATTTTATTATGTAGAAAACAAGCATTTTTCTTCTCTGAAATAGAAAGCTATCTACTAGATTGAATTGTGGTGACACAGATGCTAACATAGCCCTGGAAACGGAAGGCATTATCATAAGGAAGGAAGCCGGTATCTAAGTGGGCAAATAACTTCATCATTTTTAAGCTTCATGTTTCCTCAGCATCAAATAAGAATGCTGAATTAGATGATTTCTAAAGCTCCCTGCCAGCTCTGACATTTCATTTTCTTTGATCAATGAATTTTTTTTCTAAACCTAAATAGCATAAACTTAGTGTCATCCATGTGTACAGCTTCTAGTAGTGTAGAAATTTTAGGATCAGATTCTAATAGTTCAAAAATTTTAGGGTTTCCTCTAGGTTAGCGTTTCTCGACCTTGGCACTATTGGCATTTGGGACCAGACAATTGCAGGGGCTGTCCTGTGCATTACAAGATTTTTAGCAGCATCTCTGTCCTCTGCCAACTAGACACCCAGAGCAGTCTCTCTTCTTTCACCCTACCCCTCCCACACTTCAGTAGTAATCAGGGAAATACAAATGAAAATAATGACATACGATTGATTATACACACAACAGATTTGGTTAAAATGAAACTATTAGGTGTTATCAGGTGTTGGCAAGAATATCAAGTATTGAACAATAGGAATTCTGATAAAAATGTTGGTGGAAACATAAATCAATTATGTTGAAATCAGTTTGATGTTATCTACTGAAGATATTTAAACCCTTTGACCTAGCAGATTTACTTATTTTACAGACCACTAAAATAAGTGCTTAGTTTCACCACAATGTGTGTTCAAGAATGTTCATAGCATTTTTTTCAATAATAGCCCCCAAGTGAATATGTCTTGTATTATGGCAGAATGGTTAAATAAAACGATTTAGAATTAGAATACCATATAGCTATGAAAATGAGTTAACTGTAGATACACCAAACTAACAAGGATGGGTATTAAGAACATAGCTTTGGGGCACCTGGGTGGCTCAGTCATTTAAGTGTCCAATTTGTCTCAAGTCGCATCTCATGAAATGTATGTTTCAGCCCTTCCTCAAGCTCTCTGCTGTCAGTGGGGAGCCAGCTTTAGATCCTCTGTCTCTCTTTTTCTGCCCCTTCCCTGCTCACTCTCTCTCTCTCTCAAAAATAAGAAAATAAACATTTAACAAACAAAGAACATAGATGTGAGCAAAATAGCTCAAATATAAAAGAGCACATATTTTATGATTCTATTCATATAAAGTTCAAAACAGTCAAAGAAAAACTGTATAGCTTAGGGATCAACCATTAAAGAATAAAACTGTAAAGACAGGTTAACTTTGGGAGGGAAGAAGAGTGTTGTCATCAGGAAGGAGCATTTGGAGGCTTGGCAATATTTTTTCTCTCTTGCTTTAGTATTTATAGGTATTCATATTACAATAACTCATCCTGGTATATATTTATATTTTAGCTTTTCTTCTGAATGTATTATGTTTTCAAAAAAATATAAAAAACAGACAAGTTATCTTATGTGTACTAAATACAATGAATTGACATACTGATAAAATGTTAATTTTTGAAAAGTTTTTAAGTCTTCAACCAGAAGGAAACACTTGTGATGAAGAGTTCAGCTGGTAGGCTTGCCAGAATTTAAAAATTTTAGGGAGTGTATTCTGTGAAGATTTTGAGGAAAGGTGCTTTCTTCAGTAAAACAAAAAGATTAGGAGTTAGTGCATCATAATAAATTAAAATGTTAGACATTTTAAGAGGAACTCAGGGCCTTCGTTTTCTACTCTAAGTGTCCTTGAAATATTTCTTGTTCTTTCACATTATCTTTAGAGTTGTCCCTTCTGACAAATACCAAAAATGAAGTAACGCGTCCAGTTATAAGTATTTCACAATAGCTGGCCCACTAACTTCTCTGGTTATCATTTTATTACCACTACATATCTCATTCTCTAACCAACCCTAACTTCTTCAAAACAGCATCATTCCTTATCAAGGATTTCCTTCCTCTAAATTTCATGGCTTCCAGTCATTACAGGTAACTTATTTCATCTCCATTAGTCATGCCTGAAGTCAAAACCTCTACCTCTATTTATTTTCTGTGTTCTTTGATGTTCAAATGGAAGAAATGACCCTGTTCAGGTGAAATCCAAATCTTTTTATTTCTCATGCTTCCAATGACTTCTTTTTAAAGACTGTGTTCTTTCCTAATTTCTAGTATTTGTCTCCTGAATCAATAGTCTCTCTCTCTACTCTTTCATTTTTATTAGCATATAGTATATACTAGTATTTCTTATGTGAAGAAAAATCATTAATTCACTCTATATGTCCCCTCAGTCACAGGCCGTTTTTTCTGCATCCTTTCCCAGAAAAAATGCTGATATGTTACTTGTACTGATATGTCTCTACTACCTCAGTTCTCATTTGTTCTTCATCTATCCCTTCTTGGTTTTCATCTCTCTGTTTCTTCTGAATCTGCTCCTGTCAGGGAGCACTGAACATTCCTGTTTTCCAAATACAATGGACACCTCTACATCCTTATCCTTCTCTCCCTGGAGTTCATCTAAAAGCCTTAAAAGTTGACCATTCCTTTTTGAAACACAGTTTTCACTTGTCTCCTTCTATACATATATGTACACTCCTCTTTTTGGATGATCTTGTCCTATGTCATGACTTGAAAATCCATCTGTATATGGATGTGTCCCAATTCTATGTCTTCAACCTGGATTATTTCCTGATGGTGCTGTTTTTATTTCCAAATCCCTACTTGATATCACCACTTGGATGCCAAATGGAACCATCTCACATTTAGAATGGCCAAAATGGGGTTCTCTATTTCTTCCTCTGTGTGCCTCTACTTCCCCTAATCATCTGTATTTTGGAAGTGGCTTCACTAACATCAATTCTTAAGTTAAAAATCTAGTTAATTCCTCTGTTCATCTCATCTCCCTACCCACATTTGACACATCAATAAGCCTTTCAGTTTAACTCACAAAGTATCTTGCTTCTGTATACTTCTCTCCACCTCTTCCATTGTACTTCCAAACTGGCATTATCTTTTGCCTAGATTTCTTTGCTAACCTCCTACTTTACTTCCTTAGTTTTAGTCTTATTATTTTCCAATTCATTTCAGATGCAACAGAATCAATTTTTAAAATTTAATTTTTAATTAAATCATGTCACTCGCTACTTAAAACCTCAGTGGCTGCCAATTGTTCTTTTAATAAAATTAAAATCCTTTACCAGACTCCATGAACCAGCATGACCTAAGTCCTGTCTCCCTCTCCAGCTTTATGTTTTGCCACTTACTTGTTGTGCTTCAAGAGTGATGATGATCTGGGGTACCTGGGTGGCTTGGTTGGTTAAGCATCCGACTTTCGCTCAGGTCATGATCTTGGAGTTGTGGCTCTTGAGTTTGAGCCCCCGCGTGGGACTCTATACTGAGGGCTTGGACCTGGAGCCTGCTTTGGATTCTGTGTCTCCCTTTCTGCCCCTCCTCTACTCACACTCTGTCTCTGTCTCTCTCTCTTTCTCAAAAATAAAATAAAATGAAATGAAATGAAATGAAATGAAATTAAAATAAAATAAAATAAAATAAAATAAAATAAAATAAAATAAAATAAAATAAAAACCTTAAAAACAAAACAAGAGTGGTCATGATCTTCTGTCACCTCCGTGAACATTCCAAGTCTCTTGGCACTCAGAGCCTTTGCCCCTGCTCTTCTGCTCAGAAGCTCTTCCTCCAAATCTTCCTGAATGGCTTATTTTCAGCTTCCAACTATTTTCAGCCTCCCAAACATAGCTCTTTAAAGCAGCTTTTCAGAACTGCCCAGACCTTCCTGCTTCTTCTAAAACAGCATACAGTTCATTTCCTTCATAGAAATGATCACAAACTACAATTTTCTTGTTCAATCATTTATGAGTTCAATATAAAATTTCCACACTAGAGATGTGATCTCCAAGAAACAAGAGCCTTGTCTGTCACTGTGATGATATCTAGAGAAGTACCATACACTTAGAATATGCTTGGTCAATACTTGCTGCATCTGTTGCGGCCTGGCCGAATGAAGCAATTACCCAAATACCTAATTAAGTAATGAATGAAAAGAAACATCCAATTTGTAGAAGCATGAGATCCTTCAGTTTTTAAAAATTGCTGTTGGATAAAAGTAATATGCAGTATTTCCCAGGAAGAGAGTAATCTAGGAACTTCTTGATCTGAGTTTTATGTTTTTGCTCAAACTTTATATCCCTTTGAATACAGATTGTTTTCAGTGAAGTGTAGAGGAAGATAAAACATTTTGCTCTGAAGATGTTATTAGAAGCAATTAAAGGAGAGGGTGTGGTGTAGGGATTTTTCCTGAAGGAAAACTGGATTTTTTTTACATTTATTGAAATATTTTTATGAACAGTGATTTAAACTAAATGTTGATGACCTTATCTCTTTGGTGCAGTCATCTTTTGTTTCTTATTTTCTAAAATGGGATCAGATTTCACAAGCAAGTAAGGCTCTTAGGGCATTGATTTTCTGTGAACAAAATTGCCTTAATTTTTTTTTTTTTCAATTATTTTGGTCTCAAATCTTTTCCTGGATATTCAGGAAGTGACAAAAGAAACTTGTTTTATTTATTTATTTTATTTTATTTTTTAACGTTCTTGAGAGAAAGAGCATGAGCAGGGGCGGGGCAGAGAGAGAGAGGGACACACAGAATCTGAAGCAGGTTCCAGGCCCTGGCTGTCAGCACAGAGCCTGTTGCGGGCACAAATCCACGAACCATGAAATCATGGCCTGAGCCATGTCAAGTCCCAAGTCAGATGCTTAACTAACTGAGTCACCCAGGTGCCCCAGAAACTTGCTTGTTTTAAATAACTGTATGAGTTAATAGTACAAAGCCTCTATATTATTTAGTACCTAATTATGGTTTCAGATATGCAGAGAGGACATTCCAGAACTTTCTTACTTTATTTAGCAAATGCATGCAATAAAACACAGAATAGCTTTTAGGATTTTTCACAGTCAAGGAAATCATCAATTACCAAATTTGATTTTCTATGATCTTGAAAAAAAAATCTGCTTTTTATTTCTCCAAATGTAGCAGATTTGTGATGCTTTTCCAAAAGGTCATCAGTTTTATAGGCTCATTCATGGACTCATGAATTTTAAAAGTAAATCTGAGGAAGATACAGTAATTATTCCTATTAAAAAGTTTTTTAATGTTTATCTACTTTTCAAGAGAGAGTGGGCAAGAGGCAGAGGCAGGGAGAGGAAGACACAGAATCTGAAGCAGGCGCTGAACTGTCAGCACAGAGCCCAACAAGGGGCTCAAACTCGCAAACTGAGAGATCATGACTTGAGCTGAAGTCAGACACTTAAGTGACTGATCCACCCAGGCACCCTCATCCATAGTTTTTTAATGTGGAAACTAGGATACAGAAAAGTTAATTAACTGACTTACAGTAAGAAAGATCATGACAGACTCAGTCTCACTCTCAAATGTCTCTTACCCTCTGTGCTGCAACCCTGTTTACTTGTTCTCTGTTTGCTTTTCTGAGTGAATTTGATGCCATGATCAAAGAAGATTTAGAGAGATATTTTATATAATGAAATTCTCAAATTTGGTGTTTCAAAGTTTTTCTTATAAATCACATGAGTCAGTGGATATAGTATGGGATTTGGATATTCTGATTGTTTTCTTCAGTATGAAATGAGAATAATAACAGTACCACTTGTGCAGAGTAAGACATCGTAGGTGTTCCAAAATGTAAGATTTCTTCCATCACCTTCAATCAGGGAAATGAATTGTGTTAGGTCTGATTCTCTAGCAGGAAAGCTGGAGATGGGATTCAAGTGCAAGTGATTGAGGATGTCCTTTAGGAGAAAGAAACTGAAGTAAGCAAAGTAAGATTAGGGGAAGCTGCTAAGCAAGAATGTGAGTTTAAACCTAGCCTGATTGCACGGAATCTCTGCAGCATCAATCACACCTGAGAATTACCCCAGGAGGCAAAGGGCGAATCTGTTCTTATAGTTGTGTCTGTCATGACCAGTCCTGGCTCCCAGCTACAAGGGCAAGATGGGGATGAGGAGCAATGTGCTTTTTCTATAGAGCAAGGTGGCTCCTGTTCATCCAATAGGAATTCTCTGGAGAAGTGGGAACTGGGTATCATAAGCACCCAGCACCCGGCAGATGAGGAATACCTGCTTTAGCAAGCAGTAAGGGGACCTGTGTGGGATCCCTAAGAGTATCTATTATATTAATGGTGTCTAGAATTTGATATCTCAGTTCACATGTGTCACAGGACTTTTTAAAGTCATGGATAATATGTTTGAAAGTTTAAATTAGCCACTCCTGGTGTGCATTTGTTCTTTAGCACGGTGGCATCACTAAGGTTTTCATAGGTTAATTCGAAAGTGGATACGATTTTCTAAAATATCCCAAGACCGGGAGTTTGGAGTCCTCACCATTATTTTTTGCAGTTAGTGAATTATTAAATAATTAGCAAGATTCTTCCATGAAACAGTGACACAAGTTGCTGGTACCATCATCAGCATAACATGCTTTTGAATTAACATGAATTATACTGAAATTACCAGTATAAAACATGAATGCCTATAATAGCTTGCTAACTGTAGAATTGTGGGGGGTTGTCCTATTAACAAGAGCAGTAGCTTAAATTGACTTCATTTTTCCTATTATAGTTTACTTTTCAGCAGTCAGAAAATTATAAGAACATTCAGAGTAGGTGGATTTTGGGAGTGAGACAAATTTTAATAAAAGTATATATTTCTTAGACATCTTTCCAGTCAATTATCTTTAAATTTAGGTGAATATGTCCCATGAGGAGTAATCAGTTTCTGAATTCCCTCCTTTACTCATTGAATTCTGACACTTTGCCCACTTCCTGTGATCCTTGCATGTTGTCTCTTCTGTCATTCCTCAATTTAGCTTCACCCAAAAGTCTTTTGAGAATACAATAAGCATATTCTCCCTCTTCCTTGGCATGTATCCCATAGTTGCCCTTTTTCTTGTAAATAAGACTGATTTATTGTTAGCAATACAGCTTTTCAGATATACATATACTATGCTAGTTGTAAATATGAAAATACTGATATTTTTGTTGGTATAAAACATTAGTTCAGGACTTAAAAATTTGAACACTGAATCACATCTTGAGAGATACCCGAAGAATTATAAGCTAATTCAATTTTTGAATATAAAAATTTACTTTTATTTGAAAAATGTTCAGAAAATATCCTCTGGATATCTCACTGTTATTTTAAGTCCCATTTTTCATTATTATTGAGTTTTTATTTTACATCATACATAATGGCACCATTTCTCTCAAAACCGGATGGAAGAAGCATTCTCGAACAACAGAGTAAAGACCTCCAAAATTTTTCTCCTCTATACAATGTAGAAAGGAGTAAAACAATATTTATTTGCAGATGTCATCATCTTGTACATAGAAATCCTAAGGAATCCACTAAACAACTATTAGAACCTATAAATAAATTTAGCAAGGTTGCAAGATACAAAATTGATATACAGAAATTAATTGTATTTCTATATATTTGTAATTACCAATGCAAACATGAAGTGAAGAAAATAATTGCATTTGCAACAGCATCAAAAAGAATAAAATAGTTTGGAATAAACTTAACAAAGGAAGTACAATAACTATGAAACTATAAAATACTATTGATTGAAAATAAAGAAGACCTAAATAAATGGAAAGACATGGTGTATTCATGGATTAGAAGACTTAACATTAAGAGGACAGTATTCCACAGATTGGTCTATAGATTCAATACAATACCTATCAGAATCTCACCGTCGTCTTTGTAGAAATTGACAAGTTGATTCTAAAATTCACATAGAATTTATGACTGAAAATAGCCAAAACAATCTTGAAAAAGAACAAAGTTGGAAGACTGATACTTAATGATTTAAAAATTTATTAAAAACCTACCATAATCAAGGATAGTGTACTATTGGCATAAGGATAGAACATAAATCTAAGCAATAGAATTGAGAGTCCAGAAGTAAACTCATGTGTGTATAGTCAACTCATTTTTGACAAAAATTTAAGGACCATTCAGTGGGGAAAAATAGTCTTTTCAACAAATTATATTTGTATTTATTTATATTTATAAATTTAAATTAACTTAAATTAGATAAATTAACTCAAAATGAATAAAACACTCTTTTGTGTCATTCTCAGCCTATCAATAACCAGCACTGTGGTGAGATCAAGCCCCTGTGGTTCTCATTATGATTGCAAGATGCCTTCAGCAATAACCATCAGGAACCTTTGAAAGAGACAAGGTTGGTTACTTAAGTTCTGGAAATTACATAGCACATCTGGGGCCACACAATGAGGTGAAGGGGAGAGAGAGAGAGAGAGAGAGAGAGAGAGAGAGAGAGAGAGAGCGAGCACAGGCCTGGGGTTCTGCTTTCATTGGGGTTGAAAGTGGGGGTCTAGGGTTGCAAGATCTCACTTCTTATTGGTGGATTTAAAATGTAAGAGTGGAAATTCAAAATGTAAGAAGAGAAAAAACAAGTGGCCTCGATGGTCAGTTATTGAAATTAACCAAGATCACTAAAACAAAGGAGTCTGGGGTCAGGGATGTTGACTTGATTCTTTATTTAGCTTTATCTAGTCCTGTGGCTTGCAATGTTTTTATTCCAGATAGCCATCTTTGAAGTTGATGCCTCTTTGAACTGGATGCCTCAGCAATCAAAGCTTAAATCAGGCACTTGCATTACAAAAAGAAAAGCCAACTGTCAGGGTTTACACTAAAAACACTGCTATTGAAGATCTAAAACTATAAAACTCTTAGAAGACAATATAAGGGTAAATCTTTATGACCTTGGGTTTGGCATAGAATTCTGACATATGACAACAACAGCACAAGTAAGAAAAGAAAAGAAAAAAAAAAACAGATAAATTTGACCTTATCAACATTTTAAAATCTTGTGCATTACTAATACCGTCAAGAAAGTGAAAAGACAACACCCCAGAAAAGGAGAAAATATTTGTCAATTATGTATCTGAGAAGGTTCCTGTAACTAGAATACATAAATAACTTTTAAAACTCAACAACAGAAAGATAACCTAATAAAAACAGGCAAATGATTGGGGCGCCTGGTGGCTCAGTCGGATAAGAGTCTGACTTCTGATTAGGTCATGATCCCGGAGTTCCTGTGTTCTAGCCCATGTTGGGCTCTGTGCTGACAGCTTGGAGCCTGGAGCCTGCTTCAGATTCTGTGTGTCTCTTTCTCTGCCCCTCCCCAACTTGTGCTCTGCTTCTCTTGCTTTCAAAAATAAATAGATACCTAAACATTTTTTTTAAATACGCAAATGATTTGAATAGATGTTTCTGCAAAAAAGATATACAAATGTCCAAAAGGCACATGAAAAGATGTTCAACATTATCAGTTATTAGGAAATGCTAGTGAAAGCCACAAAGAGCTAGTATTCATCCTCACTAGGATGTCTAAAAAGGCAGACAATAACAAGTGTTGATGAGAATTTGGAAACATTGCATTCCTGGTAGGAATGTAAAATGATTCAACCACTTTGGGAAACAGTTTGGTAATTCCTCAAAATGGTAACACAGAGTTACCAATTGTCCCAGGATTTTCTCTTGTAGATATGTACTCAAGAGAAAGGAAAGTGTATTTTTATGCAAAAACTTGACTACAAATTTCATAACCGCATTACTCACAATAACCAAAAAAACATAAACATCATAAATATCTATCAACTGATTAATGGATCAGCAAAATTGGTATATCCATATAATGAAAGATTATTCAGCAATAAAAAGGAATAAAGTACTGGTACATGCTACAAGATAGATGAGCCTTAAACGCACTGTGCTAAGTGAATAAAGCCAGTTACAAAATACTACATATTTTATGATTCCATTTATATGAAGGGTTGAGGATAGCAAATTACTGACTCCAAACAAAGATTAGTAACTGCTGGGCACTGAGGGGAAGAGAGAAAGGGGAATGACTGCTAATGGGTACAGAGTTTCTTTTGGAGATAATGAAAATGTTCTTAATTAGTGGTAATGATTGCACAACTCTGGGACTATACTGAAAACCATTGAGTCAGCCATTTTCAAAGAGTGACTTTTATCATGTGTGAATTATATTTCAATAAAGTTGTTATTTAAAAAATCAGTTTGGGGGTGCCTGGGTGGCTCAGTTGGTTAAGTATCCAACTTCAGCTCAGGTCATGATCTCACAGTTCTCAGGTTTGAGCCCCACATCGGGTTCTGCACTGATGCTGAGGAGCCTGCTTGGGATTCTCTCTCCCTCTGCCCCTTCCCCACTTAGGATCTCTCTGTCTCTGTCTCTCAAAATAATAAATGAATTTAAAAAAATTAAACAAAAATTAGTTTGGGCACTGATCAACATCTATGAGTTGTGGAGAGGAAAACGGTTATCTTGGAGAAGAGTGGGATGCCATGCTGACTATTCTCCTTCCCTCTCAGGGATACATTCCCGTCCTTTCCATATCATACCACAACCATTTTCCTCTCTGATAGAACAGTATTGGACAACAAAGAGTAAAAGATGCTTGTATTAGGTTATTATAAATTATGTTGCAGCAGGAATCAACGTGAAAATCTCAGTGGCTCAAAACAAAGCCAGATCAGGCCATCCACCTGTTTTTAT
The DNA here is from genome assembly GCF_014898765.1 of Herpailurus yagouaroundi. Classification (NCBI taxonomy): domain Eukaryota; kingdom Metazoa; phylum Chordata; class Mammalia; order Carnivora; family Felidae; genus Herpailurus; species Herpailurus yagouaroundi. Next base: position 121,488,443 of record NW_024412376.1, on the reverse strand, counting down.
AAATAATGTTTTACTAAAACACAGCCACACCCATTTCTTTACATATTGTTTATGGCTGCTTTCCCATTAGAATGGAAAGAATGAGTGGTTGAGATAGAGAGCATTTGGCTCACAAGGCTGAAAATATTTACTATTTTACCCTTATAGATAAAGCTTGCTGCTCTCTGTGCTAAAACAACAGACGTTTATTTCTTGCTAACACAGAGTCTTTGGATGCCTGAATAACTCTCTGGGGCAGCTGTGCTCCATAAGATGGCTCAGTGTTGCACCTCCAAATCAATATGCACTTCCATATTTGTCAAGACAGGAGAAGAACAAGAACGGATGATTGCACTCTGCTGTTAAATGTTTCTGCTCAAGTGTGACACATGTCAGATCCACACACATTTCATTGGCCAAAATAAGTCATGTGCCAACGCTCAACTTCAAGGTTGCAGGAAAGGGCAGCTCGAATGATTATTTTTGTAGTCACTGATATTTTGTTCATTTCTTTACCTGAAGCAATTCAGCTGAGTGTTTTCACATATGTGATTTCAAAATGATTCGACCTTATACAGACTCCTTTGGTTTTTATTATCTTCATGAATTGTCAGCCTTTTACAATAATTTTTTGAGATTTGTGACTTCCATGCTCTCTAGTCTAAGAATTGATATAGAATTCTAATATAAAAGCTGATTATGTACAGATTTTATGTGAGATAAAATATCTTATGCAAGTGAATGTGCATCTATCCATATTAAGAAAACACATATACAGGAAACTTACATTAGAAAATGACTAGCATTTCAAGAAAGTTATTACTTTGCAAAATAATCCACTGTTGACTTGTCTTTTTAATTGTGACATTCTTTACTGCATTTTAAATTATTGATTACTACTAATTTGATTTAGAGATGATTTTCAAGAGCTAAGTTATTGGAGAAAGCAAATTACATTTTTCCTAAGTAACATGGAAACTCAGCTTTCAGTCTGACATTGTTGAAGTATGAACAAATCCCTCTGAAAAAATATTCAAGAAAAAATGTACAATGAAAGAGAAATGGAGGTGGAAGGCTGTGTGGCTCAGTCGGTTAAGCATCTGACTCTTAATTTTGGAGCAGGTCATGATCTCATGGTTTGTGAGTTCAAGCCCCACCTGGGGTTCAGAGCTGACAGCACAGAGCCTGCTTGGGATTCTCTCTCCCTCTTCCTCTGCCCCTTCCCCACTTGTGTGCTCTCTCTCAAATTAAGTAAATTAACTTAAAAAAAAAAAAAAGAAATGGGAAGGATTGTGTCGCTACTTTTCTAAAAGTTAGTATTCTTTAACAATAAAATCAGACTCTGGAACTAAATAATTTATAGACCTTGCATTTATTTATTGTAGAATAAATTCTGGCAGAGACATGTCATGATGTACCAAATTATTTAAGCTCCTTTTCACTCATATTTCCTGTTGTCAATCACTGCCTCTGCCCAATCTAAAATTCATTTTGAATAAACTTTAGAATGATATTAGTCTTTTGAGTCTGTTAGCTCTTTTAAGAGGTTTAGGAATTTTGAAAAATATTTCTAGCTTCTTGTTTGTGTTTTCCCCAGGCTTTATGAAACTACGAAGAGTGACTTCTTTCTCTAATATTTAATCTGGAAGTCATTCGAACATAAGCAAACCAAAATTAATGCACTGGAAAATATTCACATTTCTTTAAAATTTGCCTGTGAAATATCCTTGGTGGTATTGCATGCCAATACCCAGAAAGATCTATTATAAATGCTGCATATGTAGTTAAAATGATCAATAATGACAACGTTGTTCTGATAAGGTAAAGGTAAAACAAAGCTCATTCACACCTATTCAATGAACAGAATAAACAAGAAGTTGCATCTTCACAGAAATCATGAAATCCATGACTTCTAGGATAGTAACTCCTTTTGTTCTTTTGACTCAGTTTTCTGTTTCTTTTGTTTTCTCAGCCTATAACAATTGCAATCACCCCACACTGTTTCATTTTGTTCCCACTCCAGCATGGATCCACATATACTTCATGGTTTCACATATATTACTCTCATGTATATACTCACATATATTACATATATAACCACTTCATGGTTTCGCATATATTACTCTTAAGCAAGTAGAAAATTCTACTTATCTAATTCTTCATGTATGAAGAAATTATTGCAAGGGCAACACTTCTCCCTGCCCCTGGGTCTTTTCTGTTTACTTCTTCACTCATTTAATTAACTTTTTTTTATCATTTGCTGCACTCTGGACACTGTACTAGCAATCTGCTTTCTAGACCAAGAAGCTTCCTGAGCCTCAATTCAGTGACCCCCCCATTACATGAATGCCCATCTACTAGGTTGCTGTCTCAGATGAATAGAGTAATAACCATTTAGTTAGGACATAGCAGACTGACAACCATCACTGCAAAGTGTGTGTGGGAGGGGACCTTCTTACTACTTTTGGTAGTGTATACTCCTGGATTTTAAGGTTGCAATTTGTATTATGTGCCTCTCTCTCTCTCTCTCTCTCTCTCTCTCTCACACACACACACTCACACTGACATTCACATTTCCATACATACACAATTATTTGGTTCCATAATTACAGTGTATTACAGTACGATGTGTAATATTTAAGAGTGTAAATTCTCAGGTCTGATATTTTGTGTTCATATCCCAGCAGAACCCCACATTATCTGTGTGACATTGAGCATTGAAAACTGCTGAATATGCCAGTTACTTTATCTACAGAAAAATAGTATAGCAGTAGCTACTTCATAAAATTATTATGAGAATTAATAGAGATAATATGATAAAGATGTTTAGTAGAGTGATTGCATCATCATAAGCACCAGAAATCAAATGCAGTGAGTTAGAGATGCTTTGTGGACTACTTTAAAATAAAAATTAAAAAAAAAAACATTTGAAATGATTTTTATTGAAAAATGTATCATAAATTCCAGTTGATACATAAGCATGTTCTCAGAAAACAATATGGTTTTTTATAATTGGAGTCTGTTTATGTATCTGGAACTCAGAAATTACGCAGTCTTTAAGCCAGCCATGTTTCCCACAGCCTGCATCCTGAAAGCTTAAGAAGTTTATATTTTCAAATTGCTTTTTTTCTATGATAAATTTTTGGGACTCCCCAAGAAAAGGTGGTAGTTACTTGTCATCTACACCTATTCTCTTTTTGAATATTTGCTTTCGCTTTCTATAGGTCCTTTCTTGTCACTGTGTCATAAATGTCTCCAAGTTGCTGCTGCTCTGTTATACTATCATCCCTTCTCCAAGGGTGGGCACTAGCCAGTCTCTTCACTGTTCAGTGCAGAGCTAATGAACTTTACTGACCTTAATGAACTTTACTGAAAACTTGGGTTTAAATGAAAGAAAAAGGAAACTTTGAATTCTAATCACTGCTCTTGGAGTCCTGAGATTATGCCTCTCATAGGGGTGCCCTCTATTGGTCTCTATCTGTGGCTCCCGCGTTGTCTTGATGGTATAGTGATCAACCAGTCTCTTCAAAAAAGGTGCCTTTGCCCACACTCCCCTGCCTAAAGTCTAAATTAAATGTGTCCTGGGCCTAGAGAGAAGAGAAGCCTCTCTCTACTCTGGTTCAAAGCTAGACTTCTTGACTGATCCTGGATGATTGGCAAGTAAAACATCCAATCTGAAACTCTCACATGCCAGAGAATGGTGCCTTTTATAGCTTTTTTCAGCAAGAAGTTTTCAATTATTTTACATTTGCTATTTAGGTGAGTTTCTTAAATGATTTTAAAGGCAAGGTGGTATATACCACTTAATCTGAGATGGAAACTGGTAGTAACTTTTAAGTCAAATCCATTTTTTCTGAAGTCAAGGTAAAAAAAATTAAGGTTTACTGGGTACCCCCAATTTTTAAGTGTCACATATAATCTTTATTTTTGACTTCTACTTAGTGGAAGTGCAAACCAAGACCACAATTTAAATGATATTTGAAAAACATGTCTTCCCTTTCAGACACTCAGATTCTCATGTGTTTCTCTGACTACAACCTCCCATCCTTCTATCATTCACTGCATCTATGTACTGCTTTTATCATGATCTCAATCTTTCCCATTCTCTTAGCCAATCATTTCATTTCAGATGATCTCCTTATCCGCTTGAATCCGGAACTTTTTTTCTTTAACCACCCAATGGAAAATGTTCTCTTGAATATCTGCAGTTCCTTCTTAACAGGCTTCATTTAGTTCTGAAACATGCCTTGCCCTGTATTATTGGGTTCAGTTGTTCTGATTGTGTTTCTTCTTGAAAATCTTCTTGAAAAAAAACCTTCTTGAAAATCTTGTGAACCCTGGACACTGTACTCTGTTAAATTGTACTCTGTTAAATTGTCTCCCTTCTCTCTGACAATTTCTTCTGACCCTTTCTCATCTTATTCCTTTCCCCTCTTTGCCCTCTTTCCTGTGGTTCCAGTTAATCTCTCCATTTAGAATGTTAACCTAGGCTCAATTCCTAGCCCTAATATCTATCTCCAGTTTGTACTTTTAGCTACCATGGCATTTTGCTAAATATATTCATTGCTAATACCTCCTGGGTATTTAAAACTGAAGATTAGTACTACACTAGCCACAGAAAACAGTCATGCTGCTTCCAAGTATTAAACTATTTATTTCTCTTCCTCCTCCAGGCCCTCTACCCAATATGCATGAGGGTGTCAAGGCCACCTTGCTTGTAGCTGTCCCCTGACACTAGCAATCTCAGGAGGTCAAGAGATAAAGGAATATTGGGGCACCTGGGTGGCTCAGTCCATTAAGCATCTGACTCTTGATCTCATCTCAGGTCTTGATCTCAGGGTTGTGAGTGGTGCCCCACATTGGCCTCTGTGCTGGGTGTGAAGCCAAAAAAAAAAAAAAAAAAAAAAAGGAATATTGTCCTCAGATCCTCAGTTAAATGAGGCCAGAATGTACATCATCCACCAGGTGGTTATAAAGAGGAAACCAAACATACTTACCAATAGCTCCTTTTAAGCCATCTTTATTTTGTCATATTCACACTTCTTTAACCCAAACTTATAGTTCTCCTTTTCTTCCCAGACCTCTTTACTGGACCTGAGCCTTCTAAGACTGCTATCTCTGTCTCTGTCTTTCTCTCTCTACATATCTCACATCACACATGTATATGCGTGATATATGTGTATATGTATTTCTTTTTATTCAAACTCTCCTAAATCATCCATACCTTTACTGAATTTATTTATTTATTTTTTGCTTGCTTAACACAATGCTACCTAGAGTTCTTGATGAGAATTCTACTTTTTAGGTAACATTCGGAGGATGGGGTTGCTGGCCTATTTTGCTTCAGCTCACATCTCATGATCAAGAGGTCAGACAAGTCTTTATTTTTCTTTCATTCTGCTTCTAGACATTTTGAGTGTGTGCAAGGAGGGACACAGACTGTGCTTTCTGCTACAGGCAGGACAGGGGTTTCCACTAGCATAACACTGATCTTTTTCTACCACCTTACTTAATTCTGCCCAGAGGGAGGAAACATGACTTGTCTCTGAATGAGTAGTAGAAATGGGCCCTTCCTACTTCTTCCTCCAGGGAGCTAAGGTGCACACAGGAAGCATACATTCTGGTCTACACTTCCATTCCATTCACTTTATTAGAGAAGAGAAAGAAGGTCCTTGGAGAAGTCTGAGACACTGCAGTGCTGTTTATAGCTGAGTGAGTAAATCTAGTTTCATAGTCTAATTTTTGGAAGCCCATTGTTGTTATAAACTTTGGCAACATTTTCTAGTAACAACTGGACTCAGACAAATTTTACTCTTAGCTCTGTTCTTTTTAAAAAATTTTTAAAATGTTTTTATTTGTTTTTGAGAGAGAGAGAGAGAGAGAGAGCGAGAGCACGAGTGGGGGAGGGACAGAGAGAGAGGGAGATGCAGAATCCAAAGCAGGCTCCAGGCTCTGAACTATCAGCACAGAGCTGGTTGTGGGGCTGGAACCCAAGAACAGTGAGATCATAACTTCAGCAGAAGTCTCACAACCGACTGAACCACCCAGATGACCCTTAGCTCTGTTCTTAATTAGCACTGTGAACCTCAATCTCTTCATGTGTTTCATGGAGAGAATAATATTTTATCCAATAGCACTGTGAAGATTAAGTAACTTAGTACAACTTTAAAATACTGTACAATGCACTTGGCCATAGTGATTGTTAACTGTTACTTAAAACCAGTGTGATCCTTAGGGGGTACCAGCCCGCAGAGATTCTCTGATTCTTTCCTGCTGGAGGAAAGGGGGTCTTGAGGTGGGGGAGAGTGGCAGGGCCCTGTAACCACCTATTGACAGGGAGTTGGTAGAGAAATAAAAGTACAGTGCTGGGGCAAAAGACAAAACAAAACAACTCAGTGTGATCTCTTGATCTTTCTGTGCCAGAATCTCATCTCTTAATTTCTGTGAAAATTGGGTCAGTTGGAAAAGATAGGTGATGTTTGGTCACCCTTTATACCCCAACACAGATCATTACTTCTTCATCCTATTATTGAAACAATGAAAAAACAAAACCCTGTTCTTTTGAGGAGCATGCTATTTTGCTGTCCTATCCTCAGTTTCTTCCTATCACTATAGGCCCTGGCTTCTTGGATACCTCCAAGGCTTCCAGTCAATGGTTTCTTTGTCTGTTTGGATAGTATCATCAGTGGAATCTCCACACACTCATTTTCCATGCTTTCACACCTGGAGAAATGTATAATATCCTGACCATTTTCTACTAAAGTACAACTAATTGTTCTTTCTTTATGTCATGTTTACTCGTGTCATTCCAATGGCCTAAGGATCATATCAACACTTGATACATTCTCCATCTAAGAAAATATAATTTACTTTATGTATTTCCTTATTAATGTTTGTAGAGATATCTACTAAGATAGCTAGGGATACACCATTACTCTTTTCTTGGACTGCTCCCTTCACTTCTATACCAATTTTTAAAACTTACTTCTTTTTTTTTATGTTTATTTATTTTTAAGAGAGACAGAGATACAGAGCATGAGTGGGGGAGGGGCAGAGAGAGAGAGGGAGACACAGAATCCAAAGTAGGCTCCAAGCTGTCAGCATAGAGTCTGATGCAGGGCTTGAACTCACAAACTGTGAGATCATGACCTGAGCCGAAGTTGGACGCTTAACCAACTGAGCCACCCAGGTACCCCGGCTCCTCTTACTTCTAAAAGGAAGCCTTCTCCACTTAAACACACCCACCCCTAATTCCTCCCTTATTCAAAGTTTTTTTCCCTACACTTTTACAGTATACATTATTTTAATTTGCAGTTTTAATATATTGCTTTGTAGTTGCTTCCAAGTTTATCAGGAATGTGTTCTGAATAACCAAACAAATACTAACATTGTGAAGGACAGGAAATGTCTCTCTTTTTTTCCTTCCCACATCTTCAAAGAATCTACTTTCTCTTTGAAAATAGTGAATGCTCTATAAATACTACCATCTGCCATGCATATATACTTGATAACATCTTATTTCCTATATCTTTGAATTATGGACACTGAATCTTTTAGTTGTGTTGTTAGTTTGGACATTTCATATATATATAAATACTTGCCACAGGATAAAGATTTAGATATGTCATCATGAATTCTATGGAGACCTGGAGGACTGAACCCCCTCTAGCAATGTATATCATAAACATGATTTGTTTTACAAGAAGAGTCTTTCAGATTCAGAAGTAACACTTTTGCTATTCATCACCACAATTGTTTACACAGGGCTGAGTGGAGAATTACATTGAACAGAATTTTAGTGTCTTAAAAGTTTACATTTATATTGTTTTTTAAACAATAAGGCCCAATTTTACTTTGATCATTCTGACTGTGCTACTGAATTGGGGAGATGAGCACAGAATGACTCTCTGAGTTTTCCCCCCACCTGAGGGCTTTAATCTACAATCCAGAGCTTTCTCTTCCATTGATTTGAGTACCAACCTATGCCAGCAGGTGAGAAAATCAAAGTAACAGTAAATTTGAACTCTTTCTATCTGTGAGAGTATAGTTGAAATAGTTCTGTTGGAATGATTTTGCTCATCATCTGTTAGACAGGTTGTTTCAGATCTATTCTTCTAAGAATCATGTTCTAAAATCTATAATCTGCTGTGTCTTACTGTCAAATTGCAAGAATCCTAGTTGAGTTTATGGTGATTACATTGACCTTATGTAATTATATCAGAACATTTCTCTTTGATTTTTATGACTTATTGCTATCTCCTTGCTATGTTATTTTCCCATTTATTAATTAGAAAGAAAATGCTAGTTTCTGCCTACCCCAAATCAATAAATCTATTTATACACACACACACACACACACACACACACACACACACACACACTATATCTTTATATTCTATCTTTTTAAAAGAATTATTAGACTCTTCACATTCACCTCTTTAATAATTAATAACCTTCCTTTGGTGTATCATGATAAATAGAGGATATTTAATACCTGATAAAAGCAGGGTCTTCTGGCCTCCCAGGCAGATTCCAGAATTTCAACTACATTCCAATGTTTTTGGATTTCTTTTTCAGTCTCGGAACTGAAGTTGGTCCATAGTCCAGGCCTTGTTTCATGCCTTTCTCTGGATTGGGTATCTGCTTCTACAGGCATTCTTCTGTACTGCTTCTGCATACCAAGAGACCAGTCAGCTCACACTGAAGAAAGTGATGCCACCTACCATGCATTTGAGCTGCTCAGGGCCTCAAAAACTACCCTCAAGAATCAGCTTTCTCCTCCTCCTCCTTCTCCTTTTTCTCCTTCTTCTCCTTCTTTTTTGTTTGAGTTTATTTACTTTAAGAGAGAGAGAGAGAGACTGTGAGTTGTGGAGGGGCAGAGAGAGGGAGAAAGAGAATCCCAAGCAGGCTCCACACTGTCAGCAAAGAGCCTGACGCAGGGCTTGCACTCACTAACCATGAGATCATGACCTGAGCCAAAATCTAGAGTTGGACGCTTAACCAATGAGCCACCTAGGTGCCCCAGAAATCAGCTTTCTAATAAGCCTCTTCCAGGCATGTACTCTGGAAGGGAAAAGTGAATTTTCTCTATTTTATACTCCTAGTTGGTATTCTGTTTCTCCACATTGCATTTAACATGAACTCTGAAAACTCAAAACTCACCAACTCTTTCCTCCTATTTAATCACCTGCAATTGCTTACCATCATCTTCTGATAAAATCTGAAGTTTTATCCAATTCTTGTTGACTTACCTTTAGTTTTGAGTACGTAGAACTCTAGTATTCTTCCAAAAGACAGAATTACAACAATATGACACTCAGAAAGGTGTCATCACTCGCCTATTCCTTTATGCCATTTCACACCCACTTTTCTCCTTATAGGTCACTAATTTCATTGCTTTTTGGTTTCTATTTCCTGTATTTCTTTCTTTAAAACTGAACAGATACCTGTTTTCATTTCTTCCATATATACATTACAGCATACTCTATGTGAACTTTAAACTTGACTTAATATTTTCTCGAAAGGACTCCATGCCATTTAAGTGTGATTTATCAAAGTTTTTTTTTTTAATTTTATTCCTAAGTATTTCATGTACAGGAATCCTAACTGAAGAGCACCCTCGGCAATTGTATAATGAAATTCAGTTTCTTTAATGGCTGATACTGGTGGTGGTAGTGCAGAGTGGGTTTGCAATATCTTGTTCTCTTTCGTTTCTGCACATGAATTTTTCCCCGTTCCTTCTTTCTGTCCCTCCACTTCAAATCTCCAAGATGCAGTATTCTTCTTGCATTTATCTAATCCTCTCCCAGAACGATGCATCTGCAAGTCTGCAAACTTTTATTTCCACATTCATTGAAGCCCTTTTCCAACAGGTGGTGCTGTGAATGAGGCGGAGATATCTGTGTTCAGTATTTTAGCACTTGGTGTTAGACTTTTTCTCTGTGCTACATCTAAGGTCTCCACTCTGCTATCCTCTTTTTCTGCATGTAAATCTTTCTTAGTCTGCTCGCCAGGCACAGAATCCTGCAGTCATGGTGTGTGTTTCAGCATTAGCTCCGTCAGGATTTGGACTATGTTTTTCTATATATCTGTGATGATGGGAAATTGGTGGAATTTCTGATCTTCTAATGATGCTGAAGGCAAGGGTCATGTATGGTTTCCTTTGAAGTTTCTGTTGCTCATATGATCTTGAGGACAGTGTGTGAAATGGTTTATATTCAAGAGGCTAATATAATAACCTCTAAATAAAGAATGCTTAAAATCCAAACTTCCTTTTAACACAGTCTACACGGTGCTTCACCACCAGGCTCCATCTTAACTGCATTCTGAGTGCCCTGCCCGTTTGTACCTTCTGCTCCAAATGTGCCTAAATTCTTTGTTTTTGGACTGTGTCTTATAAATGCTATAAAAATAATTTTACTTTAATATTTATTTTGATAGTACTCATATATACTATCATTTCTTTGTTCTTGGTGTTTTGTTTTGTCTTAAGGAATCTCTACACCCAACATAGGACTTGAGCTCACAACCCTGAGATCAAGACTCTTTAGCTTTACTGACTACGACAGCCAGGCACCCCACATATATGCTATTTGTAAAGTAAGTAGAATTGATATATTCTCTTTGGCAGAATTATTACTTCTTTCTCCAACAGAATACATGTGCAATTCACCTCCCTAAATATCCATGATTTTTTGCCACTTACTAATATGACTTAAACATGTTAAAATATTCTAATGATTGATTTTCTAATTTGTAAGGTAACAATATCAAACTAGTAACTGAGAGACTAGAACTAAATACATTTTTTTTAATTAGAGAGAGCACATTTCCTTCTTCCCCCCAAATCTAAAATCCTACTCACTGGAAAAGTGGCAGAGTTGAAAAGCCAGTCCTTTTTTATATTGGTAATGTATCTGCCGCTTAGTAGAACCAGTATTTATATAATACAGTAGTAAGAACAATTATTCATTTTCTTTTTTAAAAAGTTAAAAACATAGAAATTTTATTGGCTGTGATAACACGGTAATAATTCATTGGTCAGAATACTGTAGCTACACTGGTATTATTTATATCCATAGACTCATTAAGGAACCAAAGATTTTTCTCCTTGAGTTATTGTGCTCCTCTGAATGATCAATAAAACCTTTGGCAATTCCTTTGATCCAAAAATCTGCCTTTGTTTCCCTGAAGAAAAATTAGACAAATTATCTTAGTGACACCATAGACATTTAGAAAGAAGCTTCCATATTCCTTGCAAAATAACCACTTTCAGAGTATTGACCATAGATTACTGTATGATTAGCAAGCAGAGTTTTAAAATTAAAGAGATCCAGGTTCAGATCCAATACTACTTCATAACTACTCAAGTATGTATGTTTATACATTAAAACTTAGTCTGATTTTCAGCTTGTGCACCAGTATGATAAGGAAAATAATATCTATCTCATGGGAGTAGTATGAGACTTGATAAAATAATGCATACCAAGCTAATCCTGCAGTAATTAGCACCTCATTGGAGCTCAACAAGGTTATTGATAATCTTAAAATTTCTTTGAAATCCAAGTGCCAATTAAGGTGGCTTATTAGAAGCAATGTCATTTGAAGTTCCTTAATTTTTACACCATAATGCTTCTTAGAAACCTCTCTGTATATGTAACAGAATGTAAAAGGAGTTTGATAATTAGTCTTTAATTGTGACTATTCTTAAGTAATATAATCAAATATACAATAGAAGGAATTTTTGCTAGTTCGGTATTAATCTGTAGATATGCTTTCTCAGGCCCCTTATGAAACACAGTATCCCGGGCAAAACTGCTTCTGAGGACTGAGAGATATAAATCAAAGTGACCTCTCATTGACCATGTAATTAACATGTATATGCTACAGTCTTCAAATTAACCCTCAATGACAGCAGTGTAGACAATATCTGTGGCCTGTTCTGTTCACCTTTTCCTGGCTGTACATTTATACAGTAGATGTTGAGTTCTGGGTGCTAATTATTCACAGATATCTTTATCTCTGAAGAATTGCCCTCCCCTCTGTCTGGAACAGTCTTATTGGAGAGATTAGCCCCAATCCATATGAAAGTACAAAAGTCTGGCTCTTTGCCTAGGTGGGACCAACTCCATGTTTTTCCCATAGGTTCAAGCTGATGTAGGCTCTAGCAGCAGCAGGTACTCTCCAAGATGGCTCTCCAGTGAACCCATTTCTCTTGGTATTTTTGTCTTCGTGTGATCTTCCTCTGTATTGAATCTGTGCTAGGCTTGTGCAACCAAGAATGTGGCAAAAGTAACACTACAACTCTCTGAGGTTAGATTATGAGAATCTTTGAATCACCATTTGTCTTTTATAATGTTTATTCTGGGGAAAGTAAGCCACCATGTAAAAACATATGACTGTCCTGTGAAGGTCATGCTGTGAGGAGCACAAGCCATGTAGAATTTGGGTAGACACAGAGCAGATGTTGGCTAGGTCCAGGTGTTTCCAGGTGTATCCCAGCCCAAGGGCTAGACATGTGGGTGCAAAAACTCTCTTGAGCTATCCAATTCCAGTGGATGCAACATCGGGAAGAAATGAGGACCCCAAGCTTGTCTCCAGTTGTATTGTTCCAGTTGCCTTTAATCATTTGAGCCATCTGACTTTGCTGAATCTTCCTCAAATTCCTGATCCACCAGAATCATGAGATAAGAAAATGACTGTTGTTTTATACCACTAAGTTGGGAGGAAGTATGCGGCTGGAGATAACAAGAACACCAGCTGAGCCCTCACACTTGCTTAGGTTCTTCCCCAGCTCTATGCTGCTTCTCACCTCCTCTCCTTTCTTCAGGGCAGCCCTTCAGTAAGTCACTTGCACGAGAATCATCATTTCAGCTCTCCTTCTACCCAAAACTGGTACGTCCTATTATTCTTCACATTTTTTAGATGTTCAAATGGAGGAACAGATGAATAAAATAACTTACTGAAAGTCATATAACTAATACTTAGGAGAGTTGGTATTTTAATCAAGCCCCAGAGTGCTTGTTCTTAACCAGAATGCTATATGACTCTGACTGGAGTTACTGCTTTCTACCACGGGCAGAATACCGTACTGGGCAACTATGTTAAAGCCTTAAGTTCGGTAAGATTTAGAATATAAAAGCAAGCATTTACTCACTTTCATATATATATATATATATATATATATGTATATATATACACACATATACATATATATATATATATATATATATATATGTATATATATATATATATATGTGTATATATAAATTGTGTGTGTATATATATATATTTATTTTTTTTTTTTTTCGTTCTGTGGGTCCGTGTCTTTCAGAAAAAAGTCCACTGTCTTGTTTACCATGTAAGCCTTCTGTGAAGTGGCAGGATGGCAACACATGGGGCTGCCTGGCTGTTGGCCAAGTGCAGTGGTGTTCTGTTTGCACCATGCCAATCCTTTTGTCACTTGTTAAAAATTCAGTGTTATCTCCTCTCCCAAACATTGCTACCATCTGCCTACACACGACATTGACAATGATTATGTGGTAATTGCAGCTGTGTGTTTGATACCAATTATCTTAATGTGAAATGGCCAAAGCAAATATATTTTCAAGCATCTATTTTTAAACCCTACCCTTCTAGTCTTTCCCAACACTCTGTCTTCCCCAAGCACTTTGCTTATTCTTTTGATTCTTTTGAAAGTTTATGGTAGTTTTGGAAACTCTTGATGCTTTCTGCTTCATAAAGAAAAAAAAGTATCATAAAAATCTTTCCATACATCCATCGACCAAATTAAAATAGCTTTAGGGGCTAATTTTTTAAGATCACAATAGAGTCATAATGTGGACTGATAAAAGTGTTCATTTTAATTTTGTTAAATGGAGCCAAAAAAACTTGATAGTTTTACGGTAGCATTTTCCCAAATGTGTCCTTATAAATAAGTCAGTGCTTGCATTTATGCATCTTAAGCTTCTTTTTTAAAATTCTTAAAAATAATAACATACTTTTAAATAGTATGTTCTTAGCTAGTGCTTCCTGAAATGTTTGGAAGATTACTTTCAATAAGAAATTCCTGAAATAGCAAACTTCCCCCCAATATCCAACTTTAATAAAAATATCATTCATCTCCTCTCCCTACCACTTTAGCTATAAAATATCAATTAATATTTGTCACATGTTTAGAGTAATGATAATTAAAAAAAAAATCTTTCAGACTAAATATGCCTTTTAGACAAAGATGGCCCATGTTAAGTGCCTGGCAAGTTTCTTAAGGAAAAACCATGTGATTGGCATAAAGCTGAGCACAGTCAGAGGTTGGAGAGTAGGAATAAAAGCAAGAAGATTGACTCACTCTGGAAAGAAATCAAAACCATGAATATAAGAATAAAAATCTTTTGCTATCTATGTTGGGAAGTTTTGGCAGTTAACTGTGGGGTTCCATTTAGTGAGAAACCTAAGTGTCAGAAACTTGAAGTCAAAACACAAAGGAGGTTACTGATTAATACAAAAAAGTACTCACCAGTTGCTCTCTAACCTTTCTGCAACAAACAAAAAAAGTTATCTATATCTCTCCCTAAAACTCCTACTAGAATACTAGCACTAGAATGCCATCTCAGTTACACTCCATTTCAGTGACCACACTGCTCCTGTAACTGACTGACTACCGCTCATTCTCTGTATCTCCTATTAGGCATTGCTTATATATCCAACTACCTATTTACACTTGGTTTTTTATAGACATATTACATATGCAGGACCCAAACTCTTAATCTATGGCACGTGTTGCTTTTCCTTCATAGCTGCTAAACGTTTACTTTATGTCATTCAAGTGTAAGCTCAAGTATCTTTTCTTCAGAAAATCCTATCCTAGACACCCAGTCAAACCTTCTCTCAACTGTACATTCTCTTACTCTGCTGTATTTCCCTTCAGAGTATTTACTTGATTATTTTCCATCTCTCTTGCTAGAAAGTAAGACTTATGAGTACATGCATTACTATACCCTTAGACCTAGAACAAAACAATGTAGTAAGCACTCAAAATTTTTGAAAAATGAATAAATGAAACCAAGAAATAAAATAGTAACAGATGCGTATATGAAATAAACAAAAATAATAACAGTTATAATATATACTCTGAAGGAAAAAGTAGTGTGTAGTGTTGTGTTTAAAAACAAAATAACTGTGAGGGGTGGTAAATAGGATTGTCAGAGCTCTGAAACAATAACTAAGACTTAAAGAATGGGAAGGAAACTGCCTTGCTGAAAGCCAGTGGAAGTACATTTAACCAAAAGGAACAGGAAGTATAAAGGGGCTACAGTGTGAAAGAGCTTGTTAAATTTTGAGAATTGTTGGGGAGGCCTGGGTGGCTCAGTTGGTTGAGCATCTGACTTTGGCTCAGGTCACGATCTCACAGTTCGTGGGTTCAAGTGCCGTGGGGCTCTGTGCTGATAGCTCAGGGCAGGGAGCCTGCTTCATATTCTGTGTCTCCCTCTCTCTGCCCCTCCCCTGCTTATGCTCTATCTCTCTCTGTCTCTCAAAATAAATAAGTAAATACATACGTACATACATACATACATAAATAAATAAAACGTTAAAATGTTCTGAGAATTTTTGGCAGATCTTTGTGACTATAGTACTGTGAATGAAGAAGGCAGGGGCTTGAGGTAAGGAGGGAAAGATGGGTAAGAGGTTGGTTACAGAAGTTCTTGTAGACAATGATACAGGGTTTTAGTATAATTCTTAGTGAAATAAAACTGCTGCAAAATTTTAAGGATGGGAGTGGCATGATACTGTTTCTTTTTTTAAGGACTTGCTGTTCATTGGATAAATGAATGGAAGAGAATACAATAGTAAAAACAATAGGATGATCAGTTATGTGGCTGGTATATTAATCCAAGAAAGACAGGATGAGGACTGGTCTTGAGTTGTGACAATGACATGGAGAAAACGGTACATGGTAACAATTTATTTTGAAGGTAGAATTGATAGATTCAATAGATCGAATCTAATAGTTCGTATCTGGGATGGTAAGGGAAAGAGCAAAATTAAGTGCAGCTTTCGGATATATGTGGGAAAAGGAAGCCCTGTCAGTTTCTGATATAAAGAAGTTTGGGTGAGCTAGAATTCACAGAGAAACAGCAGGAGTCATTTTGGGTAGATTAAATCGGAGATGCCTGTGAGTATGCCAGTGGAGATGTCTAGGCTCTGATAAACTTCATGTAATTGAACTTCTGAGGTGGTTTTATTGTATTCCCCACTGTACAAATGAATTTACTGAGATATAGAGAGGCTAATTAATTTCCCCACACTCTTTTAGCTGGAGCTGGAAGAGTGAATGTTGTATTGTCTTTCTCACTCTAAAACAGTGCTTATAGGTCATTAAGGTTAGTGGATCTGGGAAGAAGTCTGGTAAATAAGTATACATATTTGGGAGTTGCACATGGTATTATATGTCCATCCATATGACTACCTACAAAGAAGACAGAGCTAAGACCTAAGCTAAGTCCTGAGGGATATGACCATGGAAAACCTGACTAAGGAAGCAAAAGACACCAATATGTTGTGACTAAGTGAATAAGAGGGAAATAAGGAAAGAAATTTCATGGCTACAGGAAGTAGAGTATTACCAGGATAAAGGAATGGTGAACTTTACTGAATTGTTGAAAGTTCAAGTAAAATGAGTACCAGAATGTTTAATGATTAACAAACATTACATGTTTAATAAAAATGTGCATGATTAAAGACCTTCACAATATGTTTTCCCCAGAAACTCATCAACCTCTCATATACCTTTCAGTTTTTGTCCTTTAAGTTTACTTATTTACTTAAAGAGAGAGAGAGAGAGAGACAGCACGTGCACAAGTGGGGGAAGGGCAGAGAGAAAGGGAGAGAGAATCCCAAGCAGCAAAGCCCAGCATAGGATTTGATCCCATGAACTTTAAGATCATGACCTGAGCCAAAACCAAGATCCAGATGCATAACCGACTGAGCCACCCAGGCGCCCCTTCCCTTCAGTTTTTAAAAGCTATAGTGAGGCTGGGATCTAAAACAATAATAATACTAAAATATAAGAAAAAGTGAAACAAGAATAAGAAGAATTTATAAGTCGTGGCTTTGGACAAATCATTGGATTTCCTCAGAGATCTCAAGTCCTTGCCATAAAATAAAAAAAAAGTTAAATCTCTTCTATTTCTTTTATAAGCTTCTTGGAAACCAGATGTGGTGATGGGGTGTTAAAGTGCTTTAATATCTCTTGAAGCATTAAGGAATATTGGTTCTCTATACATATGTAAACATTTGCATTTTCTCTTATCCCATCTCTCCGTTGAACAGCAAAACTCAAAGACTACTATTTCATTAGTTCTCTTGGGCCTAGTACTGTAGAGCGCATCTCAAAGGGTTAAAACATGCAAATTCAGATGCTATTTTTCAGAAGAGTTCATAAATTTTGTAGTTGCCATTGATATTAATCATGTCACTATTTGCATGTGATCATTTCAATCATCTCTCCACATCATTTTTTCCAGGGACATAAATAACACTTTTCTATATTTTTAGGTACATATTTACTCCTGGTGTAACTCACGTAGAGTTACAATACAGTAAGGTTGTGAGCAAAAATCCTAAAGTTGCAGGCTTTTTAGGCCCTACTCCACAGCTGCAATTTGTTTTTCACGGTAAACAAGGTAGAATACCCGAGAATGGTTTTGAGTTTCCTTGTAGGAGACTGTGTGTGTAAATATGCTTGTAGCACCTATGTACTTCATAGCCAACATTACACGGAGCTCACAGATACTAAGGCTTGAGAGATAAAGAATTATGGTGTAAGCAATAATAACACTAAAGCTTTTTTTTCTTTTCAAGTTGTTTTTTAATAAATCACTTTATTTTTTACATTAAAAAAAATTGTTTTAGAGAGAGAATATGTGCAGGGGAGAGGGGCAGAGGAAAAGGGAGAGAATCTTAAGTAGGCTCTATGCTCCATGCTGACGTGGGGCTCGATCCCACCATGCTGGGATCATGACCTGAGCTGAAATCAAGAGTCAGAAACTCAACTGAGACACCCAGGTGCCCCTATTTTCAAGATTTTATTCAAATTCTGGTTAGTTAACACATATGGTAAAATTGGTTTCAGGTGTAGAATTTAGTGGTTCATCATAATATAAAACAGCCAGTGCTTGTTAGGGTCAGGCATAAGGCAGGGTAAAGATAGGAGTCAGAGGCTAAAAAATTTTAGCAGTCAAAGGCTTTATTTGGGAACTAAGGTCTCGGGCGAGGTTCAGTGACTCAGGGGGAGAGAGAGAGAGAGAGAGAGAGAGAGAGAGGAGTCAGGGAAGTCGCCCCCAGGTGTTGTGGGGTGGGGTTTTTAAGCTGCAGCGGTTCTGGGTTTAGGTCCAGGCTGGCCTTTTTTTGCATCAGGTCGTGCTGTGGCTCGGTTGGTTGACCTCCAATTCGTTCTGGCAGGCTGCTAGGGGGTTTTCGTTGGGTTGCGCTGGCAAGATGGCCGTCCCCTCTACTGTGGTTCCAAGGAATCCTAACAGTGCTCATCACGAGTGCCCTTCTTAATCTCCATCACCCATTTAGCCCATCCTCCCTGTCATCTCCCTCCATCAATCCTCAGTTTGTTTTCTATAGTTAAGAGTCCCTTAGTTTGGACAGACTAAGCACAATGCCAGTTTGAAAATATCAGCAATAGCATATCCGAAGAGACAGTGGTATAGAAAATAGTAGCAACCCATCAAAGAAAACACAAGGCTAAATGTTAACAATTAGTAATTGAGAGCAAAAAAAAATTAATATCCCTATAATATGTTAGCTAATTAGTTTTAAATTTAAGTCTCACAGTCAGTAATTTTATCACAGGGCCAGAACCACATTTTCACAGTAGTCATGGCCTTTTGGGGTCCTAGAATAACTTTATAAAAGCAAATATTGGTCTGGAATTTTTATAAACCAACTTAGTCTTTTTAGGCCAAGCTCCAAAATGATCAATCCGAACAAGGTTCATAAAGGAGACCACTGTCAACTCAGCTTACTCTATTATGACAGCAGCCAGTACTATTTACAATTCCCTCTCCACATTCAAAACATTCACATTCTGTGATGAAGAATGGGGAAAATAGGATCAGGAGAAACTGGGAAAAGTAGTTTGTTTTTGTGATTTTTAAACTTAGAGTTGTTTGAGTTCCTTTATCTACCCATAGATTTGGGATACTTCAATTACAAGCCCTATAAAATTCAGCGTTCACTGTAGTTTCCCATTGGGTATTTCCTTTGTCTTTCCTACCTCATCTTCAGATCAATAGGCCAGGCAGAAATCAAAACCACAGAGGTATCTCATAACAGGTAAAGACAAAATATTCTAATACAAAAAGGGTTGTAGTGTCTCCTACCAGTGAATATTATTAAATAGATAAGGAGTGCAGGCAAGTAGAATCATGATGGAGAAAGCATTCAAGATTTCTGTAACCCTCAAGCTACTCAGGTCACAACAGGCAGCCACACCACCCTCAATTCAGAGTGACTCAAACTTTGGTTAATTCATAATTTGATTTTCAAATTTGAAAAATATATAAGTTGTTTTACTAAAAATTCTATCACATCTCTTTTGTACCCTAATGGTTGCCGGCAAGGAGTGGTTTCTCAAGGGCAGTGTCAAAGAAAAATTGTACCAAGTGGAGTTAAGCAGGCAGGGAAGTTAAGCAGGGAAGAATTTATTTAAGAGGAGAGAGATTCATTTCAACTCCAAGAAGCAGAAGAGTTTTTAAGCCACTGGGATGAGCAGAAGAGAACTAGAGGACATTAGTTAGGAGCTATGTTCAATGTGACCAGGCCATCTGTGTTTACTAATTGACGCTTGTCAAAGTTAACGCTCCTACCTTCCCATGAAGACTGGGATATAGGGGCTCTGTCTTTCTTGACCATTGCCTTTCTAGGAGAATATTTATATTTCAAAGGTGTAGAAAGAGAATTGACAATTGTGAGTTTTCTAAAGTCCTCTAAGAAAAGGGAGGTCAGGGGTCTGTAGTCAGTGGGGTATCTATCTAAAGTCTGATTAAGCAGAAGGGAATGTTAAGGCTGTCTTGGTCAACAGTTATAGGACTAATGTTAGATTCTATACTAATGTCAGATACTGCTGAAGTAGTCTTTTATGATGTATGTACTTATACCCTATGAGTTATTCTAAGCAACATGCAGAGACTTCTGGGAAAGCTGGATTAAGATTTATGAGCTTCTCAAAGCTCTATTCTATGACTTTACCTCTCACCTGCTAAGACCTCATGCATTGTTTTGAAAGAACTCAGTTTTAAAGCCTGGAATCAACTGTCCTGTGCAGAGGCACAAATGTTATTTGCCTCTTCTTCAGCCAGCAGGAAATCCCTGGAGAGGGTATTGTGCGTAAAAAGGCTAGAGGTGATGTTGAAGGGAAAAGCAATTGCTTCTGACTGCTAATGTTTAATCTGTCCCCTACAGAAATGAAAGCGGCCTTTTATCTTTGAGTAGAATAAGGTGATTTAGGAGGGGAACAAGATGACACTGCAGTAGTTGATGCTGATGCCTTAGTGGTAAATTCAATTCAGCGCATGACTTATGCGAATTTCAAGACTGAGATAAACTTCACTAATGTAATGGCTTCTGGGGAATAAGTTCAGAATTTCTTTTACGTCCTCTAAACTGTTGTTTGCTTGCCATTCTGGGTTTCATTGTAGTGGCAATGTTTGATCTGCAGCATTTAAAGACGTCTCATCATTTCTACCTTCTTCATAGAAATTTGCTCAAGGCTGAAACCTGACTCAAGTTGAAGGGAAGTCATAAAGTAGTTTTTCCCCATATCTGAGAACTTCGTAATTTAACATAAGACAAAACAATAGTGCATATAGTATAAACATTTTAGTAAATGACTATTTCATAATCAATTTGCTTGTTCATTTTATTTTTCAAATATCAACCAAATGTTTATAAGGTCCACAAACTCCTGAATTCTAATAAATATATATTGGATAACACAAACATAACTATTCTGGTATTTTTACAATAATTATATTTCTATATCCTGACAGTACTACTTATATACTTTTAATTTTAATATTATTTTCTATAGTACATTAATATAAAATCTTTTGGAAAAGTAATGTTTTTTAGCTTTAAATAGCAAAGTAGTCTTAAAAATAATTTTTTATAAAAGTATAATTGGCATACCATAAACTACGCATATTGTAAATATACAATTTGATTCGTTTTGACAAATGTATACAAACATGAAACAATCACCACAATGAAGAAAAAAAAAACATCATTCATCACTTCAACTTCCTTGTTTCCATTTTTAATGCCATACTCTTACCTTTCCCACTCTTACTCTTGAGAGCTTTGTCTGAAAGTAGCCTCTAACCTGCTTTCTTTTATTGCATATTAATTTGAACTTTTTAGAATTTTATATAAATGAAACCATACACCATGCACTTCTTTAGTCTTCCTTTTTAACTCAGAATAGTTATTTTGAGATTCACTCAGTTTTTGTGTTATGAAGACTCCGTTCCCTTTTAATTACGGAGAAGTATTCCATTGCAGGATATACCAGATTTTAGATATTCACCTGTTGATAGACATATGGATTGTTTCCAGTTTTTGAATATCACAAATGCAGCTGCTATGAACACTTGTGGAAAAGTATTTGTAAGGTCATGTGATTTCTACTGGCTAAATACGAAGTAGTATAATGGTTGGATCATAAGATCTATGTATGTTTAGTTTTCAAAAAATTGCCAAACTGTTTTCTGAAGTGGTTGTACCACTTTAAACTCCTCCTGGCAATGTATGAAAGTTCCATGTCCTGCCCAATAATTGGTATAGATGGACTTTTTACCTTTAGTCGTTGTAAAATAGGTGTTTAATAGTATCTTCTTATGGTTTTAATTTGCATTTCCCTAATGACAAATGATGATGAGCATCTTTTCATGAGTTTGCCATCCATATTTCTTCATTGTGAAGTATCTGTTTAAATCTTTCATTTGTTTTTATTTTGGATGCTTTGATTTGGTATTATTGAGTGTTGAAAATTCCTTATATATTCTGGATACAAGTCTCCAATATTGAATTAATATACAGTATCCTAATTTTCTTTCCCTTATCTTAGCAGTATCTTTTTAACAGAAGTTCTTAATTTTAATGGAGTCTACTTTGTCAACTTGTTCTTTAATGGGTTGTGTCTTTGGGGTGATATCAAAAGAATCTTTTGCTAACCAAAGGTAATAAAATTTTTCTAAGTTTTCTTTTAAAACTTTTGTAGTTTTATAAATTGATCCACATGAGTTACTTTTATTTTTTAAAGTTTATCCACTTATTTTGAGAGAGAGAGAGAGAGAGAGAGAGAGAGAGAGAGAGAGACTGAGACTGCAAGAGGACAAAAGGCAGAGAAAGAGGGAGAGAGAGAATCCTAAGCAGGTTCCATGCTCAGCACTAAGCCCAGTGTGGAGCTAGATCTCACCATCCTGGGATCATGATCTGAGCTGAAATCAAGAGTCAGATACTTAACCAACAGAGCCACCCAATTGCCTCATTTGAGTTAATTTTTTAATGTCCTTTGTGTATAAAGATTTTTCTTTTTTTGCATATGAATATCCAGATATTCCAGCATCATTTGGTAAACACACCAAACTTTCTCCATCATATTGCCTTTGCATCTTTATGGAAAAACAGTTGTCCATATATGCGTGGTCTGTTCCTAGATCATGTTTTGTTCACATGATTTATTTGTCTATCCTATGACAATATTGTTAGGCAGATTTTTTCATTAAATATATTATTGTACTGTAAATGTGTTTTCTCTTCCTTATGAGTTTCTTAACAATATTTTCTTTAACTTACTTTTATTGTGAGCACATACTATATAATCTATATCTATGTCTATACCTATATCTATCTATATCTATATATAACATATAAAATATGTGTTTATAGTATCAGCAATATGGCTTTTGGTCAGTCATAGGCTATTAAGTCTTGGGAGAGTCAAAAGGTACCTGTGGATTCTTGAATGCTTGGGGATCACTGCCCTTAACCCCCACATTGTTCAGGATCCACACTGTCTTGATTACTGTAGTTTTATTGTTAAGCTTGAAGTCAAGTAGTGTGAATATTCCAACTTTTTTTTCAAAATTGTTTTGCCTATTCTAGATATTTACCTTAGCATTTTTATATAGATTTTAAAATTAGTGTGTGAATTTATATTAAAAAAAAGCCTGATGGGATTTTGTGACTGCATTAAATCTAAAGATTAATTTATGGAGAATTGACAACTTAACTATATTAAGTCTTCTAATCCATGGACTAAGTATGTTTTTAGTTTTTAGTGTTTTTAGTTTTCAACGTTGAGTACGTTTGCATTTTGTCAAACTTATCCTTTAATGTTTAATATTTTTGGTGCTATTGTAAATGACAGTTTTTAAAAATTTTAGTTGTCAGCTGTTCATTGCTAGTTTATAAAAACATAATTGATTTTTGTATGTTAACGCATGCTGCAACTTTGATAAAGTCTCTTATTTATTCTAGTAGCTATTTATTTATTTTTAAGTAAATTCCAGTGGATTTTCTACATAGAAAATCATTTTGTCCACGAATAAAGACATTTTTACTTTGTTTTTCCTGACTGGGTGTCTTTGTTATGATTATTTTGTTACTTATTTTCCTTTAATTTACTGGTCATAACTTTCTGTATAATATTGACTAGAACTGAAGAAAATACACATATTTTTATGTTGTTGCTCCTGATCTTCAGGAGAAAGCATTTGATATTTCATCATTTTGTGTGATATTAACTATAGGTTTTTGTGATCATTTTCACTGGTTTCCTTCCTCATTTGCTAATTTTTTTTTTCAATCAAGAAGAAACGTTAGACTTTGTTAAACACCTTTCTTTGACATGTTTTTAAGCATTTTCCTCTTTCAGTTTTTAATGTGGGGAAATACATGCATTGGTTTTCAAATATTAAAATAACCTTGCATTTCTAGGATATATCCCAATTAGTCATAATGTTTTTTGTTTGTGTTTTTGCATCTCTGTTCATGAGAGATTGGTCTGTAGTTTTCCTTTATTTTTATCTCTCTACTTTCTGGTATCAGAGTACTTCTTGCTTTATAGAAAAAAATTTAAAGTATTCCTTTCTTTTCAATTTTCTGAAATAGCTTGCGTGGTATTGGTATTGTACTTTTCTCTAAATACTCGATCACATTCACTTGTGAGACCATCTGGACCTGGAGTTTTCTTTTTGGAAGGTTTTTAATCTGCAAATTCAATATTTTCAATAGATATAAGCCTATTCAGATTATCTGTTTTCTTGAGCAAACTGTGGTTCTGTTTCTTAATGAACTGGGACATCTATGTTGTTGAATTTTTTGGCATAAATTTGTTCACAACATTGCTCAATTATCCTTTCAATATCTGGGAAGCCTGTATTAAAGACATGTCTCTCTCTTCCTAATATTTGTAATTTGTGTCTTTTTTTTCCCCCTGGTCAGTCTAGGTAGAGGCTTATTAATTCTTTTTAACTTCTTAAGATTTTGGTTTTATTAATTTTTCTCTTTTTGTAGTTGTTTCTATTTCATTGAATTCCATTTTAAAAATTATTCCTTTCACTTACTTGCTTTGTGTTTAATTTGTTCTTCTTTTTCTAGTTTCTCAAGGTAGAAGCTGAGGTTATTGATTTGATATTTATAAAGGCATGTAACACTATACATTTTTCTCTAAGCATTGCTTTTGTGTCATCCTACAAATTTTGGCATGTGTTCTTTTTTATCCAACTAAAAATATTTTTTTAATTTTCATTTTAATTCCTTCATTGATCCATGGATTACTTAGCAGTGTCTGAGGAATTTCCAGAGATCATTATTTTCTGATTTCTAATTTAATCCTCGTATTCAGAGAATATATACCATATGACTTGAACCTTTTTAAATTAGTTGAGACTGGTGGTATTATGGCCAATAATATAGCTTATTCTGTGTGTAATGGAAAATAAAGTGTTTTCTGTTATTGTTGGATAGAGTGTTCTAGTAATGTCAAGTAAAACAATTGGATTGATTATCTTATTCAAATCTTACATATTCTTACTGAGAATCTATCTACTTGTGTTAATTATTGAAAAAGGATGATTGAAGTTTCTAACTGTAATTGTGGAAATGACCTTCTTTATTCCTGGCAATATTCTTTGTTCTGAAATCTATTTGGTCTAATAATATTATAGCCTTTCTGGATTTCTTTTGATTGGTGTTAGCGTATTATGTGTTTTTCCAATCTTTTACTTTTATCCTATTTGTGTTTTATATTTGAACTTTATTTCTAGTGGGCAAGCGTGTATCTCTGATTTTTATTTGTGTTTGGTCATTCATATTTACTTTGATAATTTATATGATTAGGTTGAAATCTATCTTCTTGCTAACTTTTTTATATTTGTTCCCTTCTTACTCTTTTTGTTCATTATTTTGGATTAGCTAATTTTTTTTTACAATTTCATTTTCTTTCCTTTGTGGCTTATTAACTATCACTGATTATTTTTGTGGTTACTTTATGGTTTATAACGTACATTTTCCACTTATCATAGTTTAAGTGGTATTATACCATTCATGAATATCATATAACCTTATACTGTAGTAACAGATTTACATTTCTCCCTTCCTGATCTTTCTGCTGCTGTTTTATGTATTTTATTTTCATATTTTTTATAAACTGTGTACTACATGTATATTTTTGTTTAAGCAGTCAATTATCTTTAAAAGTGCTTTAAGTAATAAGAAAATATCTTACACATTTACCCAAACCCTTACTATTTTTTGTGGTCTTCATTTTTGTGTATGTAGATCCATATTTCTATCTGGTATAATTTTTCTCCTCTTGAATAAATTTTTAAAATATTTTTGAAATGTGGTGATGAATTCTTTGTGTATGTTTGAAATACTCCTTATTTCACCTTCCTTTTTTAAAGATATGTTCTCTTGGTATATATTCTGGGTTAAATTTTTCTTTCAGTGATCTAAAGATATTGCTGTACTTCTGTAACTTGTATTATTTCCAATAAGAAATCTGTCATCTTTGTTCCTCTCTTGTTTTTTTACACTGAGTAAATTTTAGCTTTTGTCTTTACCACTTGTTTTATGATTGTCTTTCTTTTTCTTGTGCTTGGAGTTCAGTGACCTACAAGAAATTTATAGCTTTAATCAAATTTGGGAAATGTTCAATCATCTTGCCCCTTCTGTGTTCTCTTCTTAATGCCTTCTATTTTGTGTATATTGAGAAGCTTTGAGTTTTCCCACAGTTCACTTATTCTTTGCTCTTTTTTTAATTTTATATACTTTATTTTTATTAATTTCTATATTTTATTTTTACTCTCTATTGCTCATCTTCAAGTTCACTCATCCTTTCTTCTGTACTATCTATCTTCCCTTTTATCTCATCTCTGTATTTTTTATGACAAATATTGTAGTTTTCATCTCTAGAATTTCCATTTGGATGACCTTTTTTTACATATTTTACGTATGTATTTAACATTTGAACTTATGCAACATAGTTATAATTAATGTTTTAATATTCTTTTCTGCTAATTCTAAGATCTTTATCAATCCAATCTAGTTTAAGATTGACTGATTTATTTCATCACTATGAATCAGACTTCCCTACTTTTTTTTAATATCTAGTGATTTATTGGATTGAAGACATCATGGATTTTAACTATTTTTGTGCTAAATATTTTTTGTATTTCTATACTCTTTTTAAAAAATTTTTTATTTATGTTTGTTTATTTTTGAGAGAGACACACACAGAGTGCTAGTGGGGGAGGCACGTAGAGAGAAGGAGACACAGAATCCGAAGCAGGCTCCAGGCTCTAAGCTGTCAGCACAGAGCCCAATGAGGGGCTCAAACTCACAGGCTGCAAGATCATGACCTGAGCCGAAGTTGTACGCCCAACCAACTAAGCCACCCAGGCAGCCCCGTATTTCTATATTCTTAAGCATTGTACTCAGACATAGTAAAGTTACTTGGGAACAATTTTACCCTTTCAGGTCTTCCTATTAAGATGTATTAGGTGGGACCAGAGCATTGTGAGTCTAGGACTATTTATTCCCCATTAACTAGAGAAGGCTATTTTATGACTGTTCTCAATGTCCCATAAAACTTGAGGTTAGGTTGCCTGTTCTGCTGGTGAGAGAAAACACTATACCTGGCCTCATGTGTGTCCTGAACACTGTTACCACTAGCCCTTTCACGTGGTTCTTTTTTCAGTCTCAGGTCAGTTCCTAATACATATACAATGATAAGTACTCAGAGAAATACTCCAGGGAGAATTTTCTGCAGATCTCTGAAGTTTTCTTACCATGCAGTTTTTTTCTTTCCAGTACTCTATCCTGCAAAGCCTGGTTGCCTCAGTCTCCCCAGCCTCTCATCTCTTTTATTTGAACTCAGTTAATCTGCTGGGCTATGCTTGGGTTCCCTTTGCCTGTATTTTGGCTGGAAACTCTTTCAAGGAAGTAAGCTGTGGGAAATCACAAGAATCACTTTGTTTGTTTCCTGGTCTCAGTGATTATGTCCTTTGTTTCTTGATGTCCAGTGTCTCACAAATTATTGTTTTATATATTTTGTACAGTTTGGGTTGTTTTATGAAAGAGGAGAAAAATCTGATCTGTTACTCCATCTGGGCTAGAAGCCAAAAATTATTTTTTTAAAAGGTGATTTTATCACAATATTTTATAAAATACCTTAGCTTGAGTTCATCCCTCTGGCTCACATAGATTCAAAAGGTTTCTTTATTTCTTGCAATAAAATTTACAGTGTCAGTTTGGAAGTGATTTACCCTCTGAGTGGTACTATACTATGGAATGGCATTCTAAGTTGTTTTTAGGAAGTTTATTTTTACCGTCAAACTGGGAGGAAGAAAAATCCTAATTGATGGTGAACGGGATGTTCTTAAACAAAATGGTGAGGGCGTCTTTTCATACCTTCAGTAGATCTCCTTTTGCCATTACTAAACTTAAAAAATTAGTCTCTCTTGAAGATGGCCTCTCACTGGAGGATGACTTTATCCTATATCACCAAGTTTTGCTAAAATATGAACGGATAAGTTACTTGTTTGATGTCTCAAATCCAATGTTCTGGGCAAAACTGAAATATTATCTTAACAACTTGTCACTAGAATTAGTCATCTGGAAGAAAATTTTCTCCTTTGAAAAAGTACATTTATAGGAAACCTGTAGGTAGAGAATAAGAAAATGAAGGCACAAATTTGTATGAAGAAAGTAATGAAAACAAATTGGCTCTAAGAATAAATGAAAAATAATTTTAGGGTGGCTAAAAGAAAAAGATGAAAATGAGCAGAGCGGGTCAAAGAAGGAAAACGGAGTTGAAATAACACAGTAGGAGTCTGAAACTTAAAAGGGGAGAGATAGCTTAGGACTTTTAAAAAACAGAATGAATAATATTTGTGTATATGTTGCTGAAATTTCCACAGTGTAAAATGTGTCTTATCTCTCCAGATCCTCTGAAAAATCTGATTGTGTTCAGAGATCCTCAGACACTCTTATGAAGCAGACTATGTCTTCTATGAGAAAAAGTTTTGATAAACTAGTTCTTGTTATATAACATAGCAAGGCTTGACTGGTTCCATTCCCAAGAGCTAATTTATATAAGTTACAGTGGATGTAGATGCAGTGTAGATGCAGTGGATGTAGAAGATAATGACATCTCTTTATTTCGTTCAGTTCCAGGATGACATTTACATGCTTGGTTTATGAAATATTTGTTTTACAGAATAGAAGGAGCTCAACTCTAAACATTCCCCAATGTGTTAGTTGTCTTTTGCCGTTAAACACATCATCCCCAAATCTAGTAGCTAAAGTAGTAAATGTTAAATTTAGTTTCCTGTGGGTCAGGAATCAGGCATGTACTGGCTGGATGCCTTGGCCTCAAGCTCTCTCAGCAGGCTGCAATCAAGATGTCAGCTGGGATTGTGGTCTTATCTGAAAACTTGAATGAGAGACGATTCACTTCTAAGGTCACTCAAGTCATTTTTGAAAAGACTCAGTTTCTCATGGGCTCTTGGACTGAAATTTTCAATGCCTCACTGGTTATTGGCAAGAGACCTCCTTTAGTTTCTTGCTTAGTGGATTCTCCATAGGTTTGGTTACAACATGGCAGTTGGCTTTTCTCAGAGCAAGAGAAGACAATCACATGGAAATCACAGTCTTTTTGTAATCTAATTTCAGAAGGGGTATAATCTATTTTTTTTCTGTATTTTATTTGTTAAAAGTCGCTATGTCCAACCTACATTTAAGGAGTTGGTATCAGATATGCATGTGAATATTAGGAGGCAAGGATCATTGTACACCATCCAAGAGACCACCTACCACACTCAAGGAAAACAAAATATGGTAATTAATGCTTATTTCTGTCAATCAAAACAAATGACTAATTAACTCAGGACCTAGAAAAATATAGATATCTCCCCTTATGTTGGTTGAGAAAGCCTTTAAAAATTTGTGACATTGTTTAATTGTAGTATATGATTGAATTCACTACAAATTCAAAAATACATGTTTTTAATTATAGGGCTGGCTCATTTATGATTAAGTTATTTTGTTGAAACATTATGTATATATAAGCATGGTAGTTATCTTTCACAGTTTTCCTTTAAGTCATTGGTAATATGCCAGAAATTTTAATATGCAGGGTACTACATTTTATGATTGTGTGCACATGGTGAGGAATAATCAGCATGTATAGGTGGAAATATTTATTGTAAAGTTAATTATTTCAACAGAAGATGAAACACAGAACTAAACACAATTGACAAAAATTATCCACACCCCTCACTACCTTTTTTCCAAAGGAATAAATAGCTTTTGCACATTTACTTACATTTTCTTGCCATTTTTATTGAAATATCTAAGAACAGGCTACCTGTAATCTGTGTCATACGTGCTCCAAATCAAACCAATATATTCCCCTGTAAATTTGCTTTTCTTTCTAATATTGTTTTTGTTAATAGCATTGACATGCTTAGATTCTCAGCACCCTCCCTTCTTATTTTACATACCACTCGCCATTTAGTCACTCAGGTACAAAGAGTTCTTAATTTACATAGACAACAGCTTTTACACCATCTCATTGGCTTTATTTCCATAGCTACCACACAAATTCTCTGCCCCTTGAATAATTTAAAAAGTTTTCTTGGGCTTGCTGATTCAAACTTTTCCTTCTAATATTTCTCCTATTTTCTTTCAAGAGTAAACATCTCAAATAATACAAATATGTCAATCTCTTGTGAAATATTATTCACTCCCCAAACTTCATATGTTGAACTAAACCTATATTGAGGTTTAATCTCCTATTTTTCTTTCCATGGCTGCTTCTAGAATTTAGTTTACTGTATTTATTTGCCTATCTTAAATTATGTAATTTCTTTCCCATCTTTCCATCTGTACTACCTCTGCCTTCCCCACTAACATGTCTAAAACCTGATTCATCAGTAGTTGTAATGGTAATCCCTTCAGAGAGCTTTGCTTGATTGTGTTATCCAAAAGGAATATTTCCCCAACCTAAACTGTGATCATGCTTAATATTACATTTTTTGTTGTATATTTTATCACCTCTATTAGACTACAAGGTAATATTGATTATCAATGTTTTCCACCAAATATCTGTCATAGGATCTTACACAGAGTAGACTCTGAATGAAAGTGTACAAGTTAACTGAATGAACCAATGATATATTGGTTCCACTCTTATACACATATATGTAAATACACATACATATATACATATATTTACACATCTATGTAAATACATACATAAGTACTCATTACATTTTCGGTGGACACTTGTAGTAATGGAAGGGGTTAATCCAGGTTATTTTTCATTCTGTTACTAGACCACTTTAAATGCCTGAATATTTTTTCCTTTAATAATCTGAAATCTGACATTTAAATAGTAATAACTAAAAATTATACTATTAGTAGTAATAGTGGCTTCATAATTTTATATTAAATTATAGCTTTTAAAATATTTTTACATAAACAAAGTTCAATAATTTTCCTGAAGATTCACAGAACACACCTATCCTCTTCCCTGCTTTTCTTTAATTTTTTTAATGTTTTTATTTACTTCTGAGACAGAGACAGAGAATGAGCAGGGGAGGGGCAGAGAGACAGGGAGACACAGAACCTGAAGCAGTCTCCAGGTTCTGAGCTGTCAGCACAGAGCCTGATGCAGGGCCCAAACTCACGGACTGTGAGATCATGACCTGAGCTGAAGTCAGAGGCTTAACTGACTGAGCCACCCAGGCGCCCCTTATCTGCTTTTCTGTGTCATCTGTTAACACTCCTCCCTAAATGTTAATTATGTATACAAAGGTCCTCTAATTATTTTTCTTTAATATTAGCATTAAAAATCCTTTTAGATATGCCAGAAAAAGGGTTATATTGCAAGCTAAAATGAGCTCAGACAAGTAGAGTTTCAAGAAGCACTATTATTCTAAAAATAGAAAAAGGGCACTGAGTCATTTAAAAGCATTAAATGATAATTATCTGATGTGATAGAGGTGTTAGCTAACACTACAGTGGTGATAATATTGCAATATATAAATGAATCAAATAAACCTATTATTTTACCTTAAATTTATATAATGTTATATGTAATTCAATATATATATTTCAATATAATATTAGATTTCAATAAAAAAAGAATTAAATAAGATAATGCACATAAAGCATTTAGTAGTATGTCTGTAGAGAGGAAGTCCACAGGACAAATTATTATCATTATTTCTTTTTAATTTTTTTTAACGTGTATTTATTTTTGAGACAGAGCATGAACGGGAGAGGGTCAGAGAGAGAGGGAGGCTCAGCACAGAGCCTGACGCGGGGCTCGAACTCACAGATCGCCAGATCATGACCTGAGCCAAAGTTGGGCGCTTAACTGACTGAGCCACCCAGGCACCCCAGTACAAATTATTATTAATGTTAACAGAAGTATCAATGAATTTTTATGATGAACATATAAAAAATGCTCTGAAAACAATAAATACAGTTAAAAAATGAGTATATAATATAAGAAAATATTCTATAATATTAGTAGTGCTTATCTCTAGGTAAATTTTATTTCTTTTCTGTAGTTCTTTGTATTTTTCCAACTTTTTAAATAATGAATACATTTTCTTTTATAATTAAAAATGAAGTTTTGTTTCTTTGCTAAATATCTCCTTTTTTTTTTGCTAGTTCATTTCATGTGTCTCAGTGTGTTCTAAGTCTAAAACTTTGTGACACTCTTCTCTTAGATCCACAAAATTCTGTTGTTTTATCCTTTGATATGACTTGTGTTCATTTTCTACATAAGCTTATTTCATACCTGATCTACTCAGTGACCAGCTTGGCATTTATATTAATTTACTTGACCATATTTCTTCCTACTTTCAGGTAAAAACTACTCAAGATTATTTTTTAGAATGAAATTATTGGATCATTGATTTTCAACTATTTCTGTCTTTAAACATCTTTACACCTTTTGATAGTCATTTCCATAAATACCAATGGCTCGTGATGACAATACCCCAAACTAGGGATAATATAGTCCATGCACATAGCATTTGGTTGAGTCTCTGAGTGTATGTGTGTATGTGTGTGTTTGTGAATGGTTAAAAAAAAAAATCTCACAAGTAATCATGATAAACTTTCCTTCAACCCCTCATTGAGATTGCTCCTGAAGAGCTCCCATCCATCTGAGACATTTAATTTTCCAGGTATTAGCTGTGGAACACTATGTGGAGAGATGGAAATAGTCCTAGAGTTGTTATCAGATGACCTAGGTCCAAGACCTTGCTCAGTCACTTATAAGTCTTATGACAGGCAGCCACTTAGCCTTCTTTGCTTCCCTTCCCTGATTTTAAAATAGAGATAAAATACCTCATAAAGAGGTTGCCAGGATAAAATGAGTTAATACAAAAGCTTTATGTAGCATAAAAAAGGTTATATAATCAAAGACATGCTTATTACTATTATTTTCTTTTAACTTTGAAGTATGCTTACTTAACACTCAAGACCTCTTTCTTACTGTGCTCTATTTCTCAGCCTGTTCATATTTTGAAATCTAGCATTACAGGCTTACTTTCAGGCTTTTTCACATTACCGATTAGTTCCAATTGGTTTTTTCTTAATGGCCAGGACACTTTGGGGGTACTGTAGGTAAAGCATCCCTAGAAAATGTGACTAGCATGACTTTTAAAGGTCATGAAGTGCCTCCATAAATTCATCACACTGTCCTAGAATTGAACTAACAGCTATTGTGACAGGAATAGACAGAAAAGGAATATAGAAAGCACAGAGTGAAAGCAACATTAGTATTAAATATAGTTGATAAAAATATGTCATAGTACAATCAAGTTATTTAATATTAACATAAAACAACCAGAATGATTTTTTTAAAAAAACTTAATACATTACATGACACTCAACTTCTTAAAATTCGTCACTGGCTTCCATTGCATGTAGAATCAAGTTACAACTTCTAGATTTAAAAAAAAAAATTTTTAATGTTTTTATTTAGTTTTGAGACAGAGAGAGACAGAACATGAGCAGGGGAGGGACAGAGAGAGAGAGAGGCACAGAATCTGAAGCAGGCTCCAGGCTCTGAGCTGTCAGCACAGAACCCGACGTGGGGCTCTAACTCATCAACCATGAGATCTTGACCTGAGCTGAAGTCGACGCTTAACCAACTGAGCCACCCAGGCACCCCTAGATTTTTTGGAAATTAATCTGTGTGTGTGTGTATGTGTGTTTGTGTGTGTATTTTCTAAGTTTGTTACCTTTTTTAATTATTCTCATGATTAGGAAAGATATTTTATAGTTTAGGTTATACTTGGATTGAATAAGCAGTTAATGAATACATCTTTTTAATTGATAAAATCAAACTAATAATGGGCCATTGGAATTTTAGATACATTTTAAAAGTGCTTATTTGTATTCTTTTCAATTTAGCTTATTATTAAAAATGTAAGTCAATCAATGTTCAAATGAAACAGTAATGAAAATTAAATTAATTTATAAAATTAAAAATGTTATTTATTTGGTAAAATATATATGTACCTTTAGCCATATGTATGTACTTTTACGTATATGAAAATTACATGTATATATGTCTTTTGCAGTGAATTTAAACTTATTTTTAGAGTTTGCTGTCTAATAATTTCTCCATTCATTCTTGTTTCTTCATTTCTGTTTTTTTCTGTTGTCCTCCTTCCAAATAGCATAATTTCACAATAATTGTAAAAATATCCCAATTGGAAATTCTAGAAATTGATATTTACCAATTATGGATATGTGTGGAAGGCTGTTTTTTATCTTTACTTTGTGGGTGGTTTTTATTTTTTGTTATTTTTTAAAGTTTATTTTTCTTCAGAGAGAGAAAGAGAGAGAGAGTGTGCGTGCCAGAGAGAGTAGTGCTGGGAGGAGCAGAGAGAGAGGGAGAGAGAGAATCCCAAGCAGGCTCTGCGTGGTCAGCAGGAAACCCCAACACTGAGCTCAGTTTCACGAATGATGAGATCATGACCTGATCAGAAATCAAAAGTCAGACACTTAACTGACTGAACCATCCAGGGGCCCTGTGGGTAGTTTTTATTAATCAGTAGAATTTGAATTTGAGTAAGTGTTGGAACAGAAGCAGAGTTTTCAGGAATTGTGATAATATGACAACCTACTTTACTCAGGTCCTATGTTGTTTAATGAATATATGTAAAGGGCTTTGCACTGGCCCATCCACACTCTATTGTTAGTAAGGATTCCCAGGGAACCAAGGGAGGCTAATAAATTTTGCATGTATTAGTTTTTATTTTTAAACAAACAGAGCTAAGTAGAAGAAATTCAGAGATAAGACTTGAGGGAAACATATGAACATAGCAAAGCAGGACTAAATAATATACACTAGCGGGTGAAAGCACTTAAGGAGTTAAAATAATTAAAGGTGACAAATCATAGGGATGTGACTTTCAACTCAGGGTTTGAGTCTAAGAATATTTTTAATCTATTTTAATGATGATTGAACCATGTTTTCAAAAATATACCAAGCTCTATTTAAACAAGCAACCTTAATTTTAATGTGTTTCTAATTCATTGACTAATTAACAGAAAATATAGATATAATAAAACCAAAAAGCCCATATCATTCTTAGTTATTTCCCATCTTATGTGTATATTTAAATGCGATAGGTGAAAAAGTATTATAACCATTATAAATATAATTGTTATTTAGACCTGCCATAGTAACTGTAATAACTTTAGGCTTGCTCTTAAATTAGCCATTTATGAAAGATATAGTGAACAGTTCTTACAACATGAAATATTTCTAAAGATATGCAATTTGGAGAAAATATCTATTTTTGCTTCTGTTTTTTCATCTCCTTTTTTTCTTACTCCAAAAATATCAAATATGTTAAATATCTAATATTCCCTGACTCTTGTTTTAAAGGCAACAAAACTGTTCACTATTTTAAAAGACTAACGATGTCCCAAATAGATTTATTATTAGTTCAGTGTAGAGCATCATTCTATGTGCCATGTTCAACACTCCCAATTTCAATTTATTTCCTCACCTCAGGGTAACCTCAGATCTTAGATTAATGTCATTTGATAACAGAGTGCAATTCTGCATGACATATTTTCAGTTGCCAAAGACAATGCTTTGATGAACGCCTTTCAAGTAGAATAAATCTCTTATGCTATAAAATAAATGGCCTGGTACACTTTTGCAACCATAATGAACACTGTTCAGGGGTAAAAATGTCAACAGAATTTTTAAAAGACAATGAAAATATACCAGTGGTAGTGTTTTCCTATGTACCCGAGTCATTAGAATTATTGCAGCTGGTTCCCACTGAAGCCACCTTTCCTGGATACAGGTGCAAATGATGTACAGGTGCAAACAATTGGCCTAATTCTTCAATCACCAATGTTGTGAGGATATGGGGGAGGAGGGAGTAATCTACATAAATAGAAGGCAGATTCTGCTTCTTAGGATTAAAAAATCACCGTAATCTAAACCATTAAATTAGAGCACTTTTATATTTAAAATTGATTATGATAGAGAAACCAATAGTCCTTAATTCTGAAAGTTGTTCATCAAAATTCAACTTCAGATCACTAAAATGATGATTTTTCTACTCCAAAACAATTTCTAATGTTTTTATACTGGCATGTTAAAGTGAT
>NW_024412376.1:121375930-121451830 GCF_014898765.1 Herpailurus yagouaroundi | reverse complement strand
AATAATACAGTGTTTGTGTTAGTGATACAGACTTGATTCAAGTTTTTATTAGTAGGACCTAACAGTGCTGAACAAGAGCAGATTTACAGTATTAGTGTTTGGATGAGTATATATTGCTTTATTTCTGGAAAGAATTTTGAATGACTTTGTTTTGCCATCAAATATTATCGTGGCAATACTATTTAGTTTCTTGGAATTTTAGGGATTAAACTTTTTGTAAGTTGTTTATTAGCATCCAAAAAATGCCATATACGTTGTTATACAAATCACCATGTTATTAAAGATATTTAGAAAATAGAAAATATAATCTAAAACTTGGAATGAAGGTTTAGTATATATGTGTATGTGTGCCTATATATTAATAGGTCACTTAATCGCTCAGTGAATATCACTTAATGAATGCTTACTTATATTTAATGAGTACTTATTATTTGTCAGGCACTATTATAAATGTGATTTGTTACTTCATTGACTTCTTACAACAGCTGTATGAGGTAATTGCCATTATTATCATCACCTCAGTTCTTTAGATGAGAAAACAAATGTATAAAGGGGGCTATTTGCTAAAGTCACAAAGCTAGGCAATTGCAGAGCCAGCATTAGAACACAGACCATCTTTTTAAAGCCTATTTACTTAACCTCTTTTCTTTAATGTATTTTGTTAGGTCTTACTATAAATTTATTGATGGCACATGATTATAGAGGCCTGTGTAACTGACCTATAAACACTGGTCTATTAATTGACTTGTTCGTACAAATGACTCTTACACTCCTCATTTTAGTATGCTCCCAACATTATCACAATATTCTACTTCATTTTAATGTACTTCACAAAAGCCTATGAATTTCAGATTAGTCAAATTAATATTTGTTCTGTTTCTTTTTTGCCATAAGTACACCTGAATCAGTTGAAAGGAAACTATCAATAATATACAATAGCCTTTCCTTTCTTGCTAATTTAAATTAGATGTACTGAAGCAATAGGAATTTCAATGAGGGAACATGGAATATGTGTGCAAATAGAGAAGATATTAGGGGGATATTAAAAACCCCGTGACAAATCTAGCAGAAATTCTCATGTTTCACATTAAAAAAAAATCCAGAATCCATTTTTCCATTGTAACCATTGGTCTAAGCCACCATTCTCTTTCAGCTGAGTTATTACGTTTGCCTCCAAATATGTCTCCTCCATGTTTCCACTCTTGCCTTGATAGTCCACTCTCCACATAAATAAATAACTAAGAGATTAAAAAAAAACAGCAATCAGTTCATATCACTATTCTGCTCAAAATTCTGCTGTGGAGCTCTGCCTCACTCATTAAAACTAGATGGAGTATGTAGCCCTTTAAGAACGCTTCCTGTATTTCTTGTGTGAAAGGAACTTTTCTCTATACTCAATCCCCACCACCAGCCCCCTTGTTCATTTAGCTCCAGGAACTCTGCCCTCTTGGTAGTTTGGTTCAGTGAACACAGAAAACCCAAATAACTTTTTAACTCACTTCTTTCAGGGACTTCGCCAGGTCGCTCCATCACTCCCTTTAGTTTTGTGCAAATGTGTATTCCTTTCACTGTGTATTCCTACAAAACAGCAAAATCTACTGCCACTCTCATACTCACTGCCCTCCTCCTTTCTGCTTTGCTTTCATTCATTATACTTACACTTGACTTACTATATTTCTTGTGTATTTGTTTATTATCTGTCTCCTCCCTAGAATATAATCCACATAAGGGGAAGGGCTTTGTCAATTCTAGGCATTGCTCTATCTATCCTTTGTGCCCCAAACAGTGCCTGGCACCTGGCAAGCACTCAATGAGTATTGGTTAATATATGGAGTAATGGAAGAAGAGGAATAGAATAGGCATGGAATAGAAAATGAAAAATAGAAAAATACCACAGATAAATAGTCAGCAACTAATGCTCCCTAGCATCTGTTTGGTATCATTGAAAGCATGAGGAGATACCAGTATCTACTCTCTCTCTTTCCTGTATAATGCCAGAATTATAGACCAAGTTTGAAAAACTCTGATTCATTGTTAATTTTGTATTTCTATCTATTCATAAATAGGTATACTTTTTGGTGTCTTTGCTAATTTACTACCTGTTTTGTGATCACAGATCACATTTGCTAATATATTTGTACCACTATTTCATAACCTATCTTCTCTAAGGAGAAACAATGAAATGGGGGACACTTTTTTATTACAGCAACTTCCTCTGTCTATAACTCTCTCTGGAATTTCTCTCCTTTGCCACTAAGCTTCATGCCACTGACTGTACTGGGATTTTCTCCCAGGTCTTTTCCACAAATCTATCAATCTGGGACTAGATCATTTACACCACCAGCACCTCTTTTCTCTCAGATGTGATTTCATTTTAAGACTTGTTTTCATCTCAGGCATCCTGTTTTAAAAATTTCTCTGAACTCTGCATGTATGCAGATACTTTTCCATGTGTCTATATCATAGGTTCTAGAAGAGTGATACACACAAACACTCAAAACATAGATCTCCTACACTAAAATCTCCTTTACTATACTAAAAGACTAAGGTCTCCTGAGAGCAAGATCTTTTCTCACTTTTTTTTAACGTTTATTTATTTTTGAGACAGGGAGAGAGAGAGCATGAACAGGGGAGGGTCAGAGAGAGGGAGACACAGAATCCGAAACAGGCTCCAGGCTCTGAGTTGTCAGCACAGAGCCCGACATGGGGCTTGAACTCATGGACCGCGAGATCATGACCTGAGCCGAAGTCGGCCGCTTAATGGACTGAGCCACCCAGGTGCTCCTCTCGCTCACTTTTAAATCACACATTTTGTGGAATCCAAATAGATTAAATATTTAACACATTTTTGTTGAATGGATACATATGTGAATGAATAAAATAAAATGTCTGGTAGAAGGAATAGTAGAAAACTACTTTTTAAAAAATAACATTATGGACATGGAGTTTTGTTCACTTGCTATTTTATGTTTATTTTTATTTTCTTGTTGTTTGTTTGCCTTTATAGAAGTTTATCATTCATTTATTTAGACTGAGTTCAACTTGTAACACATCCAGGAGGAAAGTTTCTTGTTGGAATAGAGTATATCCCAATGTCATATAGATCGTTTTTTTCTAGCCTATTTGTGTAATACAATGAGAATGAGATCCTTGTTCAAGTTTATAGATTATTATGTGGAGAAAAAACAGGCTGGAGAAAATATTTCCTATGTCCTGTACCCTTGGATATTTTAAAACAAGTGGCGTCTTTCTTACTCGTTAAGGACTGTGGAAAATATGTCAAGTTCTTTTAGCAAGAGTTCTGGTAGATGAGATTCTGCATTGCTGATATGAAGCTGTTCTGAATTGCATCCATAGACAGCATAAATTCTTTATCTTACTAAATGTATCATTAAAAGGTTATAGGTTCAGTTAGTCATCTTGCCCAGGAAATCCTCTGAATACATTCTAGAGAGTTAGAGTTTTGATTTTTTCGTTAAATCATTTAGCATCAACCACACACACACAAAATCCAATTCATGTTCATTAGATAATAGGATAAAAGTTACAGTTGAGAGATAATTTTTCAAAAGAAAAAGGAAACAAAAATGTCATTTAATAGGACACATGGTTTGCTTGAGTAATCATTTGTTTAAAACATGTAAAATTATTTGAATATACTTTCAGATTGCAGAATGGTTTGCTAGAGTGAAAAAAAATGATGATGACATTAATACCTACCAGCCATAACTGTTTTCAACCATTTTATTGGGTAGTGGATGTACCTGTTATTGACTTCTATTCCTGTCTATAAGGGGAAGCTAATTATTTTGAAGAGAAAAAAGAAGAGAGTGATATATAAATAGGGTACAGTCTGAATGTTGATTTGGAACTCTTCATAAGCTAATTAAAGGGCATGAATAATAGTTACTTCAGGCTTATGTCATTGACCTCTCCTATCTGAACATATGAAAGTCTGTCGTTTCCAGTCTAGTTGTAGTTGAGTAAGCCAAATGACTCCTTGTGGTCAATAGACATGAGTAGAAAATATGGATGTCAATTTAGGAAGGAGGCTGTGTAAAATCCTTCTGCAACCTTCTTTTTCTTTTCCTTTTGCAGTGTCTAAAAGCCATGCTTTGCATTGAAGAAATCATAATATAAAAACTAGGCAGATCTCCCAAGACACCACTTAGTGAAAAACTGCCCTGGAAAGTTATTGAACCTCATCAGACTTTGCATAAATAAGAGATAACATTTGTTTTATAAAGCCACTTATATTTTAGTGGAATTTATTATTTTATCATAACCTAGTATTTATATAAATGGCAATTATGTTCATTTTCTATGCTCTGAAGTTCAGTGTGTTGAGTTAGATATTTGGGCACATGTCTCATGATGTATAGCTATTGAGCACCCATCATGTCCTTACTGATTCACATAATGTTTATTGAGTTCCTATTCTATAGTGACACTTTGCTTGGCACTAGGAAAACAAAATTCCATAAATATATACAATAATATATATAATATATAAAAATTCTGAGATTTCAGTAGTAATGCCAATGCCCTGTTAAGATAAATGAAGAGCTAAATAATATTTGAAAGATATTACCTAAGCAATTTAGAAAAAGGATCACAGAAGAAATGTTGGACATAGACAACGTAGACCCTAAAGACGAAGAAGAAAGTCCAATGCACCAAGGAGAAGGGTTCTCCAGATGGCAGAAATGCTCAATAGTATAAGCACACATTCTATACATAGTTAATGATCAAGTAGCAAGTAGAGATAAGAAGTGGATGATGGTTTTATTAACATAGTTTAGATACATTCTGCCAAGAGTGAAGAACCACAGACAGATTTTTTTTTTCCACTGACAGATTTTTAAGTTGGGCAAGAACATGACCGTATTTGTTATAAAACATTTTGGAAACCACATGGAAGATGAACAAAAGAGGAAGGACTTGTAGGCAAAGACTCATTTGGTTACTGAAATAATACAGATGAGACTAACTGCACATCTCTATAACAGTGGTAGTGTACATGGAGAGAATATTGTAAATTTTAGAGTCACTGGTAAGGAGGGGGGCTTGTTTTACAGTGGGATGTCAATGTTAGAGGAGAAAAAAGAAATAAAGATTATAGTGAAGCTTCTGGTTTATGTGATTAGGAAGAAAATGAAGCCATTCTTATCAAGAGGGTCCAAAAAGGGAGAAATGCGTTGGGCATAAGATTTTTATGTCCTAATTTCTGGAACCTGTAAATGTCACCTTATATAGGAAATAATTTGAAGATCTGACTAAGTTTGAGATTATGAGATGGGAAAATTATCCTGGATTATCAAGGTAGACCTTAAGTGCAGTCACAGTGTCCTTACAAAGTGGAGGAAGAAGATTACAGAAAGAAGAGGAGAAGGCAGTGTGACCACAGAGGCAGAGATTGGATTGATGTAACCATAAACCAAAGATACCAGCAGAAGCTAGAAGCTGGAAGTAGGAAGAGGGAAGAAAAGATTCTCCCATAAAATCTCTTTAAGAGAACAGTTCTGACAGTATATTGATTTCAGCCCTGTGAAATTGATTTTGGACTTCTGGTCTCTATAGCTATAACAAATTTCTGTTGTTTAAAAACACTACATTTGTGATAATTTTTTACAGCAGCAATGGCAAACTAATACAAGTTTACAAGATTAGTATAGTTTCTGGCTATAAGCATGTGGATGTATGTACTTATATGAGTATATGTGGTTTTTGAAGTGTGTGTATATGTGTGTGTATGTGCATGTGTGTGTATGGGTACATGTGAATTGATGAAAGTGTAGAGGAAGGGAAAGGCTAAAGCTGAAACAAAATACAGCAAGTAACTTGGAAAACAATGTACTTCTCACTTCTCTCCACCAATACTGTAGCCAGGATACCAGATATGAAAATATCAGAGAAAATTAAGAAAGAAAGGCTGTAGGCAAGCCAGTAAAATCATCCTAGTTCATAGATAATGTGCTGTCAGGAGGGCTAGCCATAAATTGACTTTATGATTCCCTGTCTGGGGGTGTGAACATTAAAACTCTGAGACTCACCACATCTCACATTCTGTACCCCAGCTCTATTCCTCCACCATCCTTCCATTAATGACTTTCATGAAAAAGGTGATAAAGACAAATTTTATGAAAATCGCTTGTGACCTCCATATAGAAAATAGTGGGAAATGAAAATGGTATTAATGACAACCATGAGGTGATGCCCTACATCCTTCCCGTATGTCCA
Source organism: Herpailurus yagouaroundi (assembly GCF_014898765.1). NCBI lineage: Eukaryota > Metazoa > Chordata > Mammalia > Carnivora > Felidae > Herpailurus > Herpailurus yagouaroundi. The sequence continues at coordinate 121,445,590 of NW_024412376.1, read as the reverse complement.
ACAACATGAAAGAATAGAGACTAGGACTGTCACACAGAGCCATCCTCTGAATAGAGCAGAGAATGTTGTAAAAATCTAGGGATACTTTCTGAATCCTCTTTGTATGAGTTCCTATGATGAGCAAATAATAATTATAGTAAACATCAACTGAGTTAGATACAGTTTCAAGGGCTTTTTATGTGTCATCAATTTATTCCTCATAGTGCCACCAAGCTATAATATTCTTTATCTCATAGATGAAGGAGTAGAGATACACAGAGAGATTAGTATATAGTCAGTAAGCAATAGGGTTAGCAGTCCAAATGAGCCCACATTTTTACCAATATGCTACAGATTTTATGGAAAGTCAGATAACACTCAGGTTCATTTCTAAGACTCCTATTCACATTTTCTAATGTGTAATGCAATAGCAAAACAATAACAATATGAGGTCAACCAGTTTTGGAAGACCTTCTAAAAGCGTCAGGTTTTACTCATGGTCCCTGAGCTCAGGTTCTTCTGGAATGCAATTACTGAAACAAATAATTATGTACTTCCCATTTCTCCCCCTCTTTCCCCCCTCCGCCCCACCCCCCCCCCTGCAACAGATTCTGATAATTGTCAAGCCACCTGATAAAATATTCGTGCTGATACCTAATCAGAATGAATTTCTGATTAAGGCATAAACACTTAAATAATAGTTGATAGGATAGAATGATTGGGGAAAATATTGTGGTTAAGAATAAAAATCATTTTTAAAAGCCTTATTGAAAATCATTCCAAACCAAGACACTTCTCTTTTTTGATGAAAAGCTTTTACGTGTTTCATGATTATCACTTAAAATTGAAATTTACACTTAACATTGATATGGATAAAAAATAAAAAATCCAAAGACCCACACTAAAATATACAGTGAACCCCACAGTATAAATTGAATTTACCTTTGCAATATCTAACATCACCTTTAATGGCTTATTTCTTATAATTTATATTTTATTTTTATAAATGCAAAAGATAAAAACTAAAAGTCTAAATACTTTATTAATTGAATTTTTAATAGGGTGTATTTCAATTAATTTAAAGTTAGGCCCCATTACAATTTTTCCATATAACCTATATTTATTGAAAAGAGAGTCATATGGCAAGAAGAAATTATTTCATCTTTTAGAAAAAATATTTGAAAACAAAATCTCTAAACCTATTCATTTTTATTTTATATTGTAAAATTAAGACATGTGAAGGAAATATATTTCCAATACTTTCTGATGGAGATACAGTTGAATGTCTGTCTCCAGGATACATGTCTGTCTCCCATTTCTAGTTATACAATTTTAAACTGTTTCTGATTTTAGTTCTTTTGGTCATCTATATTAAATTAATTGTAGGCTTCCATAATTTGGCTATTGTTGAAAGTGCTGCTATAAACATTGGGGTACAAGTGCCCCTATGCATCAGCACTCCTGTATCCCTTGGGTAAATTCCTAGCAGTGCTATTGCTGGGTCATAGGGTAGATCTATGTTTAATTTTTTGAGGAACCTCCACACTGTTTTCCTGAGTGGCTGTACCAGTTTGCATCCCACCAACAGTGCAAGAGGGTTCCTGTTTCTTCACATTCTTTCCAGCATCTATAGTCTCCTGATTTGTTCATTTTAGCCACTCTGACTGGCGTGAGGTGATATCTGAGTGTGGTTTTGATTTGTATATCCCTGATGAGTAGTGACACTGAGCATCTTTTCATGTGCCTGTTAGGCATCTGGATGTCTTCTTTACAGAAGTGTCTATTGATGTTTTTTGCCCATTTCTTCACTGAATTATTTGTTTTTGCGGGTGTGGAGTTTGGTGAGCTCTTTATAGATTTTGGATACTAGCCCTTTGTCTGATATGTAACATGGATGGAACTGGAGACTGTTATGCTAAGTGAAATAAGTCATACAGAGAAAGACAGATACCATATGTTTTCATTCTTAGGTGGATCCTGAGAAACTTAACAGAAGACCATGGGGGAGGGGAAGGAAAAAAAAAAGTGAGAGAGGGAGGGAGCCAACCCATAAGAGACTCTTAACAACTGAGAATTAACTGAGGGATGATGGGGGGTGGGAGGGAGGGAAAGTGGCTGATGGGCATTGAGGAGGGCACCTGTTGGGATGAGCACTGGGTGTTGTATGGAAACCAATTTGACAATAAATTTCATATTAAAAAAAATAAATTAATTGTAGGCTTATGCCAGATTTTCCTGATTCATCAACTGTAAGCATTATCTGATTCCATTTATTAAGGATTAACTTCAATTAAACTCCCTCCTCCTCTTCCATGTTTTATAATAAATATTGGTTCTATTGATTATTTATATGATTTTAAATAATATACTTAAAACTCTATTACTTGATCCATCAACCTCAAAATCTCTTAACAGCCCTCTTCCCTCATTTCTTTCTTTACCTTGCATATCTGTTAGTACTCCTTTCCATTGTAAAAAATTTGCATTCTGTAATATTACACACTTCCATGATTACAGGTCTGTAATGTTACAGATTTCCATGATTTCCCTATAGGTTGACCCTGAAAACTTAAAGCTGAGATGTAGTCTTTGCCATACTAAAATTATGTCAATATAATTTTTTTCAGAACCAGATAGATTCTCTGAGGAGTGGTGGCTCCATGTCACTGAATTTTTGTGAGTAAAAGGGGGAAAACCCCAAGACTTCAAAGCATGCTCTTTTTACACTATATTAATCATTCAAAATTATCTAATATGTTAGTTTGCTTTGCACTCTCTTCCTCCTTTAGAGCTCGGTATTTTCTCTTGGATTTTCTGCTTACATTTTGCTGTTTTGTCCCAGGACCAAATGCCTTTTCCAAATCAGTAAGGTCAATCTGTAATGGTTTCATGAATGCTCTGATAAATAGTGACTCCTCCTTAGGTGTGCCAAATGGTTACTACTCTGGGAAGGTCTTAGCTACTCATTTCTGAAGCCCATGTCTGACCCTTTCTTGGGTGACTTTTCTTTCTTGAAGTACATGTTAATTATTTTTTTCAGAAAGGATGCATGGGAAGTAAGCTTTCTGCATCTCATTTTGCTCATTCTCTATCGAGGGAATGTATTGTCATTTCGCTTCCAGAGAGGCTGTGAGAAATCTAAAGTTTATTGTGATTCTTATTTCCTTATAATGGGTTGCTATTTTTCCCTCTGGAAATTTATAGAGAATTTTCCTTATTTTTTTCTTAGATATATATATATATATATATATTTAATATGAGATCTCTGGGTAAATGTGGGTTAAAAGAATTCAACCTTCTTTTTTTAAATTTAATTTAATTTTTTATTTATTTTTTTAAATATGAAATTTATTGTCAAATTTGTTTCCATACAACACCCAGTGCTCATCCCAAAAGGTGCCCTCCTCAATACCCATCACCCACCCTCCCCTCCCTCCCACCTCCCATCAACCCTCAGTTTGTTCTCAGTTTTTAAGAGTCTCTTATGTTTTGGCTCCCTCCCTCTCTAACCTTTTTTTTTCTTCCCCTCCCCCATGGCCTTCTGTTAACTTTCTCAGGATCCACATAAGAGTGAAAACATATGGTATCTGTCTTTCTCTGTATGACTTATTTCACTTAGCATGACACTCTCCAATTCCATCCATGTTGCTACAAAAGGGCATATTTCATTCTTTCTCATTGCCACGTAGTATTCCATTCTGTATATAAACCACAATATCTTTATCCATTCATCAGTTGGTGGACATTTAGGCTCTTTCCATAATTTGGCTATTGTTGAAAGTGCTGCTATAAACATCGGGTACAAGTGCCCCTGTGCATCAGCACTCCTGTATCCCTTGGGTAAATTCCTAGCAGTGCTATTGCTGGGTCATAGGGTATATCCATTTTTAATTTTTTGAGGAACCTCCACACTGTTTTGCAGAGTGACTGCACCAGTTTGCATCCCACCAACAGTGCAAGAGGGTTCCCATTTCTCCACATCCTCTCCAGCTTCTGTAGTCTCCTGATTTGTTCATTTTAGCCACTTTGACTGGCGTGAGGTGGTATCTGATTGTGGGTTTGATTTGTATTTCCCTGATGAGGAGCGACGTTGAGCATCTTTTCATTTGCCTGTTGGCCATCCGGATGTCTTCTTTAGAGAAGTGTCTCTTCATGTTTTCTGCCCATTTCTTCACTGGATTATTTGTTTTTCGAGTGTGGAGTTTGGTGAGCTCTTTATAGATTTTAGATACTAGCCCTTTGTCTGATATGTCATTTGCAAATATCTTTTCCCATTCTGTTGGATGCCTTTTAGATTTGTTGATTGTTTCCTTTGCAGTGCATAAGCTTTTTATCTTCTTGAGGTCCTAATAGTTCATTTTTGCTTTTTTTTTTAATTTTAATTTTAATTTTAATCTATTTTTTTTATTTTTTTTAACGTTTATTTATTTTTGAGACAGAGAGAGACAGAGCATGAACAGGGGAGGGGCAGAGAGAGAGGGAGACAGAGAATCAGAAGCAGGCTTCAGGCTCTGAGCTGTCAGCACAGAGCCTGATGCGGGGCTCGAACTCACGGACCGTGAGATCATGACCTGAGCCGAAGTCGGCTGCTTAACTGACCGAGCCACCCAGGCACCCCCATTTTTGCTTTTAATTCCCTTGCCTTTGGGAATGTGTCAAGTAAGAAATTGCTGCGGGAGAGGTCAGAGAGGTTTTTTTCCTGCTTTCTCCTCTAAGGTTTTGATGGTTTCTTGTCTCACATTCAGGTCCTTTATCCATTTTGAGTTTATTTTTGTGAATGGTGTAAGAAAGTGGTCTAGTTTCATCCTTTTTCATGTTGCAGTCCAGTTCTCCCAGCACCATTTGTTAAAGAAACTGTCTTTTTTCCATTGGATAGTCTTTTCTGATTTGCCAAAGATTACTTTGCCATATTTTGTGGGTCTAATTCTGGGGTTTCTGTTCTATTCCATTGGTATATGAGTCTGTCTTTGGGCCAATACCATGCTGTCTTGATGATGACAGCTTTGTAGTAGAGGCTACAGTCTGGGATTGTGATGCCTCCCACTTTGGTTTTCTTCTTCAAAATTACTTTGGCTATTCGGGGCCTTTCGTGGTTCCATATGAATTTTAGGATTGCTTGTTCTAGCTTCGAGAAGAATGCTGGTACAATTTTGATTGGGATTGCATTGAATGTGTAGATAGCTTTGGGTAGTATTGAGATTTTAACAATATTTATTCTTCCAATCCATGAGCATGGAATGTTTTTCCATTTCTTTATATCTTCTTCAATTTCCTTCATAAGCTTTCTATATTTTTCAGCATACAGATCTTTTACATCTTTGGTTAGGTTTATTCCTAGGTATTTTATGCTTCTTGGTGCAATTGTGAATGGGATCAGTTTCTTTATTTGTCTTTCTGTTGCTTCATTGTTAGTGTATAAGAATGCAACTGATTTCTGTACATTGATTTTGTATCCTGCAACTTTGCTGAATTCATGTATCAGTTCTAGCAGACTTTTGGTGGAGTCTATCGGATTTTCCATGTATAATAGCATGTCATCTGCAAAAAGTGAAAGCTTGACTTCATTTTTGCCAATTTTGATGCCTTTGATTTCCTTTTGTTGTCTGATTGCTGATGCTAGCACTTCCAACACTATGTTAAACAACAGCGGTGAGAGTGGACATCCCTATCGTGTTCCTGATCTCAGGGAAAAAGCTCTCAGTTTTTCCCCATTGAGGATGATGTTAGCTGCGGACTTTTCATAAATGGGTTTTATGATGTTTAAGTATGTTCCCTCTATCCCAACTTTCTTGAAGGTTTTTATTAAGAAAGGATGCTGAATTTTATCAAATGCTTTATCTGCATCAATTGACAGGATCATATGGTTCTTATCTTTTCTTTGATTAATGTGATGTATCACATTGATTGATTTGCGAATGTTGAACCAGCCCTGCATCCCAGGAATGAATCCCACTTGATCATGGTGAATAATTCTTTTTATATGCCGTTGAATTCGATTTGCTAGTATCTTATTGAGAATTTTTGCATCCATATTCATCAGGGATATTGGCCTATAGTTCTCTTTTTTTGCTGCATCTCTGTCTGGTTTAGGTATCAAAGTAATGCTGGCTTCATAGAATGAGTCTGGAAGTTTTCCTTCCCTTTCAATTTTTTGGAACAGCTTGAGAAGGATAGGTATTATCTCTGTTTTAAATGTCTGGTAGAATTCCCCAGGGAAGCCATCTGGTCCTGGATTCCTATTTGTTGGGAGATTTTTGATAGCTGAATCAATTTCTTTGCTGGTTGTGGGTCGTTAAAGTTTTCTATTTCTTCCTGTTTGAGTTTTGGACGTGTGTGGGTGCTTAGGAATTGGTCCATTTCTTCCAGGGTGTCCAGTTTGTTGGCATATAATTTTTATAGTATTCCCTGATAATTGCTTGTATTTCTGAGGGATTGGTTGCAATAAATCCATTTTCATTCATGATTGTATCTATTTGGGTCATCTCCCTTTTCTTTTTGAGAAGCCTGGCTAGAGGTTTATCAATTTTGTTTATTTTTTCAAAAAACCAACTCTTGGTTTCGTTGATCTGCTCTACAGTTTTTTTAGATTCTATATTGTTTATTTCTGCTCTGATCTTAATTATTGCTCTTCTTCTGCTGGGTTTGGGGTGTCTTTGCTGTTCTGCTTCTAGTTCCTTTAGGTGTGCTGTTAGATTTTGTATTTGGGATTTTTCTTGTTTCTTGAGATAGGCCTGGATTGCAATGTATTTTCCTCTCAGGACTGCCTTCGCTGCATCCCAAAGCATTTGGATTGTTGTATTTTCACTTTCATTTGTTTCCATATATATATTTTTTAACGTTTATTTATTTTAGAGACAGAGAGAGACAGAGCATGAATGGGGGAGGGTCGGAGAGAGGAAGACACAGAATCTGAAACAGGCTCCAGGCTGTGAGCTGTCAGCACAGAGCCTGATGTGGGGCTTGAACTCACGGACCGTGAGATCATGACCTGAGCCGAAGTCAGCCGTTTAACTGACTGAGCCACCCAGGCGCCCCTCCATATATTTTTTAATTTCTTCTCTAATTGCCTGGTTGACCCATTCATTCTTTAGTAGGATGTTCTTTAACTTCCATGCTTTTTGAGGTTTTCCAGACTTTTTCCTGTGGTTGATTTCAAGTTTCATAGCATTGTGGTCTGAAAGTGTGCATGGTATGATCTCACTTCTTTTATACTTATTAAGGGCTGTTTTGTGTCCCAGTATGTGATCTATCTTGGATAATGTTCCATATGTACTCGAGAAGAAAGTATATTCTGTTGCTTTGGGATGCAGAGTTCTAAATAGATCTGTCAAGTCCATCTGATCCAATGTATCATTCAGGGCACTTGTTTCTTTATTGACCGTGTATCTAGATGATCTATCCATTGTTTTCAGTGGAGTATTAAAGTCCCCTGCAATTACCACATTCTTATGAATAAGGTTGCTTATGTTTGTGATTAATTTTTTTTATATATTTGGGGGCTCCTGTATTTGGCGCATAGACATTTATAATTGTTAGCTCTTCCTGATGGATAGATCCTGTAATTATTATATAATACCCTTCTTCATCTCTTGTTACAGCCTTTAATTTAAAGTCTAGTTTGTCTGATATAAGTATAGCTACTCCAGCTTTCTTTTGACTTCCAGTAGCATGATAGATAGTTCTCCATCCCCTCACTTTCAATCTGAAGGTGTCCTCAGGCCTAAAATGAGTCTCTTCTAGACAGCAAATAGATGGGTCTTGTTTTTTTTATCCATTCTGATACCCTATGTCTTTTGGTTGGCGCATTTAGTCCATTTATATTCAGTGTTATTATTGAAAGATATGGGTTTAGAGTCATTGTGATGTCTGTAGTTTTCATGCTTGTAGTGATGTCTCTGGTACTTTGTGGTCTTTGTAACATTTCGTTCATAGAATCCCCCTTAGGATCTCTTGTAGGGCTGGTTTAGTGGTGATGAATCCCTTCAGTTTTTATTTGTTTGGGAAAACCTTTATCTCTTCTTCTATTGTGAATGACAGGCTTGCTGGATACAGAATTCTCGGCTGCATATTTTTTCTGTTTATCACATTGACGACTTCCTGCCATTTCTTTCTAGCCTGTCAAGTTTCTGTAGATAGATCTGCCACTAGTCTTATGGGTTTCCCTTTATATGTTATAGCCTGTTTATCCCTAGCTGCTTTCAGAATTTTCTCTTTATGCTTGTATTTTGCCAGTTTCACTATGATATGTTGTGCAGAAGATCGATTCAAGTTATGTCTGAAGGGAGTTCTCTGTGCCTCTTGGATTTCAATGCCTTTTTCCTTCCCCAGATCAGTGAAGTTCTCAACTATGATTTGTTCAAGTACACCTTCAGCCCCTTTCTCTCTCTCTTTCTCTTCTGGAATTCCTAGTATATGGATATTGTTCCGTTTGATTGCATTACTTAGTTCTCTAATTTCCCCCTCATATTCCTGGATTTTTTTTAATCTCTGTTTTTCTCAGCTTCCTCTTTTTCCATAATTTTATTTTCTAAATCACCTATTCTCTCCTCTGCCTCTTCAATCTGAGCTGTTGTCGCCTCCATTTTATTTTGCACCTCATTTATGGCATTTTTTTTAGCTCCTCATGACTATTTCTTAGTCTCTTCATATCTGTAGCAATAGATTCTCTGCTGTCCTCCATACTTTTTTCAAGCCCAGCAATTAATTTTATGACTATTATTCTAAATTTGTGTTCCGTTATATTGCTTAAATCATTTTTGATTAATTAATTAGCTGTTGCTACATACTGGAGTTTCTTTTGGGGAGAATTCTTCTGTTTCATCATTTTGGATAGTCCCTGGGGTGGCACCCGACTTCAGGGCACTTTGCCTGTGCTGTCTGGAGTAACTTGTGTTGGTGGGCGGGGCCACAGTCAGACCTGATGTCTGTCCCCAGCCCACTGCTGGGGCCACAGTCAGATTGGTGTGTACCTTATCTTCCCCTCTCCCAGCGGCAGGAGTGCTGGGCCCCTGTGGAGTGCTGTGGCCCCTGTCTTGGCTACTTGCACCCTGCCAGGCTTGTGGTGCTGCTTCTATGGGATCTGGCCAATAACGTATTAAACAGGGTGGATCCGCAAGGTGCACAGGGACAGGAGGGCCAGGCTTAGCTCACTTTGCTATTGGTGGTCCCCTGCGGGAGGGGTCCTGCAGCACCTGGAGGGAGGCCAGCCAGTCGGAGGGATGGATCCACAGAAGCACAGTGTTGGGTGTTTGCACGGTGCAAGCAAGTTGGGTGATGGAAACTGGTTCCCTTTGGGATTTTGGCTTGGTGATGGGAGAGGGAGATGGCTCTGGCCGAGCTGAGCTCTGTTTTCCAGGGTTCAACACCTCTCCCTCTTGGTGTCCTCTCACCCTTCCACTCTCCAAGCAGAGCTGTTGACTTACAACATTCCAGGCTGTCAGAACTCACCCAGTCCAGCCCTCTGCTTTTGCAAGCCAGACTCTGGGATTCTGCCTTGCCGGTTGGGCTACCCCTCTGCAGCCCCGCTCCCTCCCACCAGTCCGTGTAGCAAGCACTGCCTCTCCACCCTTAGTACCCTCTTCCATGGGCCTCTTTTCTACACTTGGCTCGGTGGAGTCTGTTCTGCTAGTCTTCTGGCGGTTTTCTGGGTTATTTAGGCAGATGTGGGTGGAACTAAGTGATCAGCAGGACGAGGTAAGCCCAGCGCCCTCCTATGCCACCATCTTCCGAACCTCCTCTCAACCTTCTTGATACTAAGTGAGAACTTCTGATCTGAAGACATATATCTTCGTCTTTACCTCTGGAAATTTTCCTTTCTTTGATTTCTTTGATAATTTGTTCCCTCCGTTTTTTCATTATTTCTAGTTTTTAAATATTTCATGATTCTTCCACTGGAAGAATATGGAAATATGGATTGCCAATATCCTCTCTACCATTTTTTATCTATTTGTCATTTGTCATTTGTGTTCTGAAATAATTTCTAAATTTTCATTTCAAATACTTTATTGGATTCAGTTTTCAATAACCACATTTTAAATATGGTTTTAGATAACTATTACTCCAGTTCATAACAGGCTGTTTATGTTGCATTGAAACAATATCTTATCTAAACTCTCTAGACATATTAATTAGAAGTAGTTTATTATTTGATTGTATCCTTTACTCTAATCTGAATTTTATTGTTTTTCCTTCAGGTTTAGTTGTCTCATTTGTTCATCTTTACTCTTTTTTTATAACTATTGAATTTCTAGGATAGCAACAGATTCTTAATTGGTCACTGATAAACATAAAATAAAGGATCTGGTAGATTAACTATGTGGCTAGCAGGGGTTTCCTCTGCTGTAATAGGTCTGTTCCTTGAATGAGGGAGAGGTATACAATGTGTGTGTGTGTGTGTGTGTGTGTGTGTGTGTGTGTGCGGTATTTTGAGATGTTACTGTGATATTTCTGGGTTTTAAGTATGAAGCAGGCATATAGCTAAGAATTCAGACACATTCAAATACCAAAACAAGGCCAGTATGACTAATGTGAACAAACCCTCAATCTGGGAGTTGTGGGTCTCCCTCAACATATCACTCAATCTATATCTGGCATTGAAGCAAATGTCACTTCCTAATGCACAGGAATGGGGGTGGCCTGAACATGCACATGTCTTTCAGTTTGATTCTCCATCAGTCATCATGATTTCTGCCCTTCCTCCTATGCCTTCTCTTCCTTAGCTCCTGACTCTAGGGAGCTGCACTGTGCAAAATTGCTGCTAGTTCCACTGCAGCTTTTTCTGTTGAATATACTGAGCGATGGCTCTTTTTATTCTAATATATCCATCAAGGTGCTCCCATCAGTCTTCTGTCTTCCAGAAATTCATTCTAATCTTTTGACTGCTGATGTTTCTCTGCTGCCATTCTCAGAAGCTCTGCAGATTTATTCACTTTCATATTTCTTCCCTGAACACTCCATGGATTTTTGAGATAGAGAAGAATCTAATGAAATTTCTGACTCTAATAACTGGAACTAGAAGCCTGTAAGAATTTCTAAATGTTATTTCATAAAGAAAAGCAACATTTAAAGTCCATACCAAAGAAGTATTCCCATATATATGTATATATGAAAAGAGCTAAGTTCTCCTTTCTACGGTATTTATACAAATCACCAAAGATAAACTAAAAGAGTGAGAAATAATTCAAAGAAAAAAACATTTTTGTAGATCTGAAAACCACAAATCTTTAAATAATATTATATTTTCAAAGACAAATTAAAAAATAACTGGCAGGCTGAGAAAATATAATTTCAATATGTATAGCTGAAAAATAGTTAATTACTTGTATGTCACCCTTAAAAAACTTTGTAATTTATTAAATTAAGAAAAATCATAAGTGTCAAAACTTGAAAAAAAAAGGCTACAGGATATGAAAGGTAAGTTAAATAATGAAATGACTGATAAATATTTTTCAAAAACTTTTAAATTATGGGGAAATATTCAAATACCTGGCAGATGAAATGTGATTCATTTGGATACAAGTTTCAAAAACACAATTTGAATTTATTTAAATTAAAAAGGAATGTAGTAAAAGGATATTGGTGTAGTTTACTTAATCAAAAGAAGAGAAGACCCCAGTATGCTTCTGGGGATTCTACTCAACCCAGTGCTTCTAAGACATTTACTCTCTCTGAGTGACTTTCACGTGTTCAACTCTCAAATTGGATACAGCCTTGTCTTATGTAGAAAGTGAACTTGCCACTTGGTTCACAGAGTTATGTCTACCTTATATAGTGGCCCTGGAGGAGAGCTCTTGCTTATTGGGAAGGATCCTGACCTACCTTGAGTCACATGCCTACCATGAACAAATGAATATGGCTAGGTGCGCTGTGACTGCACCAAAACTGGTTCCCCTGCTAAACCCTGTAGTCATAGGGTAGTGACTAGGTTGGTTTGCTAGCCAGATGAAATAAGAGCTACTTAGCTGTATAATAAGTGAAGAGGAGGTTAAAAAGAAGATGTTGCAAAACTGGGGGGCAAAATGTTTCTGAATCCTTTCTTGACAGACTTCCACCCGTGAGAATTTGAAGGAGGTTGATCTACTAGAAAGAGTAGTACATAGGAAATTAAATATTACCTCTGTGGCTGCATCATTGCTGGCTATCACAAGGGTTTACTGGCCAAAAATAGATTGGAGCACACAGCATTTATAACCTAAAGACCAACAGGGAACAAAATTTTCATGCAGTTCTAATCTCTTTCTCACATGTTCACCAAAATCCCACATGGTGAAATCTGTCAAGCATTTGAGTGGTCTTTAATAAAAAAAAAAGAAAGAAAGAAAGAGAAAAAAAAGTTGAATGGGCTACAAGGCTCAGCTTTCTTATCTTAAAACATAAGAATAAGCAGAAGAAAGGGCCCAGATTCATAAGCATGATTCCTTATTAAGCAATATGGCCCAATTAGTGAACAGGACTTTGTCGTATTAGATTAGCAAATGACCATGTTGGAGGAGGCAGCAAGAAAGTAGATGAACGAAAGGAACGGGCAATCCTTTGATCTTTCATGTAACTAATCCAAACATAAGTTTATGTCCTTATATGATCACTTGCAACTCTAGTCATGAATTTTCACTTTTCGTTATAGATATAGTGGGCTTTATTCATAGAATTCAATAACAGGAGATGAATTTAGAGACTAAGTTTAACTGCATTATTTTAGACTAAACTGATATTCTGAGTAAATAAATTACTCTTTGAATTCGGGCTTTCTAACGGGGATGTGTGCTTTCTATTATATGTATCTGTGTTTCTACAATTAAGAAGATTGCTTCTTCACTAAACAATAGCTACTTGTCTGTATCTTTCTCTATCAATCAATATAATATCATCTGTGTATTCTGTAATCTTAAGATAATGTATTTTTTATTAAGATGCTGTACAATAACTATTTTCTATCTCTAGGGTCAAGCTCAATAAAACTGTACCCAGTCTTTTCTATTTTTGATTAAAAACAACTTTAATTCCTGAAGCTTTTATCCCTAAAATATATAGGTTTATTTCAACGTTTTATCACCTATGTGTATGGGAAATACTTTTTCACATTTGTGGATATCTTTACTTTTTAATTGCTTAATAATTTTCTTCCCTAATTTCTCATGCAATATTTATATCAGGCAGCCTCCGAACAGATAGATGCACACAGAGATACATAAACACATACATATACACGCATTCTGCAGCAGTCTTCCTAGAGTAATACTTCAAGTTAGACATTTTTATTTTTATTTTTTAGAAATGGGGAAATAGGCACTGGTTTGTTCTTTCTTTCTTTCTTTCTTTCTTTCTTTCTTTCTTTCTTTCTTTCTTTCATGTTTATTTATTTTTGAGAGAGAGACAGAGACAGAGCATGAGCATGAGCAGGGGAGGGGCAGGAAGAGAGGGAGACACAGAGTCTGAAGCAGTCTGAAGCAGGCTGAGCTGTCAGCACAGAGCTGATGTGGGGCTCGAACTCAGGAGCTGTGAGATCATGACCCGAGCCTAAGTAGGACACTTAACCAACTGAGCCACGCAGGCATCCTGGCACTGGTTTTCTATAGGCTACCCTGAAACTGTTTCAGAGAGATATGTTGTATTGTGGTATAAGTGCCACTTTCCTGTCACTGAAATACATAAATTAACCCCCCCCCCAATTTACCAATTGCGTAGCTTATCAATATAATTCAACATCACAAAAGATAAATGGTAAGCAAGCTATATAATGAAATATTTACCATTCATATTCATAACATTCGCATGTGTGTGTGAGAGAGGGAATTACATATTGGACTGTTGAAGTCTGTATACCACAAGGTAATATTTCAGTTTACCTCATGTTTTTGGGTTCAAATTCAGTATGAAAGTTAGTCCTATATGTAATTTGTGATTTTAAGACAATATGATATCTGTTGTGGGTGTTCTACATATTATAAAGTGTGAAATTTATAATGAAATCATCAAGTGAGTAACCTAAGTGACACTAGTTTTAAGTTTCTCTTTAATGACATTACTCTCTGCACTGTTATTTAACATAGTATTGGAAGTCCTCGCCATAGCAATCAGACAACAAAAAGAAATAAAAGACATCCAAATTGACAAGGAGGAAGTAAAACTTTCACTATTTTCAGATAACATGATATTCTGTATAGAAAACCTGAAAGGCTCTACCAAAAAATTGCTAGAACTGATACACAAGTTCAGTAAAACACAGGACACAAAATCAATATATATATAAATCTGTTGCATTTCTATACACCAATAATGACCCAGCAGAAAGACAAATTAAGGAATCAATCCCATTTATAATTGCACCAAAAACCATGAGACACCTAGGAATAAACCTAAACAAAGAGATAAAAGATCTGTACTCTGAAAACTATAAAACACTGATTAAAGGAATTGAAGATATCACAAAAAAATGGAAAGACATTCCATGCTCATGGATTGGAAGAAGAAATATTATTAAAATGTATATATTACCCAAAGCAATCTACCCATTCAATGCAATCCCTGTCAAATACCAACAGCATTTTTCACAGAGCTAGAACAAAGAATCCAAAAATTTCCATGGAAACACAAAAGACCTTGAATCACCAAAGCGATCTTGAAAAGCAAAGCACGGGTGGAGGCATCACAATTTCAGACTTCAAGTTATATTACAAAGCTCTAGTGATCAAAACAGTATGGTACTAGCACAAAAATAGGCACATAGATCAATAGAGCAGAATAGAAAGTCCAGAAATGAACCCACAACTATATGGTCAATTAATCTTTGACAAAGCAGGAAAGAATATCCAGTGGAAAAAAGATAGTCACTTTAACAAATGGTCTTGGGAAAACTGGACAGCAACATGTGAAAGAATGAAACTTGACCACTTTATTATACTATACAAAAAAAGAAATTCCAAATGGATGAAAGATATAAATGTGAGACATGAAACCATAAAAATCCTAAAGGAGAACATAGGTAGTAATCTTTTTGGCATTGGCCATAGCAACTTATTTCTAGATCTGTCTCCTGAGACAAGGTAAACGAAAGCAAGAATATACTCTTGGGACCTCATCAAAATAAAAACTTCTGCACAGCAAAGGAAATAATCAACAAAACTAAAAGACAACCTACAGAATGGGAAAAGATATTTGAAAATGACATGTACAATAAAGATTTAGCATCCCAAATATATATAAAACATAAAACTCAACACCCAAAGAATAATCCAATTATAAAACAGTCAGAAGACATGAACAGTTTTCCAAAGACATACATATGGCCAACAGACACATGAAAAGATACTCAACCTCACTGATCATCAGGGAAGTACAAATGAAAACTACAATGAAATACCACCTCACACCCATCAGAATGGCTAAAATCAACAACACAAGAAACAACAGGTGCTGGCAAGGATTTGGAGAAAGGGGAACCCTCTTGCAATGTTGGAGGGAATGCAAACTGGTGCAGCCACTTTGGAAAACAGTATAAAGTTTCCTCAAAAAGTTAAAAATAGAACTACCCTATGACTCAGCAATTGTACTACTAGGTATTTATCCAAAGGATACAAAAATACTAATTCAAAGGGATACATGCACCCCAATGTTTATAGCAGCATTATTTATAATAGCCCAAGTGTCCATTGCCTGACAAATGGATAAAGAAGAGGTCATATATATAATATGTATATTATATAATACAATATATATTGTATATCATACAATATATATTATATATATATATTATATATAATGGAACATTACTTAGCCATAAAAAAGAATGAGATCTTGCTATTTGCAATGACATGGATGGAGCTAGAGTATTGTGCTATGTGAAATAAGTCAAAGAAAGACAAATACCATATGATTCCCATCATGTGGAATTTAAGAAACAAAGAAATGAGCGAAGGGGCAAAAAAGAGACAGGCAAACCAAGAAACAGACTCTTACCTATAGAGAACAAACGGATGGTTACTAGCAGGGAAATAGGGAGGTGGGTTAAATAGGTGACGGCAATAAAGAAGAACTGCACTTGTGATGAGCACCAGATATTGTATGCAAGTGTTGAATCACTATATTATACACATGAAACTAATATTTTACTCTGTTAACTCATTGGAATTTACTTTTTTAAAAGTTTATTTCTTTATTTTGAGAGGGAGAGAAAGAATGGGGATGGGGAAGAGAGAGGAGAGAGAGAATCCCAAGCAGTCTCGGCACTGTCAGCACAAAGCCCAATGTGGGGCTCGAACTCATGAACCATGAGATCATGACCTGAGCTGAAATGAAGAGTTGGATACTTAACTGACTGAGACACCCAGGCACCCCACTAACTGGAACTTAAATAAAAACTTTAAAAAAATCCTTTAGAGGGGCGCTGGGTGGCTCAGTTGGTTAAGCATCTGACTTCAGCTCAGGTCACGATCTCGAGGTCCGTGAGTTCGAGCCCCGCGTGGGGCTCTGGGCTGATGGCTTGGAGCCTGGAGCCTGCTTCCGATTCTGTGTCTCCCTCTCTCTCTGCCCCTCCCCCGTTCATGCTCTGTCTCTCTCTGTCTCAAAAATAAATAAAAAACGTTAAAAAAATTAAAAAAAAATCCTTCAGAGAAACTATAAAAAATATATTCTCTAATTTATTTTAGAGCAATTTAAATTTTTAAACCCATAATAATAATTTATTTCCTTATACTTTAAGGTAAATATGTATCTCAGAATTGGCTGTTGAATTATTACATGTTTTACTGCATATAGGGTAAAGATAGAAGTATAAAAGCATAAAATAACACATTTGTAAAAAGAAGAAGAAATCATACTTGATATATAAGAAAAATAAGGAAACATGTAACTAATAATGATTTATATGAGTAAATTTACATATGCAAAAGAAATTATCTAGAAATAAACATTTGCCTTAATAACATAATGCTCTCCAAACTTCTTAGGGAATATTCAAGAAAAATGCAGTTTTAATTTTAATATGCACATGAGATCAATTAATGTATCACATATGCAAATATGAAGGCAATGACCCTGATTCTGAATGCTTGTTATTTCTGGAGTTGGCATATGGCTCTCTCTAACAGCAGACATAATGATTTCAATAAATTAGCTGCTAATGCCATGTAATGAACTCTGATTTGTGTTAATTTGTGCATTACTTAGCAATTTCATGTTAATTTTTTTGAATATCAGTTTTTAAGGCAGTATTAGAATTTCATTTTGCACCTAAATTTTTAAAAATGATAAGAATGAGAAGTACATTTTGATTTAGATATTTTAATAAGAAAAGAAATTTTAAAAAGTACGAATGTGGAATGTGACTCAAAGTTTAAATAAGAATTTGTTTCCAATAATCCAAGTTTTTAAAAATAATGTTTTAATGGAGCAACAACATTGCCAAAGAGTCAGAAAGGGTTATTAGGTTTATATTTAAAATAGCAAGTACTGAATTTCCCTCTTGAACTCTTTCCCACCCCTACCATTCCTATGTAACACAGAACATTACAAGTTTTATCTGATAGTTACTGGCATTGGTGGAGATAATGGTGGGTCAGTGATATTCACAAATATATACTTGTGCATCTAGGTATGTGAATTGTATATGTATAGCTTAAATATCCACACTGGATTATTTTTATGAAATTATTAGGAATAAAATACACTAACAAAGAAAACCTTTTGACTAAGTGTATTGAATAAAATCAAGATTTTGCTTGTAAGTGTGGTCTTACAAAGACAGATTAATTCTAGACACCTTACATAAAAGCTGATAAATATGAATATTTTCTATTTGATTTTTGTCAGTCTAAAAAATACAACAGAAGTTAAAATCATTCCTACTTTATGTACACTTTTCTTAATATCTCCTTTAACTTTCTATACCTCACTTTCCTTATGTAAGAGTGGGATAATGGTAATTAAGTCATGCAACTCTTAAGGGAATTTAATGAGTTAATATATGCAAAGTGCCTGGCAATTATCCTTATTAAGAAGTATTGGTAAAGAAGTATGGTTAAATGGATAGTTTCACCTGATCAAACACAGGTGTCTCATATTTAAATCTCCTGTCCATTTTCTATGTTACAGCCAGTGTTACAGCTAGTGTGAAACATAAATCTGATTTACATTATGATTCCTTTGCTTAATCTTTAGTGGATACTTCCAAGATAAAAGCCAGAATCCTTACATGGAATTCAAGGCCCTTCACATTCTGGCCTCTCCAATTTTCTTTGGTCATCTGTGAATCTTTGTAATTCATATCAACCAGTCTATCCACACTAAACTATTTGTACTTATCTGAATATGTCATAATATTGAATGCCCCCATGCCTATTTAAATAATATTCTTTCTGCTTGAAATGCTTGCTGTAACTTTATTTTCCTGGCAAATTCCTACTGATGATTCTTGACTTTGAGATGTGATCATTGATATATCTAAGTGAATATTTCAATCTCCTTGTTTCCATAATCTCTTTAAAACCATGTATTTGAGCCTATCAGAGTATATTGTTTGCATGTCTCTCTCTTGTGGACTCTTAGCATCATGCAGATTAGTACCCTATTCAATATATCCTTTCACACACAGTGCTTAACACAGTACCTAGCATATAATAGACTTTCAGTGAATATTTCGTGAATCCCATGTTGAAAATGATGTAGAATTGTATTCATACGATGTTCTTCCAATAAGAAAAAAATAAGGCATAATATTTAAATGGATCTTGGGTATTTCAAATAAATCCTGGATTTATGAGATATTGTTTGTGCTTCTCAGCAGCTGTATTTTCATGTTTAATTCCATGGAATGCTAAGTTCATCTGTTTTTAATTATAAATACTGGAAATATTGCTTTATTTTTTCATCATATAATCTTTGTTTTTTCTTACAGTGTTCTCCGTGTCTCATCGGCTCTGGTAAACTTTCTCACTTCACAAAGAGAACATAAGGTATGGCAAATTCATTCAGTGCTAATCATGAGCTGAGCTTTTTGATGTTTCACTTCCTTCTCTACGACAAAGTTAGAGGTGCCAGGAATATTGAGTTGTGACTTGTGAATCTTCTTGCTGATCCAAACATACACAGGAGACCAAAAAAATATTCAAGACCCATATAAAGGTAGGTGTTAGATACTGAACCACAGTATATTCAAAGGCATGGAATCTTTAAACCTTGTTTTTCTTGAAATTAGGGTTGGGATTTTAGGATAGATCAGTCTATACGGTGTACCAACATAAGTTCTGTTAGAGTTGGGGAAGGCAAGTCTCTGTGTAGGAAACTCCAGCATTTTCCAGAGTTTTTCACTCTTGTTCTCATTACTTTCTAGTTCGTCAGAACTTCTATAATCCTAATTAGCTGCTGTTCATATCCGCACTTCATTGAGGTATGGGGGTTTTGGTTCTCATTTGCTTTGACTGATGGAGTCAGACAATGGGCCTTCCATTTAATGTGAGGTGCCCTAACATGCCAGATAAAAGTGGTTAAGTGGCCATTTTCCAAATTTTTTATGGATTGTCATTTTTTTTTAATTATAAGAACTACATCTTCTCACATCATCTGTGGCATAAAATGCTGAACTTAAAAACAATTTTCTGAACATTCTAAATAATTCCAAATAATTCCAATGAAAGCTTATTTTATAAAGTCACTCATAATGTTTACATATTATAATGTTATGCATAATATTTTAGACTCCTTGCTGACTTGATGTTGAATCATTTCAAAGTTTTGTGTGCATGTATGTGTGTGCTTGTGTGTGTGTGTGTGTGTGTGTGTGTGTGTGTGTGTGTGTGTGTAGGATAGGAGAATGTTTAAAGAGTAAATATCCCTCATTTTTTTCCTTTAATTAACCATATGTAATATTTTTAAAATCACATATGTAGGAACTTGAGTGCTTATCATGGTTAGGATGTGTTGATCCAGTAATCTAGACTAAGCACCTGGGAACAATGAGAAGTGCTCCTAAATTTCAGTGCATAAAATATAGGCAGGCATTTGGAGAGTCACTATTGGGGTTAAAAGAAAACCAAAGTGAAAAAGTCAGTTCAACTCTGACATTGGTGGTCTGAAGAGGCTAAGGGAAATAGGATTAGACAATTTATTACCTAAGCAGTATTAATCAGAGCAAGAATTAAGAGGGAGAAGATATTGCCTCTGAAAACAGAACTATAAAAAGTCTTTTTTGTTGTATTGATAAGGCTTTTCCAGAGAAATCAATAGGATGCGTGTATATATATATATATATATATATATATATATATATATATAAAGAGATATTTATTATAAGGTATCAGCTCGCATGATGGAGGCTGGCAACTCTTAACATCTTCAGGGGGAGTTGGAAAGCTGGAAACCAAAGACAGCAGATAGTAATAGTTCCAGTATAAGTCTGAAGGCCTCAGAACAAGAAGAATCAATGGTGTAGTTCTACTCCAAAGGCTGGTAGACTCTAGACCCAAAAATATCTGATTTCAATTCAAGTCCTAAGGCAGGAAAAAGGCCAATGTTCCAGTTTAAAGATTGTCAGTCAAGAAGGAATCCTCTTTACCTTGGAAAGGTCAGTCTTTTTTGTTATATTAAATGCTTCCACTTATTGGATGAGGCCCAACAACATTAAGGAGGGAAGCTTGCTTTACTCAGTCTACCAATTTTAATGTTAATGTCATGTAAAGCACTTTCACAGAAACATCCAGAATAGTGTTTGACTGTATTTCTGAGCACCCTGTGGCCCAGTTAAGTGTACCCATAAAATTAAACATCATGTTAGTAGAAACAGAAAATATAAAGTCAATGAATTCACAAATCACAGAGCTCTGACACCTTGCGGAAACCAAAGTGACCACAAAAGTTCATTGATCTTAAGACATAGTTAGGCTGGACCAAATGGAATAGAAGGTCAACTGCCACAGAATGGAATAGGTGGAAATCCCAGTTGTTCAAGTGATGAGGCTCCCTCTCCATGGTAATGATCTTATGATAAGAAAAAGAGGAAGCACATACCTACAAAAGAGAAGTAAACTATAATTAGAGGGAGAGTCACTTATGTTCTAGCGATGGTAAGGAGAAGGTTCTAAGAAGTTTGGGAAGTATTTTTCATGAATTAAATAATTTTACAAATGTACAAAAATATTAATGTAGACCTAGGTATTCACATCCCATTGGGCTATCCTTTTTCCTATTTTGTTTAAATCCATGTGGATAACAGATTGTGTGGCTTCCTGCCTATATTGTGTCACCTGTTTTACTTCAAGCCTTTAAGGAAACTTAGGGAAAATACTGAACCTTATTGTCTTCATATTTGTGTGACTTGTTTTAGGGCCAGAGACATTATAATAGTTGGTATCTTCATTACTCACATTGCCTTTATTATGACTGCACCTCCCTAGGGTGGTAGCAGAAATGGAAGAGGAAGTCAGCACTGGTAAGAAGGACTTGGTTGGAACTTAAAAGGAACAAACCAGAGTGAAAGAGTTCCAAGCACAGGGTAGGAAGCAGTCTTGGAATAATTCCTTCAGCTTCCAACTATGTGTGCAGTTTTTTTATGTCTTAAGTCCAGTGACTGTCATTCATTCATTCATTCATTCATTCATTCATTTATTCATTCACATATTTGTTTGTTTATTTGTTTGCTTGTTTATTGGTGCTATTTTTTAGGATCTCACAACCCTCCAGAGAAACTGTAATGCTTTTGATGCTGGTACTCAGGTTCATTCATTCCTGTATCCTCCCCTTTCACATGTCTTTCATTTTGACAGCTGCAGACCCATAGTCACAGTGCTCAGCTAATAAGTGATTAATTTATATTTGTTGAGTATTTATTTTATAGGAAAAAATCCTTAACTGAACCTTTAGTTAGTCAACTCTAAATTATGCAGATGGTGGCCCATTGCATCCTGACGTCTTGGATCAAAAGCCTGTGTTTTTGTATCATTTGAGTTGAATTTACCAAAAATCATTTGTGTTCATTCCTGAACTTATTTATTCCAGTTAACATTGTCATTTGCAATTATGAATTTTAAGTATGTCTGTTCAGATGAAATATGAGTGTGAAAGACAAAGTGTGGATGCTTGCATGAAAATGAACTTTAAAGCTTAGGATAGACTTGAAGATGAGAGGAAAAGAAAATCTGCTGAATTGATGTATAGGCAGAAAAGCCAAAACTTGGGAGAAAATCAGAAAAATCTGGAGGCATGCTACATTACATTGCTTAGCAACTGTCTTAAATTCCAGCTATCTTTGAAGAAACTCAAGCTGAAATTCACACATTAGATTGGAGTTTATGCAAACAAGACACTGCAGAACTTTAATCATTTAAATAAAAGATTTGGGACCTACATTAAAAATAATTGGTGAATGGATGTGTATTCAATAGTTTATATTCACATAAAATGTTTGAAGCATTTATATGCTTTTAGAATTTCCCATTTTTTTGGTAATCCCTCATTTTAATCAAATGATTGACTAAATATCTATACTACTATTTTTGGCTATGAGATATCTACTGTGGCTAAATCAGTTTTCCTAGCATCAGTATAAATTAATTCATCATTCTTCATCACATTCTTCACATTCTAACAATATTCTAGGTCTTGTGGTTGTTACACATAAGTACAGGAACCATTACTTCCAATAAAACATTTGCATCCAATTATGAGATAAGTTTTTACTTCTGTTGCAGTAACCAGATCATTAGAGAGGAGGTGGGGCTTGAGTTGGTATAGAGGAGAAATAAGGCAGCAGTGGTGGAGTGTGGGAAGCAGAGACCAAGTCTGGTTCAAAGAAGATTAAGGAGTAAGAAAACCAAGAGGCTTTATAGAGCAAAGCAGATCAAACCTAGCTATTGGATCTAAGGAGTCTTACTGAGGAGTAATAAGTGATTCATCCCCAGACTGGAGACGGGTGGTGTCAGCTTTCAATGCCAGGCCAAAGTATTTGTGATTTATTTCTTTGTGTGGAGTTATTAAATGTTTGTGAATAGCAGTAATAGCAAGGAGAGATAACATAATTAAAGCCATATTTTATATGGAATCAATTCATTAGATAGAAGGGGCAGGAAGATGGAAGATGTGGCAACCATTAAGAGGATTGTTATAAACAAACCTTTGAATTATTTGACCCCAAATCTCTAACTCTCCCTAATTACTTACTAACATAAAAGGATATTAAAATTTCTTCCTAAATTGAATAACTATCCATTTACTGTTGTTTTCTTTACAGTTACTCTAAATTTTCAACCCTTTTAATTGAAATCATTTAAACTAGATTACACATATATAGATATAAACATCCACACACATATATAATTTACTATTTTAATAAGACAGATACAATGATGTATTTTGAATCGTTTGTTCTAACCTATCACCGCAGTAGTTTCTGGAATATTCTGACAGTTACAGATCAACTGGATTGATTCACTCAATTCCACAATATGAGTTGCTTGACCTTGATATATTTTGTAATGCTATTTCTATCTACTCCTCAATTTCTCTGACTTATATGTCTCCATGTAACCTCAGTTTTATCTCTCCTTAGCTGATTTCATAAATCCTTCTCTTCTAGTCACCTGTCTAATACTATCTCAATATACCATCTAATAGAGGATGCCCATTAATAGCAGTAGTAAACTCTAAACTGCAGTAAATTATATGACTGGGATTTTTATCTAGGCTTTTTTCCTCATAAAAGATGTTTTTTTTTTCTATGTCCCTGCTGAACAGGCTTTGTCAGAAATGAACAGCATATAAATATTTGATTTATTACATTTCTATCCACAGCACCAAAATTGAAATGCCATACCTAAAGCACCATTTGTTATCAGGGTGGTAAATGTTCAACCAGTCTGCTTGAATTCTTCTTTGTGAGCATAACTAGAGCTAGAATTTATTTGGCCAAAGGAAAAAAAAAGAAAGCCACAAACAATTATGAGGTTTTAGTATCTTGCCTAAATGGATACATTTCAACTCTTATTATTAAAAGACAAATATGAAAGGAAATAAGAAAATAATTTAAATCTATTTATAAATCTCCAAACATCATATGGGTAATAATGTCATCAACTTTCTCACCTAGAAAAATGTAGCAGAGCTGATCATAAATATCACCACTGGATAGAATGAATTTCATGTCTTCTCTCTTGTCTGTCCTTTACAAATTTGTGTATAATACACCTTGTCATACCTAATTGATCTCTGTGAAGGGCTTGCTATAGATCTCCTCCATGTGTTTTAATGGTAGAAGAATGTATACTAGAAATTATGGTATCATCACTCTGTACTCTAATTGGGTAAGAGAATAGGCTGTTCAAGCCATGAAAGAGTCAATGGGTAAAAAGGAATTTACTCATTTGACAGTTATTGAGAACTTACTCTGGACTATTTAGCCTTCTGTGTCCTGAGGTTGAATCTGGCTTCAGGACACTTGCACTCTTGGTTTTCCTATTACTTTACTGAACAATCCTTTGTAGATTTCTTTGCTCATTTCTCCTCTTCTCCTTGAACTCTTAATGTTGGCGTATGCAAGCACTCAGGCTTTGGTGTTCTTCTCTTATCTATCCATAAATCCTCCCTTGGTGACTGAGTACACTTTACCTGCTAAAAACTGCCTAATTTATATCTCCAACCCTAGACCTTGTTCTTAAATTCCAGACTCCTATCTCCAACTCAGTATCTCTCAATATCTACTCAATATCTCCATCTGGAGTCCTATGAGACATGTGAATCCTGACTTTCCAGAACTGTTATCTCTAGGCTTCTTGTTTCAGTTAAAGACAACTGAATCTTTTCATTTGCTCAGGACAAAGTGCTTCAAACATTCCTTCACTTGTCTTTTTTTCTTATAACTCTGCATCCGATCTGTTAGGAAACTCTGTTGGCATTACTTTCCAAAATATCCAGAGTTATATTCCTTCTCACCACCATTCACACCTGAGCCACAATAACCTTCTTTTTTATTAGCAGCAAGAATTATCCTGTTACAACATAAATAAAATCGTATTATTCAGCTCCAAACTACAAAATGTTTCTATTTTTCTCATTGCATAAGCCAAAGTTATTAGGATGGTTCATAAAGTTCCACATGACCCGACTCCCACTTATCTTTATTACCTACCTTATTTCTTTTTTCTTTTTCTCTTTCTCACACTTCACTCACATTGGCTTCCCTGTATTTTCGCAAACATGCCAGGTGTGCTCCAGCCTCAGGATACTTGCACTAGCTCTTCTTTTTGCATGGAGTGATCAATCACAAAATATCCACATAAGAAAAATTATTCACTTCTTTTAGTCTTTGATCAGATGTCATCACCCGAGGGAACTTAATCTCTTGTTGTGGTTTTTCATTGATATACACTGGCCACCTAAAAAAATTTCTTGTACATACCAAATTTCATCTAGTCTGAAATGCACATCTTTAAACTTTTAAAATATCTTTATAAACAGGATGCATTATACCATTGATAGCAGATCATAGATCCATTAAAAAGATTATATTCTCTTTCTTATTTGCAGATAAAATAATATGGTATATCTTACCATCAGTGACATGCTAGTTTTAATTAAATACAGAGGGAGGCAGTCAGTGAATACTTACTGAATGAAAGAATAAAAGACTGGGCGAGAACAAAATAGCAGTTTTTCCTTTAAGATATTTGCAAACTAGTTGAATAGAAAGCCTCATAAAGAAATATTTATAATAGCACATTAAAGAAACCATATAAAGGTAGTATTTAAATACAGAAAATAAATTTATAATTTATTCTTATTTAATCTTTTTTTAATGTTTATTTTTGAGAGAGAGAGAGAGAGAAAGAGAGAGAGAGACAGAGATGGAGCACGAGCGGGTTAAGGGCAGAGAGAAAGGGAGACACAGAATTGGAAGCAGGCTCCAGGCTCTGAGCTGTCAGCACAGAGCCTGACACAAAGCTCAAACTCATGAACCAGGAGTTCATGACCTCAGCCAAAGTTGGATGCTTAACCCATTGAGACACCTAGGCACTCTGATTCTTATTTAATAGTATTACTGAGTAGGGGGGATGGTCAAAGGAAGTTATTGCCACTACCACTAGGAAGGTAAGACATTTTGTTAATAGTAAGGTAAAATGGGAGGTCAGAGAGGTAAGAACATAGTCTAGAAAATAATCTGTATTGACAATTAGCAAGAGCCACCTACAATTTATAATTCTTAAGTTATAGGAGTATTCCTTAGCTTTCTTCTTGAATACTGTTTTAAGATTTTGCCCTAACTGTGCTTAATATATATGAAATTCAAGTTTGTGTAGATTTACATGTATGGACTCTTGAGATTTTTATTCTAATATCTGGGAAATGTGATTTTACTCCTTTTGTGAATAATTAGAAAACAAGTAATAAAAGTCTGTGCCCCTGTATTTCTACCGGATGTCCATAATTTCTCAAAACATAGTTAATATGTTTGGTTATTTTTATAATTGAAGAGCCCTTTTCCTGTTTCCTGCCTTCATAAACATCCTCTTGTTTTCAAAGAAGTTTTTAAAAGGCGAAAGTAGGGATGTTATGGTAAAGCCAGCACACAGAATTGCAATCTCTAGTTTATTATAAGGGATAAAGGGAAAGATGAAGGAAAAAGGACAATTAGTATCTTCCTTGGCATAAAGCTGATCACAAATAGTTTAACTTGTTATGGTATGCTGATGTAAGGCTCTTTTGTGTTTGGTTAGTTGATTTTTTTTCTTTTGGTGAGATGAGGAGTAATTTGGAAAATGTATCTGTAGATAAAATTACATAAATTACAACAGGATATCAAATTGTTAGGTGCTTTAAGACCGTAAGATGGTAATATTATAATGATGATCCATAGACATAATAGCAGAATTGGACAAAAGAACCAAACACACCTCAAATACACATTAATAGTTATTGGTTTAGCATATTATCTATAGCAAAAAGAAATTACAAGTACACATAAAAATGATAAAGGGAGGGGTGCCTGGGTGGCTCAGTAGGTTAAGCAATCGACATCTTGGTTTCGGTTCAAGTTATGATCTCACAGTTTGAGAGTTCAAGTCCTGTGTTAGGCTCTGCAGCTGGCAGCTTGGAGCCTGCTTGAGATTCTCTTTCTCTCCCTCTCTCTCTGCCCCATCCCTGCTCACTCTTTTTTTAAGCTTATTTGTTTATTTTGAGCTCTCTCAAAATAAATAAGCTTAAAAAAAGAATTCTAAAAAGAGAAGGGAAATATTGGAAATATTTAAGGTAGGGATGAGTATTTATGGTATAGTATCTATAAGATCTAGCTTTATTTAGTTCTAACTAATTCATATAATAATGTGAACAAAGAAATATGTATACTTTCAAAAAGATCTTTTCTGTAGAAGATGAAAGATCATCTAAGTTAACCATAATGAAATAAAAGTCTAGATAACAAGCAATGTAGAACAGTGACTGAATCATTTGTTCCTCTCTTCCATTAAAACTTAGGGAGCACTTCCTGTATTCAAAAGATGGTACCATGTGCTGGCGTAACTACAAAGAGCCTAGTGAGAGCTTCCAGTAGTCTATAGTCTAATAGGAACCATGTTATTTTTGATAATTTTTATCACTTGAACCCTACCATCTAGTAGTTGGTGCATTCTAAGTAACCACTGAATAAACATTTGAGAAATGAATATTGAATAAAAACTGGCTAATAATTTAAGTTTTTATGAGGAACAACATATAAATGTTTGGGTCAAAGAATGAATGCCTTGCATTTATCCTTCATTTCTCCCATTCTCCCACCAATTCCTCGGCAGACCCTATCACCATAAGCTCCACATTCAGCTGCTTCCTGCTACCATCTTAGTCCAAGGTATTGTAATTTTTAACAAAACTATTAGAGTGACCTTTTAACTATTTTCTTGATTCTGCTCTTACACATACCCCCAAATGTCTATAGGTGTATTTTCCATACAGTAGTCTGTGTGATTATTTTAAATTTAAATCTAATTGTATACTTAGAATGGGTCACGACTAGGTCAAGAATTCAGGACTCCTTATCTTTAATCTTCCTATGAAACCAAGGTACTTCACTTATAATTTGAACTCACATTATATATCAACCATGACCTAATCACATTTATCATTTAAATATATACTTCCATGAAAAAATTATATTTATATATTATTAAAATTTAAATTTACATCATTAAATTTTAATGAAGTACAAACTATGAGTGCTAGTATGCTGTACTGTATATTCTAGAAAAGATGCATGGGTGGCATAGTTTCCATGCAAATCAACAAATCTCCTAAGTCACCTAAGCAGGACAGCTAATATAAATATCCACTGCTCCAGAGGTTCTATTTCTCCATCTTTATTTTCTTCAGTTTACATTTGATTCATTCTTTATATTTCTCAAGCCATTACTTTGTTTATTAACTTAGAATGGCATCAATTGTACATCAAATAGCAGATCCCTGAATTGTTAATCTGGAAGTAATTTCTTAACTCAACCAACCTCATTTTATCCATCCTCTTGTTGACCCCAGTGTAGACCTCAATATCACTCTTCACAAAAATTACACTCATTGTCACATTCTTCTCCTATACTCAGAGGTACTTGAAGAGGCGCTTTAAATCAGTATCTGTTTGCAATGAGTGTGCTTGGAATTTTTAGTAGCATGTTGGCAAGAGGTTCTTTGCTTGCTAAAGAAATCTGGAAATACAAAGCTTAGATGTGGTTATACCTCCAAAAATACCACACAGATAACATTCAAGTACCACTAGTACTTAGGAGACTCAATTGAATAGAATAAATTATTCTTTATTCCTATTTAATAGAAAAATAATGGCATTTATGAAATAATTTTACATTAACTCAACAAATATTTACTAATCTCTTACTACATGCCAGATCCTATTATAAAATCTATTAAATCCTATTAACTATTAAATCCTATTAAAAAAACTATTTTCAATATATTCAATATACCAAAAAACTATTATAAATATATTATAAATATAATCCTTATGCCCACAGAACTTTTTAAGTTTAGATGATATAAAAAGAAAAGGACAATTAAAAAATAAGTAAAATGTAAGGTGTTTAGTAGGCAGAAAGTGTTTAGGGAAACATCAGAGAAGGAAAGTGTGGTGTAGAGTTCTGTGGACAGTGTCCAAGAATAAATCAAGGATGTCCCACTGAGAAAAAGACACTAAGTAAAGGTTTAGGGAGGAAAGTGAGTGAGACATGGAACTATCCTTAGGAAAGCATTCCAGTCAGAGGGAAGAACCAATGCAAACCCTGAAATAGTATTGGGCATATTATATTTCATCAGTCATGAATTTTACTCTGCCATACTTCCTGGTATAAAGTTTAAAATTGTTGTCTCAGATTCTTTGGCTCTCTCCCACTCTAACCTCTTTTTTTTTTTTTTTTTCCTTCCCCTCCCCCATGGATTCCTGTTAAGTTTCTCAGGATCCATATAAGAGTGAAACCATATGGTATCTGTCTTTCTCTGTATGGCTTATTTCACTTAGCATCACACTCTCCAGTTCCATCCACGTTGCTACAAAAGGCCATATTTCATTTTTTCTCATTGCCACGTAGTATTCCATAGTGTATATAAACCACAATTTCTTTATCCATTCATCAGTTGATGGACATTTAGGCTCTTTCCATCATTTGGCTATTGTTGAGAGTGCTGCTATGAACATTGGGGTACAAGTGCCCCTATGCATCAGTACTCCTGTGTCCCTTGGATAAATTCCTAGCAGTGCTATTGTTGGGTCATAGGGTAGGTCTATTTTTAATTTTCTGAGGAACCTCCACACTGCTTTCCAGAGCGGCTGCACCAATTTGCATTCCCACCAACAGTGCAAGAGGGTTCCCGTTTCTCCACATCCTCTCCAGCATCTATAGTCTCCTGATTTGTTCAATTTGACAATAAATTTCATATATAAATAAAAAAAATAAATAAAATAAAATTGTTGTCTCAGAAGCATGTCTTAAACCTTTCATGCAGTAATTAACTCTTATGGGCTAAATTTTGTTCTCACAGAATTCATATGTTGAAGTCCTAACTTCTAGTACCTCAGATTGTGACTATTTGGAGATAGGGTCTTTAGTGAGGTAATTAAGGTCAAATGAGATCCTGAGTGTGGACCCCAATCCAGTATGACTTGTGTCCTTATAAGAAGAGGACACAGACAACTCAGATGGAAGACCATGTGAAGACAGAGGGAGAAGATGACCATTTACAAGTCAAGAAGAGAGGAGGTCTTAGAGGAAACAAGCTTGCAGACACCTTGATCTCTGATTCTTAGTCTCTAGAAGTGTGAAAAAATAAGTTTCTGTTCTTTAAGCCAAACCATCTTGTAATACTTTACTGTGGCAACCCTAAAAAAACTGATACATTAATCTTTTAACTAGTCTAAGGTATAAAATAAACAATTTTGGAAACCAAAGATGCCTGTTTACAGGACACTATTGTAGGGTACCAAGTAAGATGTTATGCTTTCCTGAAAATCTATTAGTACTAGGGAGTAGATATGGGGGATCCATAGGAAGTCAAATAATTGCAGTCATGTTTTATTGTATTTTCTGTTCCAAACATGTTAGTCTGGATTAATAAGAATAAGAGTTATTTTGAAGTCTTATCAAAACAGACCTCCACTAGACAAAGCACAGCTGTGGAAATGTTAATTATCTGACAATATTAGATTGTATTACAAAATCAGGGTAGTCAGAAAATCAAGGCAGTAGAAACATACTTCAGTCAAATCTTGTAAGAGAAGCTAAATAGTGTTAAAATCTGTGCATATAAAGGTATACTTGGCAGGCATCCTATGCAATGACGAATCTGCTTACAGCTTCAAGAGGACATGACAGCCAGTAAGGGTGTTAGATATCCTGCAGTTTGTGAGCAGGTAATTTTTTTTTTCACAAACCTTATAACACATGGAATAAACTATGTACAGATAATCCACCTGTTTTCCAGGTTTCTTTGGATTAACTTTCATAAGAGAACAAAGATTTATGAGGGGAAGTTGTTTCTGCATTGACCTCTTGTGGTGCTCCTTTCAGAATATGAAAAATGGCATCATTTAACTCCAGAAGGGGGTGACAGTACAGTGTTCCAATCAAAACCATTATAGGGGTGCACTCGCAGATTCTACTGCTTTCTCTTCCAGGAGGCTAACACTGAGCAGATATAGACTTATTCATGATTTCACTTATTCTTGTCATTATCATGTTCTGTGATAATGAAAGAAAATGTCTAAAAAGTCTCTGTTAATTCCAATTTGCACCAAGGTTTCAAGAAGCTAGAAATGAACCTTGTTGAGCTCAGCAATGTGTCTTCACCTGAAATGGCTCTTCAGTCTAAAATAACTTAGAAGAAAATCAGCAGGAGAAAGGTTTGAGACTCTGAAACAACAGGGCTTATCCTTGGTGCCCATTCTTTTTATACTAATGTATCATAAATTTATCATGATATTCATCTATTGAGGTTTGCTTTTAATTCTGCTTATTAATTTACATTTATTATCTCCTTGAATTCTCCAAATACTTGTCTGAATGAGGATTTATAACACTATTACTACAGAGATGAAGAGATTTATATACAGAGAAGCTAAGTAATTTGTCCAATGTCAAACAGCTAAAGAGTTGATGGAGAGAATTCAAACCCAGACAGTTTGACTCCAAAGCTTGTTTGCTTAGCCCCTAAGGTGTATTACTTAAACAGCTTATCTGGAATGGATGCTTGGTACATTTAAGTATCTCTTTTCTTCTCTAGAAATGAAAGATAAGGGGATGGTCAGTCGGTTGAATGTCCGACTTCAGCTGAGGTCATGATCTCACAGTTCGTGATTCAAGCCCCACATCGGGCTCACAGCTGTCAGCACAGAGCCTACCTTGGATCCTCTGTCCACCTCTCTCTGTCCTTCCCCCACTTGCACACTCTCAAAAATAGGTAAACATTAAAAAAAAAATAGAAAAGAAAGGCAAAACACATCTCCTGGCATAGTTCTAAAGAAATTGTTACATGTCAGTAAGGTTTGAAAGGATGACTTTGTGTTCTGCTATACATGCTGAATGTTTCCCCCCTCCACTTCCACCTCTCCTCACCCTTCTCCATATACACCAATGCCTCATGAATTGATCTACATGGGTTACATTAATGGGTTCTCTCCCTCAAACTTCTAGTGGGCTAATTCACTGGGAATCTCAGCAATAGATTGGAAGAGGACAAGGAGATGGGAATCATTACTTTTGCTTCCTCCCTGTGGTGCAGCCAGGATCCAAGTGAGTTCCTTGACTAAAGATTTCAATTCCTTGAGACAATCTTTCCACAAAGACTTTTCAGCCTCTGACGAGTGGTAAACTTTTCCTTCCACAGTCCGTTGGGTAGAATGGTGCACTACTCTTGCTAGCCATGGCACCATTCCTCACAACCTCCCTGTACTCTGCCCACAATTTTGTGTTATCCCTTTACAAAACCCTCCTTGAATGATCATAATTCGTATATTCCAATGACTTCTTTGGTGGCCTTGATTAATACAATTGAAAAAAAATTATGACCTAATCTAGAATATTGAGCTTCTTACTTTTCCATAACCACTCACTGAATTAAGCATTCTAGCTTATAGTCCCCAAACATTTCCTGACTCTTTCCTCAAATTCCTCCCTGCTGTCTACCTTTGACTTACTAAATATCAGATCAAGGTCCAGATGGATCTAACAACTAAGGTGTGATCTAGAGGATAAACACAACAAAACCCCACAATGGACTACAATTGTGTATCCTGTCTTCTACATTAAAAAAAAAATGGATATTTCAACTGTCCAAATTTCAATAGTGGTAATTCAGTAAAATAGGCGTGAGGTTTTTTTGTTTTGTTTTTGTTTTTTTTTTGTTGTTGTTGTTGTTTACTATATTGAGTTTCTTAAAATTCTTTGTTTTGGGACAAAACAGGATAACAGATACAGATTATTTTTTTGCTAGGAAGTTTTTTAGAATTCTTTTAGAACACTGAAGCATTGATCAACTGTGAATATAGTTATAATCATCATCATATTTAAGCATTATTGATTCAGGCCTCAGTGTGTGTGCATAATTAAATTTTTCACATGTTGTAACCCATAAGATACATTTACCTACCAAATGAAGCTGTTCTGAGTATGCCCTGCTCCAGTCTCAGCCATATTCCCACTTTAGCACTTCTGTACATTATCAATGCTATTTCTACTTAGATAATTCTAGCATATTATTATAGTTAAATTAATTATACTGGCCTAAATGCTGTCCTCTTTATTTTAAATTCTTTAGTATCAGTGTTATAGATCTGCCTTATGAGTCAGGAACTGAATCCGGCTAGATTAGTTAATTGGAACATCCATCTTTTTGTGCCAGAAACATGAGATTTTTTTTTTCTTGTGCCCACTACTTAACATTAACTTATTTAATGGTCATGATGAAATTTCCAGGCAGTACCAACAACCTTGCATATGTGGATCTGGTCTTACATTCAAAGAGGAGGGTGAGTGTAAAGCCCATCACCATCTCTAGAGAAAAGCCCGTAATGCATACCTTCTACTTATCAGGTTTAACTGTGTCACCTCCATACTCAACAACAAATTAGTAGGAACTGCAGTTTCAGATTTGTTACCTGAAAAGAAATCAATTTCTCAAATTTCTTAATATTTATCTCACTCATATGTATCCATTTATGTAGACCATTAGAGAACTTCACATGCCCTGGTAGATAGGGAGAGTGACCAGAAACCAGGTTATTTGAGAATACTGCTCAATAGAAGCAGAAGTAGAACTCAGTGGTTTCACGTACTAATCACAGGACAATCTACTGCTTTGATAGTAGAAACTAGTTTTACTCTTGAACTTGCATCATTTTCTCCAATAGTGATAGAATTGGGACCTTGGACTCAGCCTTGAGAGAACACAGTTTTGTATTATTCACTTTAGTTTCAACAAAAGTGATTCTTCTTCATGCCATGATTTCTTTTTCTCGTCTGAACATTTTATGACCAGTGTACATTGCCTCACCTTTGTACTATTCCCTTTTGAGAATGATAAGGGGGGAGCGGAACTTGAAGTAGTCTCCTATTTTTTTCTCTTCTTTTTCTCTATTAATAAATGGATTGATTTGAGAGAAAGAATTGCTTAGACAACTCTAATGGTTGCAATCATTTCAGAATATTTTGTTAGCTATTGATTAAATTGTAATGGTACATGTGGACACAGTTGTGATCTGATTTCAAATAACAGAGTTCTAATTTTGTTTTGGTAGACTCTAAGTGACTTAAGGCAGTCATGTACTTGAAAATGAATGTCAAGCCTTTGTTAAGATTTTTTTTTGCATGTTTATATACAGTAAACAAAACAAAATAGTTTTCTATACATTATCAAAGGGATAGTGCCTGCTAAGACTAGTATGACTCATACTCACTTTGGTGACACTTGTGTGTTCGATAAGATCAAGTCATTTCTTAACACCTAGGAGAAGGAAAAGTGCCAAACTATCAGCATGATTGTACCAGCTAAATGACAGTGATGAATGAGTAACTTATATTTATATTGTGTCTTTTTTCCCTAACGAATCTTATTCTGTGTCATACTTTCTTCAAAATTTAATGTATTAGCTACTAAGTCAAAGAACAACCAAAAAATGTCATCTCATACAAAAAGAAGAAGAAAAGTGTTTAAAGTTAGTCATGTCACACCTAATTAAATCTCAGGACCACCTAAGTAAGGCATTTTTTATTTAATGTGCTGGACAAGAATTAATGTATAGAATTAAAAGGAATGTATTTTAATTTAAAATGTTATTACACTTACAATTATATATTAGCTGTGCTTTCACTCTACCTCTTAAAATCTTTGTCTAAATGGTGATATTAAATAAAAAAAGAAACATGGTGTTTTCTTTGAATTATAAACTCTTGAACTAACTAGAGTAAAAATAATAAATAAGTGCTGTCATTTGGCATAAATTAACCAATATAAAGAAAAGAATAATATAACAGAGGGGCCAAATGTCTGATTGCTAAAGTCTCTCCTTTAAATTCTCACTTGCTATACCATGACAAGTAGGGAATATGGTCATATCATAGTCATTAGGACTACTTTGTTTTATTGAGAGATTACAAAATGGTTACTTTGATTGCTTTGATATGAAAAAGGGAAGAAAGTCACTGGACTGGGAATAAGAGGTCTGGCTCTTCTATTACATGGTTGTATGGTCTTGAGAAATCATTTCACCTCTATGGATCTTACTTTCTTCATCTAGCAGTATCAAGTAATGATTAAGATTACTTGTTCTGGAACTGATTTACTGAAGTGAAAATTGCAGTCCACCGTTTATGTATCATATTAGGCAAGTTTCCTAATGTCTCTGGAACTTTCCCCTCATTTTCACAATGCGATTATAGTTCCAGCTCATAGGTTGGTGTGAAGATTAAGTGAGTAGATTCATTTAAACTGTTTAGAATAGTGCCTAGTCCATTGTAAATTTATTAAAAATTGTTGGCTTTAATGTGCTACATTGCTTTCATGAATTGAGTTTTTAAATTTCATTGATATATTGTATTGATTCAAGATCTGAGTATAAAATAAGAACAGTGGCTTCTTAGATTCATCCCAATTGTTTTTTTTTTTTTAAACATTTATTTATTTTTGAGAAAGACAGAGACAGAGTGTGAGATGGGGAGGGGCAGAGAGAGAGGGAGACTGGTTCAGGCTCCAGGCTCTGAACTGTTAGCACAGGGCCCAACATGGGACTCGAACTCTTGAACTGTGAGATCATGACTTGAGTCGTAGTCTGCTGCTTAACCAATGGAGCCACCCAGGCACCCCCATCCCATTTGAATATGTGAAATTTTATATTAATGAATGCTTTGCCAAAGGGAATGGAAGAGAATTGGCCATTTATGGTATAACATTTGGCTCAACTGAGATGAAGACAGTCTGGCATGTGAATCTATCAGCACTCACTCATCTTCCTTTCAGACTTATCTGGTATCCATTTTCAGGATTGGTCCAGTCGCAGAAATTCAGGAAGGAGGTTTTTGTAGCATCCAAGAGAAAGGGAGGTTATTTATGGTGTATTGCTATGGTATCTGTTTTTCTCTCAGCTTTAGAGATTAGGTCTTAATTATCTAAAAGGATTTCACATAAAAGCTGTTTCAAAGACTGTCTTTGAGAGATCTGGGATGTGTGTGGCAGATGGTAATGTGTAAGCCACAGTTGTAGTGGATATCATTGTTCTCATCATAGTAAGGGATTTGTGAGGGTCCAGAAAAATAGCAAGGG
This sequence comes from Herpailurus yagouaroundi, assembly GCF_014898765.1. Taxonomy (NCBI): domain Eukaryota; kingdom Metazoa; phylum Chordata; class Mammalia; order Carnivora; family Felidae; genus Herpailurus; species Herpailurus yagouaroundi. The sequence goes on along the minus strand of NW_024412376.1, from coordinate 121,409,329 downwards.
CTTTAAAAAATTAATTGTGGTAAAATAATACATAACATAAAATTAACCATCTTAACCATTTTTAGATATATAGTTTAGTAGCATTATGCACATTTACACTGATGTGCAATCTCCAGAATTCTTTTCATTTTGCTGAACTGAAACTCTCAACCCATTAAACAACTCCCATTCACCTCTTGCCCCAGCCTTTGGCAACTACCATTCTACCTGTTTGGGTAAATTGATTAAGGTAGAACAAGAGTCAAAGATGAGATTCTCTGAATGGCTCTTGTATACTTGGTGACAGATAAGTGCTTTGTTTGCCTCTATTAAAAGCCATCTCTCTTCAGGGCTATCCAATGAATACAACAAATCCTGATTTTGGTTGCTTTCCCTCTTATTATAATTCCACAAAGACAAGATATTTTTGCAAATATAAACCATGACATTTTGCCATAAGGTTTGCTAGTTTTACTGTTTTACTGTAAATGTAAGATTTCTGTCTCTCATCGTTAGTCATCTCTTTCGTCACAAGATTCTTCACTGAAGCCACCTGGAACCTACAACCAGAATGGTCTTTTAAAAATATTAGGGGTGGCTGGGGGGCTGAGTCGGTTAAGCGTTTGACTTCAGCTCAGGTCATGATCTCACAGTTTGTGAGCCTGAGCCCTGGGTCAGGCTCTGTGCTGACAGTCTGGAGCCTGCTTCTGATTCTCTCTCTTGCTCTATCTCTGCCCCTCCCCAGCTCACACATGTACACATGCTCTCTCTCTTTCTCTCAGAAATAAATAAACATTAAGAAAAAAATAAAAATAAAAACATTAACTGAAATAAAGTCATACTTCTGCTTAAAACTCTTCAGTGGCTATTCATTTTTTTTCCAAAGTAACCTGGCCGAATTTCCCACATGGCCTAGACTGCAATGAGATCTTGTCTTGCTTTCTTTTCTGTTTGCTTGTTTTTCTTTAAGTCTCTGGGTCTCAGGGTTTCCTGCTGACTGGAACACTAATTTGATTTCTATTTATTTAAACTTAGTCTTCCTTGTGATTTCCCCTTTTCCTAGTTTTGGAGAAAATTTATCTGAAGTAGATACTTAATACTTCATCCCAAGTTATGTGTATCTTCCCTACTTCTACATACTTTGAAGGAGCAGACAGCCAAATAGATGGGTACATAGTAAATAAAATTCCTTCCATGGAACTTTGAAAGTAGCACCAAAATATTTAAGTATTAGAATAAATTTTCCTGGGTAAAACAAGAGATTAAACCCAGAGACTGCTGGCAGCAATGATTTTCTCTTCAGTGAATTAGAAGTTACAGAAATTTCATTTGTGGTAAGATACATGTAAGTAATACAACATTAACAGGACCATTAACAGGACCACTAAGAGTGGCCGGGCCACTCTTCCCCACCAGAAACATCCTAGGTTTCCTCCTAGGTTTCTTGCAGTCAATAGTTCTAGCCTTTGCCTGAGTCCCGGCCACACCTCCAACCTATCTTTCATAAGAGACCACTGTATTTTAATCATATGTATATTGGAAGCCCTCTTAAGCCATTTGCACTTTATTGATTGACCAGATTAACCAACAATTTCTTCTGAGAAGCATCCTGAACTGCCATTGCAGTCACAGTTGAGTGCTCATGACTCCTAGGCTCCTGTCTAGTATTCCACACCTCTTGATTCTGCCCTTGAGTTCAGGGCTTAACCAGTCAATCTTGCCTGTTCCCCACTCTGCTGGTTGATTGTTACCAAGATGAATTACTAAATTCAATTACCTATTACATAAACCAATGGAATATGAGTGTGAAAATAAAAACAATTTCTGTTGCCATGAAAACTAAATTGAATACTTCAGAAAGACTCAAGAAAGAAAGAAAAAAGATTTTTAAATGTGCTATAGAATTAGATGTCAGCTCTAAAATGTTGGGGTACAAATAGTTTTTTAAAAAGCATTCTGCTTATATTTTTGATTTGTCTGTGTTATTCTCATACAATTTGAGAAATGGTGAACTGATGTTAAATTTTGGGTGTGCTTTACTTAAGATAGGTGATTCTAAGCTCCAATCAAATCTACACTCAAAAATATCTTTGGCCGTGTATCAAAAGTTTAGCAAACAAATATATACTTTCCTATTTAAGTTAAAATAAAATATTTAAGTTTGGAATGTCTCTTTTTCTTGTTTGTTCCTCAATTTAAAGTGGATTTTATTTAATCTACCAATTCCCAAGCCCTCTTGAATTGAGTAATAGCACTTTTGCTCTCCTGCTATTATGTAAAGTTGAAATAGGGTTTGCTAATGGATCTCCCTGCCTAAATCCTTTATTATACAGCTTCTCATGGGTTATTTGGCATTTTTGCACAGTTGGAGGAGCCAAGGCGAGGCAGAAAACATTATATTGGAAGGAGGAGTATTCAGAGGCAGGGGCATCTGTGACTCAATAATACGTTAAAGTTAGTTAGTGAGATTTCTTTGTTTTCTTGCAAGGAGTGAATCTGCTGTTACTTTAAATAAGGAATATAAACCAGTATTATGGTGCTTCTGTTTAGTTTATTTTCCTCTACATTTATATTTCACCTTTTGCTAAAAGGATTTGAAGTGGCTTATAGTAAAAACACAATTCACTAAGACTGAACCATTAGCTGAGAATTGTTCTTATCGAGCATTTATTGCACTACCATTCTATGTTGTATTTGAAAATGTCCTTGCATTTTAAAAGTAGAGCCTGTAAACATTTTGAAGAAAGTCAGCTCTACAAAACTGTATATGTGTTTTCCGTCCTTTCCTCTCTTCCTACACATCTCATGGTTTAGTCATCTAACTTAACATGTTTTCCATCATTTTCTCTCTGCGTATACCCCTCACATTTTAGTAATCTAAGAGAAAAGAAGCTTTATAGGATATATGTTGCCAACTTACATAAAGCCATATAAAGGATAATGTATCTGTAATAGTTTTTTAGCACATGGTATGATTTGATTTGGTTTAGATGTGTACATGTATCATATACATATGTATGTGGTTATGAACAAAAAGATATAATGGTTTTGAAGATGACTGTGTAATAGAGATTTTGTTTTTTGTGTGTGTGACTAGAAGATCTATGAAAACCAAACTTGGGCCTTGCCTACTTATAGATTTTATAATTTTAATCTGAAAACTTCATCAGTACTATTTTGCCACCCTACACCAGAAACTGTGCCAGTCTCAAAGCTGTAAATCTTATTGTTCCATTTTATGTCATAAATTCCAGGCTGTAAAAATTCTACCACAGTGCTTATGGGTCTAATTTACTGACTCTATAAATCTGCCCCAACTGTTGATTGACAACAGTGAATTTACTAATTTCTAGCAAACATTTAAGACAAAAGTGTCACCTCAGGACTTCTATTCTTGGATGAGGGCATAATGATGCTCCTATACATTTTGACTTGGAATCCACCAGTACTAATGTCATCATGCCATATGGTGTCCTGCAGACCCAATGGAAATTGATATACACATGTGTAAGTATTACAAATGTCCAAGCCCTATGGTGGAAGAAAGAAAAATTTGGGGATTTTGAAATTATTTTAGCTCTGCATTCTATGTCTGTTGGGTCCTCAAAAATATACTTAGATTTCACTAGCTCAAAAATACATTTAGAGGTGGTTAATCAAAATGAAGAAAGCTAGTTTTTATTTTTATTTTTTAATATCCAATATGACTGACGTGGGGTTTTCACAAGACGTTTAAACACAGAGAAGCAGATATCTATTTTAACTAATAAAATGTCCATTAAAAAAAGTTGAAGGGGTTCATTACAGTTCTGATCTGCTCATTCCATTAAAGAAATTATTAAAGATTGCTTCAGGATGTGGCCAAGGTAATGAAGTGCTCAGAGTAATGTCTTGTAAATGTCATTCTTACAACTAATGACTTCTGAGTAGCCATTTAAAATATTAAACCTTAAACTTCTTTTTTTTGAATATTTATGATTTGGGGAAACAGGCTCTACTTATTAAGTATGTGTGTCCCTTGTTCATTTGTCTGAAGGTGTGTTTATGTGTGTGTGTGTGTGTGTGTACAGGACACTTAACCTGTAATTCAGGGATTCATGTTGACTCTAATTCCATCAGTGTGTGTCTGAATTAGGGACAAGTAGATGTCACTAAAATGTGCCCAGCTTTACTCTTCTACCAATCTTCTGTTATATATTTAATTTAGTTCTGTATAGGTCTCAGCAAAAAGAAGATCACATCCAAGTATAAGATTTGTAAATTTCATGAGAACAGGGACTCTTAAATGTTTTGTCATATTTTGTACAGTCCCAATTCTAAGGAGGGTGCCTGGGATACAACCAAGAGTTAAAAGTGCAGATTCTAGAATAAGATTAATCGAATGGGAATGTAGCAATGTCACTTGCTTGCTGTGTAATGTTAGGTAAATTACTTAATTTATTCATGCCTCAGTTTCCTGAAATATAGAATGTGACTGTGATCTGCTACTCTATTTGTATCTGGGCTGTTTCTATTCCTGTTGTATATGATCACTTCACTTCCAGCAAGATCCTGCCTTCTTGTCTAATTAGATCATAAATTCAATCTAATTTTTAGTTTACTCCTACCAATTCATAGCCCACTTGAAAATTTCACTTTCAAATTTACCTCAAACCCTTCTTGTTGAATACTTAAATAACTGATCTACTCATTTTATTTAGTTTGGGTCTCATGTTACTCATATTTTTACATTTTTTACATGTCCTCATGGTAGTATAAAAATTGGTGGAACTCAGGCTGAAGAGTGTGTGTGTGTGGGGGGGTATGTGAGTGGTATGTGAGGAGGTAAAGAGTAACTATCCTGATAGGTATGGTGTAACGATACTCCGCCCCCCCCTTTTTTTTCCCTCAGATCATCATGGGCACCTAACTGCTCAGATAATAGAACATTTCCATGTCTTGGCTCAGTAAGTTGAACGTCTAACTCTTGATTTTTGGCTCATGTCATGATCCCAGGGTCATGGAATCAAGCCCTGTGTTGGGCTCTGCACTGAGCATGAAGCCTGCTTAAGATTCTCTCTCTCTCTTTCTCCCTCTCTCTCTCTCTCCCTCTCTCTCTCTCTCTCCCACTGCCCCTCTGCTCCACTCACACGTGTGCTCTCTCTCTACCTCTAGAATCAAAAGAATGTCTCCATGTCTTAAATTTACTTGACATTGTACTTTCTAACTATAATTATTCAGTTTTTTTCTTGAAAAATTAAAGAAATCATGCTTTAGTGGACAAAGAATTATATATTGTTTTCTGATTTAAAAAGATAAGAATTTTTGTTTCCTCCTTTAATTTTACAACATTCTCCATTTTCCTATGAGTAGAACAATTCTCAGAAGTGTTGAGTCTACATTTAGTGCTAAAGGAAGACATTAAACATGTTAAGGGATAAAGAAAAGAAATAAGAAAATATATGACTATATGGTTTCATAGGGATAAGATAAAATCTCCTAAATTGCAATGAATCCAATTGTTCATGGTTTCATTAGATGCTGTGGAGTGCTGGGGATGAGGTGGCATTTATCTCCCGAGGAATAATTCTTACTGCTCAAACAGTGGTCCGAGAACCAATGGCATAAGCATATCCTAGGAACTTGTTAGAAATGTAGAATGTCAGACACCTCCTCATAGCTGCTGCATCAGAATCTGTGTTTTAACAATATATCCAGGTGATTGCCCAGAATATTAATGTTTGAGAAGCGTTAGTGAGACACCAGTTTCTAGAAGGTTGGCTCTGAAAGAAGGGACAAAAATAAATCAATAGGTGGATGAAGAGATACAATTCATGAACTGAACACATGGGAAATGATGATGGACAGGTTTAAAATAATGAATTACATATAATATCAAATCAAACATTAACAAAATAGACGTTATTTTCAGTGTATAGATTTGGAAAACGGGTCTCAGAGGTTAAGATACTTTATCGAAGCTATAAAATAAGATGTGGACATATTTCAAATGCAAGTCTGTCTATCTGCAGAGCTTGTGCTCATTATGTTTAAAGTTTATTCTTAATGAGAAGAAAAATACTGAATTAAGCAAAGGATGGAAGCTATGGTGATTATGATTTTTAATTTTGGAATTATCATTGCAAATGGTATTGAAATGGCTTAATTTATTCATGTCCTAACTATTTTATCTAACAAAGTAAGTCATTTGGCTGATGAAATAATCAATGGCAATTGTTAGAAAATATTTTATGAAATGTAGCTTTATGACAGATATAGTTGCTACTGTATTTGCTACTATTTTTGGAAGCTAAATATTGTGAAAAAGTTGGATACAATATAATTTTGCACAAACATACTCCTACTACCTGATAATCGATGGGTCCTATGGTGTTCATTATAGATGATTTTCATGGTTGAAGCACTCCATCCTTGAGCTCCACAGATAACTCCTCTCCAGGAAGTGTCCTTACCTCAAAGGAGCCCCTTTTGCTTTTCCTTGGGCTGCTCACAACCAATGACTATCGAGGTATAAAGATTAACCCTCTCGCTTGAGTGTTTTGTAACTGGAGAGAGTCTGAGCTCCAGAATGCCCTGTAGGATCTGCCACAGCCTCTGTTGCAACTACATGATAGCTCAGTTCAAAGGTGGACTGGAATGAACTCCATATGGCTCCTAAGAGCCAACTGTGTGCCTCATTCCTAATTCTGCATTCAGTGAATTTCATAATGGTAGCTTGAAAGGTTTAGATACACCATCCAAATCAGCAAATGCTACAAATCAATGATTATTTTTCCTGTTTATCAGCATACTACAAGTTCAAGTTCTACTTGTGCTTAAGCTTAGATTCCTTACTTCCTTACATTTGTCATTCTACAGTGTGTTCATCAATAAACCCTCTACAGGCACCCCCCTCTAAGCATCTGTTTCCAGGGAGCTCACCCTATGACAATGGCATTTCTGCAACAGTTAGATACTTTCAACAGTTTACAGGAGGGTTTGGTGAACAATGGCTAAAGGGCCCGTTTTGTAAATGCATTTTATTGGAACACAATCATACCTATTCACATACTTATCATTAATGACTGCTTTCATGATAGAATGGCAAAGATATCCATCCCACAAAACCAAAAATATTTACTCTTTGTCCTTTATGGAAAATGTTTGCTGACTTCTGGTCTGTTGGACAACTTTTATATTTCTCTAAGACATTTCTAGCTTAAATTGTCCCAAACTAATCTCACTATCCCTGTTCTTCTCTTTATCTTTATTGCACTAGTATTCAGGATCTTGGGGCATATGGGTGACTCAGTCAGTTAAGCCTCCAACTCTTGATTTTGGCTCAGGTCATGATCTCGTGGGTCCGTGGGATTGAGCCCTGAATCCAGCTCTCTGCTGAATATGTGGAGCCTGCTTGGGATGCTGTCTCTCCTTTTCTCTGTCTCTCTCTGTCTCTGTCTCTCTTGCTCTATCTCTCTAAGTAAATAATAAATAGCAAAACTTTTAAAAATGTTCAGAATCTTATATATTGTTTGGGGCTACTTTTTATCTGCCTTCCTTCCAAGCAATCTCTTCTCATGTCAGTTTTCTCTCTATGATATTTTGAGAACTTTTGAGAAACACAGATTTTATCATATGATTTTTCTGCTTAAAACCTCCATTCAGTCACCATTAATCAAATACATAGCAAAAAACTTAATAGGTGTGTTCTTTCTCGATTTGCCCTGCCTACTTTTTCAGTTTTACCCCTCAACAGTGTCCTTCAAACACAGCCTCTACTTTCTCATCACTGATGATCTTTTACAAACCAGCAAAGCTCGTTCTTTTATGCCTGTGTATATAGTTCCAGCTGACTATGATGGTTATCTCCTTCCTGATTCATAAAATCCTGTTCATCTCCCAAGTTCCAGCTCAACTCTTCTTCTGACTCCAGGGCTTCCATAACTCCACCTAACAGAATTAACCACTCTTTCCTTGGCATTCACAAAGCATGAAGCCCTCATCTCTACTTTGTAACACATAGCATTTCAGTATTTGATTTTATATACGGTTGGACCAGTATTGTTTGCACATCTATCTGTCTCCATCCAGTTACTGTGTTCTCAGAATCATGGGCACTATTTTGTTATACCTTTTCACCCAACCCAAAATCTAGCACAAAGCTTGAGGTTTTCTTGATTCTTAATGAATGCTGCCTTTGTTAGAAAAAAAGAAAAGAAAAAAGAAAAGAAAAGACTAAAAATACCCTGAGATTTGTCTTAGAAGGGGTTTAAGCTTATCTGATGGTAGAAATAGTATGCATCAGGTTATAGGATATTACCAATTTTCAGAATTTTAATTAAGACCACTACTTTCTGAGTAACATATATTTAATTTGAGCATTTGAGTTTTAACAAAGAAATGCCTTCTTGCAACTTCTGGGACTAGAGAAAATTGTGGTTGGATTTCTTAGGGCAGTATTTCATCATTTTGGCTTCAAGTGTTCACTGGGCTTGCGGCAGACAATAAACCCTGAAATTTCTATTCTTGATATTTTTGCATGCCCCTGTCGCAGAAATGGTTATGGGAGATCAAATAAATTACACAAATGGTATTTTGTCAACTTTTCCTCTTAAAATCATGTCCTGATGCAGAGTTTCAAAGTTATGTTTCCTGACACTTCGGTGGCTATAAGGTTGGACATAGCTATTTAATTCAAAGGATTAAATTAGCTTTACCAGAAAGAGTAAGGCTTGGTTTTCTCACAGATTGCCATGGGAGCATGAATGCTGTGAAGCTATTATACCTCTCATCTGAAGCATTTCAAATAATTTGGAATATCTCAAACAATGACATTCAAAACCTCCCAAGCATGATCATCCAGAATATTAAAGTTAGAGGACCAGGATATTTTATAATTTAGCACTGTTTCAAATATTTTAGTGGCACCGATTTAATAAATGGTAACATCATCTGGAATAGCATTTGAATCAGGGGCATTTTCTAAAAGTGTAATTAGCACAAAATACGTATTGCTAAAATGTAGCAGCCTACGCATAAAACAACAAAACTCTAGGAAAAGGAAATAAATCATTAGACAAATAACAGATGAAATTGACCCAGTGTTTTTTCTTATGATCTTATAAACATTAAAAACGTCTTTTGAAATAGAAGTCCATTTAAGATGAGATTTTATAGCAATTTGAAATGTGAAATTTTCATCTTTGATATATTAACTTGTTGTGCCATCTACATAATCAACAAAAGGACTGAAAAAAAGATTGCCTTTCCTTTCAGTATGAAGCACAAATTTTACATTTTATTCAAGCTTATTGCTACTACCAGGAGGTAAAAAATGGTATATAGAAGGTTTTTTTTTTGATTTGAGATATGTTCGTGTTTATTCTGAATTTTAATTCAGTGTTGCTGACAGCACTTTCATTTAGATGGATAGAAAGACATTTTTTTTAAAAAGCATAGCTAATTCTCTTTCTAAAAACAAAAGTTGCATGCTTGATTCTTTCTATACTTAAAAGAAGACATTCTGAATATAATTCAAACAATGTCTTTTCATGCAATTTTGATTTTTCTTATTATTAACCATTTAGTTTTATTCTTTCTCACCTCTTGTTAATTTGTAAACATTTAAGATTACTTTGTATCTAATGGCCCATGATGAGCCATATTTTAGGTTTTTAAATACTCAGGTAAACCTGTATTTTCCCATGCAACTATAACGAAATGCATAATTTTTCTAATGATTTTAACATATGCTCTGATCCATCAGAAAAAAAAAAAACACAACAAAACAGTTTTTCCTAAGGGAAGACTACATTAGCTATTTCTTAATCTTTCATATTTTCTACCTAGTATAGGGCAGATTCATTTCACCTTAAGTAAGTATATCTTAATGTTTGGTTATTCATTCTTATCTCACTGCTCTCAAACATTGTCTTTTATGTTACATCTTCCTAAGAGACAGTAACCAGAACTGTTTGCAATACTGGAGATAAACTGATACAGGAAAATCAGTCAGAAGAAACATGATACAAAATGTAGCAGTGTGGCTTTATTTCATTTTGTCCCTAAACAGAGAGTAAATGTGTGAAGGTAATTGCACTTTCAGCAATTAAAAAAGGTTACATAAAAATAATTTCACTTAATGGGAAATGCTTCAGAATAGATTTCCCATTTGATAGCATAACTTGTTTCTGAGCTTCTTATCACAATCTGATTGATGTTAAAGACAAAGTTGAAAACATTTTTAGTTATTTTTCTTCCTTCAATACCTGGAACAAAGAAAAATTTATGACTGTACTTTAATTTTATTGCTACTGAGACTTTCCTAAAATGAACTGGCAGATGCCATTAGCAAGTTAATTGATTTAATAATGTTCCTATGAATAAGCTAGCATTTCTGACTTGAATTGCTTTCTCAATTGATTGGTACCCTATAATAGAATTCTATAAAAATGTATAGAAAGAGCAATAAGGAATTCAGCTTTGGATTTTTCCATTAATTCATTAGCATTTAGAGGTGTAAGAAATTATTGCATTTTCAATTTGCTAAATACACAGCATTTGTTACTAATAATTAGGCACATGCATTGCTTTTTACAAAGTCTCTTTAAAATGCAGTCTTGTAACAATGACACCAGGAAATGTGTGTTAATAGCCTAGCAGTGCGTTTATTTTTCAAATGTCAGCAAGTAGCACCTTCCAGGGATTTATAAGATGGAAGAATCAGGATAACTTAAGGTAAAGGGTCATTTAAGGTAACCTGCAGGGAAGCCTTAGTACTGGGAAAAGAGGAAGAAAAGAGATTGCCACAGAGGAGGGCTGGGGTGGCTCAGTTGATTAAACAGACTCTTGATGTTGGCTCAGGTCAGGAACTCACAGTTCCTGAGGTTGAGCCCCACGTAGGGCTTTGTGGTGACAGTGCGGAGCCTGCTTGGGATTCCTTGTCTCCCTCTCTCACTGTCCCACCCCCAGGTTCACTCTCTCTTTCAAAAATAAATAAATAAACATTTGAAAAGGAGGAGGAGGAGGAGGAGAAAGAGGAGGAGGAGGAGGAGGAGAAGAAGAAAAGGACTGCCACAGAGAAGCTAGCTGCAAGAGCCCCAGTGGTTCAAAAGGAAGAAGAGGGCTGCTCCCCTCTCACCCATTTTCCAGAAAAAAAAAAAATGCTAAGGTTTTGTAAAACAATGTCCTCATTTCCACAAGAAATTTCATTTGAAATTATCATATAAACACCTTACTTAAAAAATTTCAACAGTTGAGGCACCTGGGTGGCTCAGTCAAACATCTGACTTTGGCTCAAGTCACAATCTCACAGTTCGTGGATTCGAGTCCCACATTGTGCTCTGTGCTGACAGCTTAGAGCCTGGAGCCTGTTTCAGATTCTGTGTCTCCTCTCTCTGCTCCTTCCCCACTCATGCTCTGTCTCTCTGTGTCTTTCGAAAAAAATGAATGTTAAAAAATATTTTTAAAATTTCAACAATTGTTCATTCCAATTAGAAAAATAGTTAATGTTCTTAAGACTCTTCTATTCAACAAAAATTTATTCAATATGTTCCAAGTATTAGCCCTGATTTTTGGCATAGATAAATAAGGTAATATAAAAACATATTTGAAACTGTCTTTATACAGCTTATATTCTAATAGGATTGATGTGTTTTGACCACTCCATACTTCTCACAGATGCAGGACCAGGGCAAGATAAATGATGTACTCACCACAGGTACAAAATTTAAAGAAGCTCCAAACACCTCAGTAACAAAAACAGGTAATATTTTAATACAATATTTTATATAATCAATATTAGTGTAAATAATCCATAAAAAACTAAAGAAAATCTTTAAAAAACTAAAGAAAAAAGTGTCATATGGAGACAATAGAGCCTAAGGAAAATGGAAAAAATTAGTAACAGTGAAATAAATTCTATCTCTTGCTTAGAGTGGCATGAACATATAGGGAGGGAAGAAATATATGGCAGCCAGCTTTGGAGACTGATGACCATAGTCTGTAACCTACAAGAATATTTCACATTCTTCTCCCCAAAAGATTTCATCCCTTCCATGTGACAAAACTCATCTCTTCCACTCAAAAGTTTCCATTAAATTGCTTCAAAGTCTGAAGATAATTTCATCCTCTAAAAAAAAGTTGTCGGGACGCCTGGGTGGCACAGTTGGTTAAGCCTCTGACTTCGGCTTAGATCATGATCTTGGGGACAGTGAGTTTGAGCTTAGGCAGCTTAGAGCCTGGAACCTGCTTTGGATTCTCTGTCTCCCTTGTCTCTCTGCCCCTCCCCACTCATGCTCTGTCTCTCTGTCTTTTTCAGAAATAAACATTAAGAAAACAAATAAATAAATAAATAGATAAATAAATAAATAAATAAATAAATGTTAAAAAAAAGAAATGAAGTTGTCTCCCTCATTAATGTCTAACATACAATAGTGGAAAAGGGTCAGGCAACTGCACTAGATAATCCATGGATAAGGTGAGGGATGGAGGTAAACTCTGCTAGTTACTATTTTTCCCAGTAAAGATAAGGAATAGGGGCACCTGGTGGCTCAGTTGGTTAAGCATCTGACTCTCGGTTTCAGCTCAGGTCATGATCTCACGGTGTGTGGGTTTGAGCCCTACATAGGGCTCCAGCTTGGAGCCTGCTTGAGATTCTCTCTCTCTTTCTCTCTCTGCCTCTTCCCCACTAGTGCTCTCTCTCTTTCTCAAAAGTAAATAAACATTAAAAAAAGATAAGGAATAAAGGATTAGAAAATATTTACATTAAATGACACTAGAATACTAAACAAAATAGAAAACAAAAACATCCACATGGAGCAGTAGTCTTTTAAGATTCAATTATTGATTGCTTTGATTAGGGCTATGTTGTTGATTACCAGAAAGACTTCCACAGACACTGGGAAAATATTCTCTTTGTTGTTGTTGTTGTTGTTGTTTAGTAAATGACGCAATCCAGTAGGTAAAGAGCACTTGAAATAACTCCCTAATATAGATCTGTAAAACAGAAGTGCACACAGTTACAGAGGTACTTGAGTCTTTATAACCAATTACTGATGCCATCATCTGGTTGGAAGGGAGGCTCCCAAACTGTTAATTTTTGACCTTTACTTTTCTACTTGTTTTTTTTTTTTCATTTTTTCCTGACCCCTCCCAATTCTTCAGGATACTCTAAGTACTTTAAGTTCATAGGTTCAAAGACAGCACAGAGATAACCATGATTTTCATATTCATTTTTCTCATTTTCCATGGATTTCTTCTTTTTACCAGGCCCAAACTTAAGATTACCATGCCCTATAAAATATCTCTTATTTTAATTAAGAAAAATTGTTAGAAAATGAGGCAGCGATATAACAGTCTTATTACAAAAAACGCAATATTTTAACAATCTAATCTTTTCACAGGAGACTTTAAGAGTATCATTCCATTATCTTCTCAACTCCTTCAACTAAGTCAGTCAAGATTCCTACTGTTGTCTTTCTGTGTATAAACTGTGCATTTTCCTCTGGATGCTTTTAAGATTTTCTTTCTATCTTAGGTTTTTTAGCAGTTTGATTACTGTGTGCCTTGGTGTTTTCTTTGTATTTTCCTTTGAGTTTCAATGAATTTCTTAGGTTTTTGGTTTGAAACCTTTTATTAATTTTAGGAAATTTTTTGTCATTACCCCTCATATAATTCCTCTGCACTATTCTTCTTCTCCCCTCCTTCTTGAAATCCAATTTCATGCATGTTTGGTCATTTGATTTTATACCACACATCTCAAATGTGTTGCTTCAATGTTTTACGTATTTTTTTCCCTTTGTGTTTCAACTTGGAGAACTCCTGGCCTGTTTCATCTTCACTCATTTTTTTTTCTTTATTCTACTGTATCAAGTCAGCTTTAAGGCTAATAATATATATATTTTTTATTTGTAGCATATTCATTTCTTCCTTTTTTTTCTTACCATTTTCTGCTGGAAAATCACTAACTCTTTATATATGTGGTTCACTCTTTCTGTTAGAGTTTTAAACCTATTTATTACAAAAAATAATCTCTTTGTCTAATTTCAATATTTTGGATACCTAGAGGCTTGCTTTTCTTTTTTTACTCTTGGTTATGGATCCTATATATTTGCTCTTTCAAATTTCTCATAATTTTTGGTTATATGACAATTGTTGTGTGTAAAAATAGAGATTAAACTAAACAATACTTACCTGGAGGGAAGCACATGCTGTGCCTTCTAGAAGGCCATTAGGGTTTGTTGTGAGTAGGGACTGAGTCCTTATATTCTGTAGTTGAGTTGTACATGGGCTTGGTTACAAATTTAGTTTACTGTTATCATCACATATTTTCAGGACACAGTCTAGACTTTCCTTCAGCAAGGCTTGCACTCTGGCATTAGAGAGATTCTCGAAATCCCTTCGTATTTTATAAAACTACCTCCAGGTTTCCCAAATGTGAGTGATCTCTCTTTGCTTTACAGCTTGGCTGCCAGCCTTTTTCCTCCGGGGATGGTTTTTGTTTGATCATTGGCTTGAGTTTTCTTCTGCCCTTTCTCTAGCTTCCTGGGAATTGGAAGATCGCTGTCTATCCTTTCACGCTGTCTGTAACCTTGGAGTGTGGCTTTAGTGTACATGGTGAAGGTCTGGAGTGGCTAAGGGGACCTTTATTAGCTTCCTTCACCCATGCACAGCTCTCAAAGGGCCACTGTTTTGCACTCAGACAGGATTCACATGCCTTCAGAATCAACAACAAAGGGATCATCAGTGACTACCTCAAAGGCTGCATGTTACACATTAATTTATTTTCTTAATATGGTAAGAAAATAGAGCAAAGGACAACAGACAACAAACACCACACCACCACCACCACACACACACACACACACACACACACACACACACACACAAAGACAAAACCCCCCTGAAGATTCTGTGGCTTATCTGGCTTGTCCACATGTTTATGGGGGGAGGGATGGTCTCTTACAAACTTAAGTTTCTACATCCTAACTAGTAGGAGAAGTCTTAACAAATTAATCTTATGATAAGCCATGTGTATTTTAATAGAAAGACTTCTTGCTTTTTAAGCAATTTTTAATGTAAAATTTATATAGATATGTCAAATTATATATACTAATATATATGTATATATAGTTTTCTTTTTTTCAGTTGGTGTCTTATGGACAGGAATTTATTAGGGGGGACCAGGATCGGAGTGGATACATAAGTTCCAGGTTGGGCAGAGGGGAGCAGGAGGCACGAGTAGTGCTGTCAAAGTGAAGCCAGTAAGACAGGATGCCAGGGGTGCCATAACTAGTAGAGCACTGGCTCAGCAGGCAAGCAGGCAACTGCTTGTCATCCTACCAGTGCCATCACCTCAGGGCATGGCAGAGGCTTTGTGGGAGGAAGTCTAGGGTCCAGGTGTCTGGTTCCAGTTGTAAATGGGAGTGGTAGGGGGCAGAAAGATGACGAAAAGGCAAAAGGCATCAGTGGCTGCATAGGGGAGGCAAGCCACAGAGGGAACACTGGGGTGGTGAGAAGTCAGTGCCCCAAGGGAGGGGAACCCAGGGCCTTTGTGCAACCCTTTAGAGCCCCATCTTGAGTGGATACACTGCTCCAAGTGGGAGAGTTCCTTGGCCCGGGTCCCCTCCCAGCACATGGTACTGGCAGTGCACATGATTGCCTGAAATCCCACCTGTGCTCACAGCTTGTCCCTCAGGCCCAGATGATGTCAAACTTTGACCCGGGGCCCATGGAATAATTCACACATTTGAGGTCCTTCAGATCCTACTCCAGTGGTTTGTAAGCCCTATAGTAGTAAAGTGCTATACTGTATATGGAGTTAGTGGGGTTTTGTTACTAAAATATCTTTAGATCTTTGGATTTTGTATTTGCTTTGTCACAAACACTGCCAAGTAAATAAAGCGTTCTCTCTGGCATACTCAGACATGGATTAGCCTCTTTTCCACATTGTCTTTAAGATTTAGTTCAATTCTCCTTTTTTAAGGTGCTCTCCTCCCTAGTAAATTCTTTCTCTTTCATATGTTTTAATGGACTGTATTTGTGTTCACTTCTTGTGGTTTCTATGACATTATATCATACAGATTGATTTGCTTGTAAGTTGCTCTAGGAGTCCAGCGGAAGACATGATACGTCATAAATGCTCAAACACATTTATTAAATTAATTAATCTGGAATATTAGAACATAACGTTCTTAGTGTCCTTTTAGTATCTGACCTCATTAACAAAGAGATTTCTGTGTCATAATGCATTTTTTAAATTTAAATGGCTAATGAAAATTTCAAGAATTTTTTAATTTAAATGGCTAATGAGAATTTCAAGTAGAATAAAAGGCTATCAATCATACAGTTACTATTTCTATACTCTTTTTTTACATTTAAAAAATTAATAGGTTTTGGTAAATTGACATTGGCTAGTGGTCACTATAACACAGAGGTTAGTAATACATAAATTAAAAGATCTACTTGAAATCAACACAATTTATTGATACCCACAGACTGAAAATAATTTCAATAAGCAAAAATAACAGAATATAGCTTCCTAAGAAACAGATGCAAGGATTACTTGTTGTAAGTAATGTTAAATCTCCTTTGCTGAATTGATTTGGTTGACATCCCAGTAAATTTGCCAACAAAGCAGCCACTTCTCTTGATATTTACTCATTTTTCCTAGGAATTTGGTTATGCTCAGAAAGTTTGGAACCAATTCTTCATGGAGAGATGTCAGTCTGTTGGCAACCTGAACTATGACAGGGCCTCAGAGAATCATGATTTATGGCATTTGATAATTTTCTTTCAAATGACTGGATACTTCCTAAATATCCTTCTGTGACTTGACAGTATTAGTGTTTCCAGACAGCTAAGTCCTTTTTGTGTTTAGGTGTAAGGAAAGAAGTAAGTTTTTTTCTTTCTTCTTATTTTGTACTACTTAACTATCTATTCTTAAACATGGAACTATCAGGAGAACAATACTGATATAAAAATAGTATGAAATGTTAAATTGTTTTAATTTCTTACACCAACAATATAAGCTTATGAAATAAATATTCTATATTTATATTAAGAAGATACACACACACATACATATATACTTATTTCTCACAGTTCTGTAGGCTGAAAGTCCAACATAAAGGTGCCATCAGGGTTGATTCCTGGTGAGACTTCTTCCTGGCTTATAGATGGCTACCTTCTCTTTGTGTCCTCATGTGTCCTTTCCTCTGTGCATGCATGGGAAAAGAGATCTCCGGTGTCTCTTTCTCTTCTTTCAGATTAGATTCTAATCTATCTGATTCCAGTTCTATTGGATTAGTGCCCCATGTATTTTTAGGGCTATTCTAAATAGTCCTATAAGTGATATTCTGATTCAGGTAAATTTTTACAAATTAGAATTTGGACAGAAAGACAATAAATATTCTGCCTTCAAAAGACAGAAGAAATATTCAATTCACAAGGGAGTCAAGGAGAAAGTCCTAGTACCTAATGGAACTTCCTTGGGCAAAGTAATTTTGCCCAGAGATTTCCAGGGACACACTCCTTCTGGGGAAAAATTTGATTCCTTACCTTTTCCTGCTTCTAGAAGTTACCACATTTCTTGGTTTGTGCCAGTTTTCCTCCATATTCAAAGGGAGTAACTACGGTTGTCATACTGGCCTCATGCTGCCATCCCTGGGCTTCTCTCCCTTCTGACTCCCTCTTCTACTTTTATTGTCTCCTGTGATTACACTGAACCCATCTGGATAATCCAGGATCATCTTTCCATATCAAGGCCAGCTGATTATCAGTCTTATCTCCATCCACAGGTTACTTCTCATTTGCCATGTAACCTAATATATTACAGGTTCCAGGGTTAGGGTTTGCGTACTTTTGTAAGGCCATTATTACGCCAACCATTCACAGCAACTTAAATGAGTAAGATTTAGCCCAGCAAAGGCAGGTTAGGAAGAACATTCTAAACAAAGGAAACAACATGACAGAAAGCGTTATTGGAATCGAGTGACAATGACAAATAGGATCTAACCTTCAAGCAGGAAGTAAGAATAGGAGTGAGGCATGATCAGCCTTAAGATACAGATGGCTTAAGATCTACTGACCTTGTTACAAAAGAATCAGTCTTTTGGCCAATCACATATCGCAAAGCCCTTACTTTCTGAAATTCCTAATGAAACCAGCATTTCCCTCAGCATTAATTCTCAACAATTAGCAGTGTGTTTATTTGAAAACAGGACAGAGAACCAATATCAGAATGAGTTAGTCTGATGGTGATCATTTCTGTTCTTAACACAAAGTCAGATAAACTTCATCTTTTATCTCAGAAACATGGGCATTTTTTTTTTCTCGTGTTCCTTGGCTGGTAGCATCAAAAAGAATTTACTAAATAGACATATTTTGAACCTTTATCAGTGTATCTTACAATAATGTGGCACCGATACTTTATCTTTCTTTGTTTTGTTAATTTGCTAGCATCTGCTGAATTTCTGGATTCTTACATGGTTACTTACCAAATTGAACCATGACTTATATTTCACAATTGACATAGCTTTTGCATGGGTTATCATGTTTTGTATGGTAATGAATTTATCTTTTTCTTCTTTTGTAACATCACAAAGTTACATTGCTTGTGAAAATATTATTTTGTAACTTAGGATAGTCCCAAAGGATCCCTCCCATATTTCCCTCCCCTGAAATTCAAGGCTTCCAATATCAGAATGCTTATTTTAAAGGTGACTCTTTACAGACTAAATGTTGGTGTCTCCCCAAAATTCATATGTTGAAATATTAACCCCCGTATAAACTGATGCAGTCACATGGAAAACCGTATGGAAGTTCCTCAAAAAATTAAAAATAGAACTGCCATATAATCTAGCAATTTTCTGAGTGTTTACCTGAAGAAAACAAAAACACTAATTTGAAAAGATATATGCACCTCCATGCTCATTGAAGCATTATTTACAACAACCAGGAAATGGAAACAACTTAAATGTCCATCAAAGAATTAATGGATAAAGAAAACGTGGTAAATATATACAATGGAATGTTATTAGCGATAAAAAAAGAATGAAATCTTGCCATTTGTGACCACATGGATGGATCTTGAGGGGATTATGCTCAGGGTAATAAGTCATACAGGGAAAAATAAATATTGTATATTCTCACTTATATGTGGAATCTAAAAACAAAACAAAACCAAAAACAAACAAACAAACAAATAAACGAGCTCATAGATACAGAGAACAGGTTGTGGTTGCCTGAGATAGAGGGTAAGGGGGTGGGTGAAATGGGTGAAGGGACTGAGAAGGTACAAATTCCAACTCATAAAATGGGTAAGCCATTGGATGGAACATATAGCATGATGACAATAGTTAATAATACTGTATTGCATATTTGAAAATAGCTAAGAGAGTGGATGCTAAACATTCTAACCACAAGAAAGAAAGATTGTGTAACTATCTATGGTGATGAATGCTAACTAGTCTTATTGTAGCGATCATTTTGCAATATATACAACTACTAAATCATTATGATGTACACCTGAAACTAATATGTTATGTCAGTTACACCTTAGTAAGAAAGAGTAAGTTCTAATACAAGAGAAAAAACCCTGCACATTTTCTCGTTTTCAGTGTATAGATGTAATATATAAATAAGCATATTTTACTTCCAAGGTTTAAAGAAGCTTAAAATACTTTATGAACAAAAATTTTCTTATATGACATGAGAATGAACCTTGCATAAAATTCATATGACACCTGTCAAGCATTTTAAATAAAACTGGGAGTTTGTAATTATACTGTAAGTAAACTATGAGTGAATAGAAAATATTTTTTCAGTTGAAAATGAAGGACACATGGAAAATAAGTCACTTTTAAAGCTTGAGTTTCTGCAAAATTTCCCAACAGCTCTAATTTAATCTTTAACTTAGTTAGGATTTTGAATACATACTGGCAGTTAAACAAATTTCACATTTAGAAGTTATTAATCCTGACCAAATATAAGTATTTTTTCTCTGTTATAACAAACTCTTGTTTGAATCTCTTTCTGAGCCCAGTAAAAAGTTTCTATTAATTATATGAAACACAATTTCTACTAATAAAAATGAATTAAAAACCTTGAAAAGAATGTCACCTGTTCAATTTATTTGACTGTTTCATTTTTAATCAGAGCTTCTACTCAAATGGTTCATTTTTCTCATGGTTACAGAATAAAGGAATTGTTAGAAATTGACCTTGGTAATTAGGTTCTAAAGATGAAAAATTTTAGTGGTGACAGGATGACAGAATTGAATGATTAACAAAGGAAAAGCAAAGTTTCTAGGAACTTACCCTACTTGAAATTTTCTCATTTATAAGTTGTCACTTTACCACTAAATAAGAATTATTGTTGAGGAAAATAGAATGCTCTATGATTTTTCTTCCTGTTAATATGGGCATAGATAACGATATATCCTATAAGTAGGGAGAATTTGTACATTCAAAAGTGGGTCAAAGAAGAGAAAAAAGATAGGGATGCTAATCAGAAGAAAGACATATGCAATGTGTTACCAAAATGCAAATAAGAGAAGGGGAGGGATCACATCTGCATATCAACTTAACTGAATACTATTTATCAAATATCTGTTTTATGGTTTTAAAAACATAGTAGAAAATCTATTTATAAAGTGTATAATTTGTCAATTATTCAAAACTACATACAGCACCTTGAAAATAAAGGACACTCTGTGGTGGCCTTGAAGATCAGCCATTTAAAATCTGTCAAATTGACAATGTACCTAGCTATGTTACTGTAGTAATCTCCTACAAAGAGGTCTGAAATCTCATCCCTGGAAATCTCAAGGGGAATAAGGGTGGGCAGGACTGTGACAACAGATTTTCAGAACCAAAGACACTGTTGAGGCCCATCGTGAAAAACTTTGTGATTGTTTCTTAGTCTAGCTGTTTCTCAAAGTACATGTATCTCCTGAAAGTTCAGAGCCACACTGATACTTCCTTAAGAAGCTCTAATGTTCATCTAATAATCATGGGCAGTTAGTATTTGTAAATATGGCCAATTCCAAATTTCATTCCCACCTTGTCTGGATTAGTCAGTCCTCTTTTCTCTCCCAAAAGAGCCATTTCAGTCTCTGTATTTCCCACTCTCATTCAAGAAAAATTATTATTTTTTTTTCGCTGTAGACTGAGAAGTCCCAGGATGGGCCAAGAATGTCATGTCACTGGGTGGGTTAGTATATGTTCCTTAGGGCAATCTATGTGATAATGCATGTAGTAGGAAACAAACAAACAAACAAAAACAAAATTACTACATCAAAGGTTAGTCACAGAGTTCTAGAAGAGAATTTTCTGGGTAAGAATCCTTCTTAATGAATTTGTTTAGTTTTGGAAATAAGCCCTCCTGAGTATGGCTTGGAAGTTTTATGGCAGATCAAAGAGAAAACCAGACAGCTCCAGAAAAAATGAAAAGGGGATTAGGGGACTATAATCAGGAATTCTAGGGAGGTAAATGGAGGACCTCTGATAAAGAGAGAGGATGCTATAGGAACATGGAAAGTGTCTAAAGTTTGCACAGAAGAAAATTGCAGTGATAATTTCTCTTATGAAATGAATACCCAAGGGGCACCTGGGTGCCTCAGTTGGTTAAGTGTCCAACTCTTGATTTCAGGTCAGATCATGAACCCAAGGTTGTGGAATCAAGCTTGGGATTCTCTCTCTCTCTCTCTCTTTCTGCCCCTCTCCCCCTTCTCTCTCTCAAAATAAATAAATAAATGTTAAAAAATAGAAAAAAATATCCAAGACAGTTTCAAGAGCAGAATTTATAACACTAACACACAAGCCTTTTTCCCAATCCAAGTCCCCAATATACATGGTCTAAAAGTGGAGAAATAATGAGATTAAATAGTCTATGGAAATTCAGTGCAACTCTTTCCATCCTTCTCATGTTAGTTTCTGCTAAAGTATCTTCTTTCAGTAGAATGGCCAAAATCTAATAAGCTGACAATATCAATTACTAGTGAAGAGGTAGAGGGACTCTCATTTATTGCTGGTAAGAATAAAGAGTGGCACCATCACTTTGGAGGACAGTTCAACAGTTTTTTAAGAGCTAAACAGAACCCTACCATACAGTCCAACAATTGTTTCCTGGGTATTTACCCAACTTATTTGAAATTATGTCAACACAAAACTGGCGTGCAAATGGTCATCACATCTTTATTCATAACCACCCCAAACTGGAAGCAACCAAGTTATCATTCAAGAGATGAATGTATAAACAAACAGTGATACATCTACACAATGAAATATTATCCAGTGTTAAAAAGAAATGAGCTAACAAGTCATGGAAAGACATAAATGAATTTTAAGTATGTATTGTCAACTGAAAGAAGCCAGTATGAAAATACTACAAACTGTATGATTCTATTTATATGACATCCTGGAAAAGGCAAAACTATAGAGAAGGTAAACAGATCAATGATTGTCAGAAATTTAGAAAGGGGTAAGGTTAAATAGGTGAAACGGTGGAATATAAGGGCAGTGAAATTAATTTTCATGACAGTATAACTGTGAGTATATAGCACTATTCATGTGTCTATTTATCCACAAAATGTCACAGGTCAGAGTGAATCCTATTGTATGTAAATTTAAAAAATTAGGAGGACATGGATGCTATGATAGAATGGAGACTGTGGCAAAATAATACAACTTCACATTAGGCTTGGCGGGGGGTGGGGGGGAGCTGCTGATCTACATAACTTTGGAAATGAATGGAAAATGTAAGACTAAAAGCAAAGGAAGTATAACACTCTGATGTAGTTGATAAAGTTGTTTGATATGGAGATAAAGATTTGTAATACTGAAACCGCAATGCATATGTCCTGGAATTAAACAATTAAGTAATTGGATAGCAGATGGTAAGAACCAGATTTCCCACTGGTAAAGTGGAAGGTTATAGGCCAGCAAGGAGAGGAGGCTAGAACAATCTATGCCATAATGGACTCAGCTGTAGGTAACAGTATGAGCTCATGTTCATCTTTGTATAAGTACAGTGATTACATAGAGAAATAATTATAGATATGTGTACATATTAGGTCAATATATATATATAAATATGTATATATACTATATGTATATATCTATATATCTGTATATATCTATATCTATATCTATATCTATATCTATATCTATATCTATATCTATATCATCTATCTATATACTTAGTCAGCTGAGAGCATCTAGAAACAACAACACTCCAAAAGCAATGAGTACACACAGTGCCCAGGTTTTGGTTTCTAATATTCTCCAATAAAAGGAATTAGGGATCCTTGGAGAAATGGCTGATTTAAATTTAAATACCGGGGCAAGGAATGTACAAGATGAGTTTAAGGCATCTTATAGTGCCTGAAATTATAGTGCAGAAAATTAAAATTAAAAATACAAATGATTATGGAATTATTTCAGGACATAAGCACTAAATAAAAGAGCTTCTAGTTGCCAAATACAGAACAATTTCAGTAATGACAAAAAAGGAGTATTGGGTCATAACCCAAAGTATGAAATAAATACCCATGAGTCCTTATTGATATGAATGAATGATTAAATAAATAGGCAGATGGAGAAGAATAAACAGGTGTCCTGGACAGATGAATTCCAAATCATTTGTGTAGAAAACTCACACTCAAGGAGGTGGACTATAACTCTTCACTCCTTAAGGTTGGGCTGCACATAATGACTACCTTTGGAAGACTATGGCAAGAAAAAGAGGGGAAAATTGTAACTTTAGAGTGAAGAAATCTGTCAAATTCTATCTTAGCTCGGGTGATCAAGTTTAACATTCACGGTGTTAAGTTGCATTGACAGTGTGTACCTTTGATATGAAGTAAGGAGGATGACATTTGACCTCTGTGGTTTTCCTCCTGCAAACATAAAACACTAGGTCTAAATATGAGAAAGACATCAGAAAAATCTCAATTGATGGGCATTCTACAAAATACATGAATAATACTCCTTTTTTTGTTCTTAATAATGTTCCTTAAAACTGTTAAAATCAGGGGCCCCTGGGTGACTCAGTCGGTTAAGCATCCAACTGTTGATCTTGGCTCGGGTTGTGATCTCGTAGTTCATGGAATCAATCCCTTCATCGGGATTCTGTCTACTTGGAATTGTCTCTCCCTCTGTCTGCCTCTCTCTCTCTTTCCCCCAAAATAAGTAAATAAAAACTTAAAAAAAAAACTGTTAAAATCATAAAAAACAGTCCAGAGGGGCCTAAGGAAACATAATGACAAAATATTGTAGGATATCCTGCATGGGTTCTTGAAATAGAAAAAGAATATTAGGTACAAACTAAGGAAAGATGAGTAACATATGGACTTTAGTTAATAGTAATGTATCAATATTGGTTAATTGTGACCAATGCACCACAATAATGTTAGATGTTGATAAGTGGGGAAAATTGGTATGGAAAATATGGGGACTTTTGTGGTATCTCTGCAACTTTTCTGGAAATCTAAAACTGTTCTAAAATCAAAGTTTATGAAATATTAAAAGTTCAAACTTGAAATTTGAAAATTATATTTCTTATATGTTTCTGGATACAGAGACTTGTGAGTAAATATATAGACTTTCAATAGAAGCTGAATGAAAATACTTTTCATTGACAGAAGGTTTATAAGAATAGACCATGTAATTAAAAGATGAATGTGGACAAGGTATACATTTCTTGAATATAGTTCAAAAGATAGAATGAAGTCATCTTGCTAACAGTACATGGTCTTTAGTCCTGGGTCCTAGCAGCACTCAAGAAGAAATCTTATTATCTAGCACCTATTAATCAAGTTGGTAGGAAATACACACCACAAAATTAGAGTGATAAGGATTTTCTTAAATATTTTAGAAGTCATCAAGGTAAAATTAGTATTTTGTTGCACTGCTTGGAGGAAGTAACATTATTTAGCTTTCATTGTAATTATCATCACTAGCAAGTTGTTTGATTTTGTTGGCAGTTTATTTTGTTAGAATATTAGTTGTTATTAGTCTCCTAAAGGGAAAGAAATATCTATATTTAGGGGGAAGCTATATGACATAGAAATATATGTGACACAGAGATTTTACATGTCAGGTGGGAAATATGTTGATTTAAAAACATGCATATAAACTGTGCCATAAATGTCAAATATTTCAGATATCATAGTCATTAATTCCTATATATTCTATTTCTTATGTTTTCTTCTTATCTCAAACTTAGTTTGAAATACACAGTTAATCAAATGCATAATACAATCTGTATAATTGTTGCCAGCCTTATTATTACTAGTTAGAACTCTATGTTCTTGATCAGTTACTATTTTTATAAAAATGTTTAAGATAGAGTTGCCTGGGTTGCTCAGTAAGTTGAGCATCTGACTCTTTTTATCTTAAATTTATTTTATTTTTACCTTTTTAAATGTTTGTTTATTTTTGGGAGAGAGACTGAACACTCATGCATGAGTGGGAGAGGGGCAGAGAGAGACTAGGAAGGGCAGAGAGAGAAAGAGAGAGAGAGGAGAACAGAGGATCCTAAGCTGGCTCTGTGCTAACAGCAGAGAGCCCAATGTGGGGCTCAAACTCAGGAACTGTGAGATCATGACTTGAGCCGAAGTCAGAAACTTAACTACCTAAGCCGCTCAGGCACCTCACTCATGATTTTGGCTCAGGTCATGATCCCAGGGTCATGGGATGGGGATCAAGCCCTGCATCAGGGCTCTTGATTTTGGCTCAGGTCATGACCTAGGGTCCACACTTAATGTGGAGCCTGTCTGGGAATCTCTCCCTCATTGCCCCTCTCCCATGCTGATGTTTTCTCTAAAATTAAATTTAAAAATTCAAAAAACAATGTTTAAGATAATTATCTTATTCAGTTTAGCAAATGAAATGGTAGTACCTGCTTCCTAAACACTCATACCTACTCAATAGGCTAGAAGACAACATGATTTTGTAATGAATAGCTTTTGTGAGATTTCTTGCTCCATATCACAGTGAGACAAATGTTCATAGTAAATCTGGTGGGAAGCAAGGTGACTTAATAAAAAAAAATTATATTTTTAAAATAGTGTCACTGGGAGAAAAACTCCTTTTACTGAAATGCCTATATTTTATTGCTGTTTCCATATCAACATCAATGGAAATTATATATAAATTATATATATACATATATATAATTTTAATGAATGATACGACTTTCTTAGACATTGTGATTATTTCTGTGATTACAACATGGCAACTCAATATATAAAAACACATCTGTTGTTTCTAATTATACCTGTTCCTGAACATTTCCATCATGCTAATTTCAGTTGCTGAGTGGAAATAATTGAATTTGCCTTTCCTTTCATTTCATATTTGTTTAAGCAAACACCTGGGGATTTCTGCCTGTAGGGAGAAATATAATGAGATGATTCAAAGATACAGCTTACAACAAAAACTTATTTTTTATTTTAATCTTTTTGCTATTATTTATATAAAGTTCAAGTTCCCCATTTTTCCTCCAGAATTAAAAGTTTTATTTTTTTCAGCTAGATGCTATTGGTGAGAAAATTTAAAAAAATTAAATACTACAACTGGATTTACCCAGAAGGTGACTTTGATTAAATTTTATAATAAATAGAAACTGAAAAAGTAGCATATTTACAACATACTAGTTTTTCCTATTACTTCTTGACATTCAAGTAAAGTCATTATTTCTATTTAGACAACTTGTTTCAATGCTTCAGTGAATCATATCATTATCAACCAGTTATAGAGCTTACTGTCTTCATTATTCTAGGCACTTTATATGACATGAGTTTTGCTGTCACTGAATATATAATCTAGTTGAAGAGACATGTCATAACATATAATTGATTTTTTTCTTTTTCAAAATTTTTATTTATATTCCAGTTAGTTAACATACAATGCAATAATAGTTTCAGGTGTAGAATTTAGTGATTCATCACTTACATACAACACCCAGTGTTCATCACAACATGTGCACCCTTTAATATCCATCACCTATTTTATTGAACATACAAGACAGTTAGCAGTATTAAGAATACTATGTTATTAATATTCATGAGAGGATTAAAGATTAGAACAGTGTTGGCAAAGCTTTAAGGAAATGGTGAATTTATATATGTGTCTTAGAGAATAAATGACATTTAGATGGTTTCTGAGGAGTAAATAATATATTTCAAAAAAATGGAAAGAGATGAAGGCAAAGGGAGTGTGGCCAGATATGACTAAGAAGCTGGACCCAACTTCTCCAAATCAGTGAATGCCGACAAGGACTCTAAAACCTTTCACAGATATGTACTAGGAGACCAAATTATTCTGTTGGGTGGGTATGATTATGAAAAAAAATAAACAATTAAGAATCATATGTATGCCTTGTTAACTATTTTAACTTTACATGAAGCAGGAGATAGGAAGAACACCTTACCTAATAGACAAGAGAATATCAATCTTCTTGAACCATTTCATTTATTCCCTCTTATTCTCTCTTTAAAAGTGTCTACTCCCTTTTACTTTATGATTAATTGTCAGGGTGACTGAGAAGCTCTTTCCTGAGCAGTATAAATGTCATTCACTTTATTTAGGTGTGGGCTTCTCTTGAAACATGTTTGACACCTCTTCTTAGAAGCTGAAAATCTCAGACTCCAATATTCTCACAGTCAGAAATAATAAAGTATGTTCCAAGAGAGCAACAGGGTCAAACTTGTTGAGAATAGATTTCTAAAATTAAGTTATACATGGCCATTGGTATTTTGTTGTATAAGTGGGCATATCAGTGAAGAGTTGCAAGAATATTCCACAATTAGTCTATTTTAATCTACATAAAATAATCCTTTGATGAAACAAAAAGCTGGAACTCTATTCATTTGAGTATATTGTAATGTCAATTCAACTCCAACTGCCTAAGTAATTTACCTAAAAAAAATTACACACTATTTGTGTTACTTAAAATGGAAGTTTTGGTGCCATGATGTGGGACCCAGATCTCCCTTCAGGAATGAAGGACTTATTCCCTAAACTATTGGGAATGCTGCTAGGGATTTTTTTTTAGAGCTGTCTCCCTGCTTTGCACATTGCATCAGCTAAAGAGCTGCTTAGATATGGCCACACCTCCTTCCCTAGCAATCACAATCCAAAATGTGGGGGTAAAGGCTTCTACTGGATCTGTCTTGAAGTAACTCTGACGGAGAATCCCAAGTCTTAAGGTCCTCATTCAAGTCAGCAGAGGTCTTCACTGGAATTTCATTGCAGCTCAACTCTCCCCTAATTCTGCTTTTTTACATCTCCTCTAAAGGTGTTCATGCCGAGTATATTTTCTAAAAAATATTCTGTCTCAGAGTCAGTCTCTCATGGAGTCCAATCTGCAAATATTTTAAAATATGTTCTTCTAAATACCCCAAATTTCTTAACCAAATATAAATCCCATATTTCCAGCTTTCTATAGAGTTCTTACTTGAAAGTATTGTATTAGCATCAAATTCTTCATAACCAAAACATATTCATCTCATTATACACACATGTATATAATATACATATATACACATATGTATATATGCATGTGTATATATGTATATTATTGCTTATTATTACTAATTACTAATTCTTATTAATTCTCCTTATGTTAATCTTCCATCCTAAACATGCATGTAAATTAATTTACTACTAACTCAATGAGCCAACTGAAAATGTTCCTCATGTGATATTGGGCATAAAGGGATTTAATAGTCAACTATTAGACATTATTCCCCAGTAGCTGGAAGGTATAAAACATGTATTTCAAGTGATAACCTAATTGCAGATTCATTTTTGGCTCACATTCCAAACATGACACTGCATGTGAAATGGATTTTTCCAAATTACATAATACTAGGTTTTGCAGAGAGATACATCTGCTAGTGAAAGCCCTCATTCAGTATTTATTCAACAACATTCTCATAGAATCCTCCTAATGTTCTTGCAAGCATTATAATTTCTGGGATACAGTGAATAAAATAGACATGAGCCCTACTTTATTGGCACTAATAAGATAATAAAATAGGTAATTGGTAAAGATGTACCTGAACCAGATTTACTCAGGAAGTCTTTAAAAGGAAAATTCCATTGAGCTAAGATCTGAATCATAAGAGATCATGCAAAGACCTCGAAAAAACATATTCCAGGGAGAAGGAAGATTATGTGTAGTATCTTTAGAGGTGGGAATGACCTTGATTTATTAAAAGGATAAAAAGAAAGTCCTTATGGCTAAAGCACGAGAACAGGATATCTTTAGGTTTCATTTTCTAGAAACAGACCTTGAAAAGAGAATTAATGAGCAAACAATTTATTAAGGAAGTGCTCCTGGGACATAGAAATATTAAAAGGATCTGTGGAGATCTGGGTAAAGTAGTGATATCCTCTACAAAAATAAAGCAGTATATGAATTGAAGACAATGTAAGAACATAATAAAAAATTGGATTATATTTTGTTTGATGACATGCTTTTGAAGAGTTTTAATCAGAGTAGTAGAATGATCAGTGTTGTGCTTTAAAATTATCACTCTGGGCACTAATGCAAAGAGAGAGAAAGGGAGAAGGAGAGCCAAGAGGGAGGGAAGAAAGGAAGGAGGGGGTAAGGGAGAGAGACAGAGATGTAGAAGACCAAATCTGATATCAGAGAAGTTGGTTGTAAGGGAGTTGAAGTGTTCTAAAAACTAGTGATGGTAGTTCAGTCAATATATGGATAGAGAGAAATAGCCAAATTCTGAATGCATTTAAGAGGTTGATTCCATACATTTTGCTCAGAGTTTAGACCTAAGACATAGAAGAAGGAAAAAAATAAGGATGATGCCTTGAATTTTGGCCTGAACAACTGGGTTCTGATATTTACTAAGAGTGATCCTTGGAAAGGGATAGATTGAGTGAAACACACACACACACACACACACACACACACACACACACACACACTACTTGTCTATACTTGTCAGTTTTAGAACAAGTATATATAACAAGCAGTTAAATAGATCTAGAAGTTTGGAACTCAGAGAAAGTTTTGGGCTGGAAAATATATATTTTGGAGTCAGGCATAGATGGAAAGTATTTATAGTCATGATACTGGATAAGATTACATAGAAACAAAGGGCCAAAATCAATGAAACACTTCAACATTTAGAAGTCTGACAAAGGAAAATTGTTAGTGAGGTGGGAAGAAAAAGCGAGATAGATGTATAAAAGACTAAAACAGGTATTTCAAGAAGGAGAGTATAGTCAACAGTGACAAAACAGGTGAGTATTTGAATCCTGTTAGAATTTTGAAGCAGCTCAGCAAGTTTCAGAATATTAGGAACAGACCTATTAGAATTCCAGGGTCTTTACAGCTAGATGGCTAGTTTGTGTAGTTAGTCTCTTCCATTACCATCTTTCAAATTAAAGACAGCTAGGAGGAGCCTAAGGATGAATTATTTGGTGCATCTTCTCTGACCTTTAATTAGGTAGTAAATTCTAGTGGTCTTGAGTCATTGCAAACAGTGTTTTGTTTGTTTGTTTGTTTGTTTTTGTTTTTTGTTTTTTATTATGCTTTTCATATTAAAAAAAAGGATAGGGCACCTGGGTGGTACAGTCTGTTAAGTGTCTGACTTCAGCTCAGGTCATGATCTTACGGTTCATGGGTTCAAGCTCTGCATCAGGCTCTGTCTCTCAGCACAGAGTCTGCTTAGGATTTTCTGTCTCTCTCTGTCTCTGCCCCTCCCTTGCTTGAGCTCTCTCTGTCTCTCTCAAAAATAAATAAACATTAAAAAAAGACTAAAAAAAGTATATGTCTATGCTTATAGTACCTTAAACATTTTATTACCTTTGTTTATATTTCCCTTCCTCACTTTTGAAAGAAGAGTGCAATGGAGTTAAGAGCGTAGTACTATAGTTACACAACCAAAGTTCCAAACTCCCTGCAGCCACTTTTGAGTTGTATGTTCTGTGCCCCACTTCTCTGTGCCTCAGTTTCTTCACTGTTAAATAAGGAAAAGAAGAATTTTCCATTCCATGGGTTATTATAGAATATTGTAGAGGATAAGTAGAATTAATATGTGAAAAGCCTTAAGATACTGATATCTGCTACTATTTTATCATTGCCTAGAAAAAATCCTACTCATTATTTTCTAGATTCTCTTCTAAGATCTATTTTATGACACACCTGGACAGAATTAATCATTCTCACGTCTGTGTGGCCACTGTATTTTTACTTATACCCAGATTTTTCCTGCTGCATTTCTTACACCGTTATCTCTCCCACTACACAATGAGCTTCCTGAAGGCAAGATTATATTTTATATAGCCTGTATCCCTGCAACAAAATGATGTCCCCCTACACATTGCACCAATGATTATCATTCTTGGCTCTGGCAGGATCATTGGGGATATTTCTTAAAATATATATGCCATGATATTAGGATTCAATAGGAAATTTAGATTTTTTTAGAGGGTTTATCATATTTCTTTGTGTTCTGGCAAGTTGTGATTCTATGTGGTAGACATACAATAAATAGGCAAATAAATGAATGAGCTATTTTCTCTTTGCTTACTATTTATAGAGGAAAACATTTTTATTTCTCATTCCTTCTGAGCGTCTTGTAGGAAAATTGCATTTATTGATGGAAAAGAAGAGCTATACATGATCTGATTTATGGAATACCTTTTTTTATATTTGAATACTATTATATATCACTTTTCAACTTTCTCTGACAAAGTCAAAATAATCACATATAATGCCTTTGGATTTATTCATACTCTGAGTATGATGCACTACCTTATAAAGAGTTTAATTGTGTGGAGGAAAACTTCAAATGTATAGGAAGATTGTCCCCAACCTTTAAATATGTGCCTACTTTCAGAAGTTCTTTATTTGAACGTGGTGATTTATGTTTGTCTAATTTATTCATTGGCCAAATTAGTTAAAACATATAATATGTTCCTCATTTTTCTAGGTTTCCAAAAAGAAGAGTATATGTAGATGACATGAGAAGAAAACTTTAGTGGGGAAAAATATTTAAAAAACAATAGAGAATGAAAAAAAAACAGTCTCTCACTGAAACTGTCAAATTGTGTGTCATGAACAATAGCACTCATAATGATGAATTTGGCTTATTGTTGAAGATAGGAATATATTTTGTTATGAGTATTTTGGTATTATTAATAGTTTTAGTAGTAAAATCTTTCTTATGGTGTCCATATCTATATAATTTTTTGTTTTATTAGCAGAATTTCAAATTTTCCATTGTAGTTTTTAAAAAATTTTGGAATGGAAACACATCCCCACACACCCAAACCCACATGCCCCCCCCCCCACATATATGCTTTTTTAAAAAATTTACAAACAGAATATGAACAGATAATAAGCAAAATGTCATCTGGTCATCAGGTTAGAGTAAACGAATCTGAGCCTTTGTAGTGGCATCAGAACTGAAAGATAAAGTAACCAATGTGTCTTCTTTGGTATGTGACAAGTGTACTTTGTCAGAAAACATGGTTGTTAAGCACTATATTAGCTACATAAAGAGCATGAGTAAAATCTTACATCTTCTCTGAACTGTACTTAAATCTCTATGCATTGATTGTTTCTCATTTTTTAACTGAATTTTATGCTTATCTTTATAATACAATAGGATATTTAAATGATATGTATTGTTTCAGTTTCATATTCAAATCTCTCTGGGTTTTTTTTTAATGTTTATTTTTGAGAGAGACCGTGTGAGCAGGTGAGTGACAGAGAGGCGGGGTACAGAGGATCCAAAGTAGTCTCTGTGCTCACAGCAGCAAGCCAGATGCCCACTGGAACTCACAAATGGTGAGGTCATGACCTGAGCCAAATGGGACACTCAACCAACTAAGCCACACAGGCGCCCCTCTCTGGTTATTTTCTTTTTTTTTCTTTTTTTCTTTTTTTTTTTTAAACGTTTATTTATTTTTGGGACAGAGAGAGACAGAGCATGAACGGGGGAGGGGCAGAGAGAGAGGGAGACACAGAATCGGAAACAGGCTCCAGGCTCTGAGCCATCAGCCCAGAGCCTGACGCGGGGCTCGAACTCCCGGACGGCGAGATCGTGACCTGGCTGAAGTCGGACGCTTAACCGACTGCGCCACCCAGGCGCCCCTGGTTATTTTCAAGAGCAGATATTTTAAACATTTCTTCACTCCAAATATATTTTTTGAAGAAATGACATCTAATAAGATGTTCCCTCATTTGAAAATCACTTGCTGTGATATTTAAATACTGAACAAAATTAACAAACTCATGAGTATATAATTTTTTTTAGGACTTCTGGATCATTCAGGTTGGTCCCATGGTTTCCTCAAATGTAAAAAAAAATTTATAAAAAAAAAGTTTTTAAAGAATATTTTGTGACAAACTCCTGATATACATTCATTTATTTGACCCTTAGCTTAAAAAAAATTTTTTTTT
>NW_024412376.1:121339102-121375530 GCF_014898765.1 Herpailurus yagouaroundi | reverse complement strand
GCGAGATCGTGACCTGGCTGAAGTCGGACGCTTAACCGACTGCGCCACCCAGGCGCCCCTGGTTATTTTCAAGAGCAGATATTTTAAACATTTCTTCACTCCAAATATATTTTTTGAAGAAATGACATCTAATAAGATGTTCCCTCATTTGAAAATCACTTGCTGTGATATTTAAATACTGAACAAAATTAACAAACTCATGAGTATATAATTTTTTTTAGGACTTCTGGATCATTCAGGTTGGTCCCATGGTTTCCTCAAATGTAAAAAAAAATTTATAAAAAAAAAGTTTTTAAAGAATATTTTGTGACAAACTCCTGATATACATTCATTTATTTGACCCTTAGCTTAAAAAAAATTTTTTTTTTCAACGTTTATTTATTTTTGAGACAGAGAGAGACAGAGCATGAACAGGGGAGGGGCAGAGAGAGAGGGAGACACAGAATCGGAAACAGGCTCCAGGCTCCGAGCCATCAGCCCAGAGCCTGACGCGGGGCTCGAACTCACGGACCGCGAGATCGTGACCTGGCTGAAGTCGGACGCTTAACCGACTGCGCCACCCAGGCGCCCCAACCCTTAGCTTTTTAAAAAAGTGTCAGTATGTAAAGAAAGTCATTGAGATCGGGGCGGCACAATAATGGCTACCTTCAAGTTTCATTCAAATCTTCTGCCACAATGGTATTTTATGCCTCTCTTTTATAAAGCTGGAAGCAGTTTCTTCGAGCTGGTGATTATGAGCCTACAAACCCTGCTCTAAGTGAAAAATGTACTTTCCTGTTTATCTGAACAGTCCTCAAAGTCCTGAGAGTACTTTGTTTACCTTACTGTCATTATTGATTAAAGGCCTAGATTTTGTCCAGTAGACTTCCACATAATTTCTGTCTAGTACAAAATAATTTTAAATGTTTGATTTTTAATTTTCTTCAAACATTAATCAATTTTGAATCTAATCTAGTTTTCCAGTTCTCCAAAATACCTAGTTTCTCAAAATACTGTTTTAACCAGCTTTGTCCTTTACTGGTTTTCTGATAACAAGTTAAAGATATTTTTGATATACACATATATCATTCTATATTTGAAAAACAAAGGTTAAGAGTATTTTACTAATATTCAAACATCTCATATGAGTATGACTGCACTTGTTTATTTCACAGAAAAGTTTGATATGATTGTGATAAATAGGGCATAGAAAGCCTCAATGGAGTGTCTCATAGCCAAGGAGACAAGTACAAGTTGAACTATTTATTCCCAAAGCCAGTCATTACAGTAAAACTTTATGAATGAGATTCTCCTCTGAGTATCTTTTCTAGTTGGAAAGCACTATGAGAAGACACAGTTCATGCCAATGTATTCCCAGTATACTCTGAACATTCCAAGTGATTTATGGATGATGGACTCCTTCACTTATCTTCCTAATGGTTAAGATTATCTGTGGTCTAGAGAAACACTGGAAATAATGGACTATATTATACTATCCCATGAATAAACTTAAAACTCAAGTCTCAGCCAATTTCAAAGTGT
This sequence comes from Herpailurus yagouaroundi, assembly GCF_014898765.1. Taxonomy (NCBI): domain Eukaryota; kingdom Metazoa; phylum Chordata; class Mammalia; order Carnivora; family Felidae; genus Herpailurus; species Herpailurus yagouaroundi. The sequence continues at coordinate 121,374,009 of NW_024412376.1, read as the reverse complement.
TACTATGTGATTGCCTCAATATTTTAAGATAACTTACATTTGAATTTTGTTCCTGATAAGAAGTCAAGCAGCAATAAAGAATTAATTTCTGTTTCTCCTATATGTTAGTATTGTTACAAATTTGCGAGCTGTTTTTTGGAAGAAGAATGAAACTACATGTAATTTTTATTAAATAATTGATTTTCTTAAATTATATGGCTAAATAATATATACGCTTATTTTTTTCCATGCCTACACATTACTTAGATGTCCTTGGGAGAAAAGCAGCTAAATTAGGAACAGAAATAAAATCTAAGACAAATTTTCAGTCATCCAGAAAAGAGTAGAATAAAATCCTGAATTATTTTAACTCTTACTGCAAGAACTAATCAACTAGGTTCCAGCGCTTTTTTAAAAATAGATTTTAAAATACAATGTCCTTGTTTTTCCTTTTATTACCATTCCTCATATTTGAGTTAATGCATCATTGGTAGTGTTTTAAACCATAGCATCTACAATTGGTCTTTACTGCATTCTTTATTGCATACTTGAATGGCATTTTTCAAAGCCTAGAGGTTTTTCATATTTCCCAGTGAGATTTATACAATAGAATTTGTAGGGTAAAAAAAAAAGGGGGGGGGAATCAAGAAAAAAGAGTTGATGATTCTATTTAATGTAACCTTTGATTGCCACAGACTAACTCAGACCTAAAAAAAAAAAAAAAATATAAAGTACTAAACTTAAGTCACTGAAAATTAAAGTTTTTTTTTTTTTTTTTTTTTTTTTTTAATTCTCCATTGAAGTTCCAATTCCACCAGCCTTCACAAGTAGTTGCTTGGGAAGCCAGAATGCCTTCTAATCTCTTTTTCTGTCTCAATATCAAGGGCAACTTATTTAAGGAAATGTGCCTATCATAGATATTAAATGCCCAAAAATGTACTTATTGAATGAAAGGGCAATGTAAAAAAAAAAATCTAAGTAGACCTCAGTCGGTAAGATCCCTTTCAGCAATGGGCAAGTGCCCGCTAGTATCCAAGGCAATCAATACACTAGGATTGCTTTTACTAAGTGATACATATTTTACAGGCATCAAGGTATAATGTAAAGCACAAAGGCATTAAAACCAGACAGGCAAAGATTTCTAATTCCATCTCTGTGTGGTTATGAGCAAGTTGCTTGACCTACTGGGTTTTAGTTTCTTCTTATGAAAAAAAGGAGATGTAACCTTGGAAGGTGGCTGGTAGATTAGAAATAATGGATACAGAGCACCGGGTACATAATAGGCCTTCTATAATAGCTATTAGGAAAAATTCTTCAGCCCCAAATAGAAAGAACACTATTCCTTTTTAGGTACTGTTGGAAAGCCTATCTGATTCATGTTCTTTTAGTCTCACAGGGTAACCTTGCTCTTTCAGGCTTACTTTTTTTTTCTGTGAGAAGTTTCCATCATGTTCTCCTAGGAACTGAAACAGGAGCTGTTTTTCTGTCAAGGCTTGATGCTAAGCTCAGACCTCTCTTCCACTGACCTTCTCCATTTTTTCTGAACCAAAGTTTTGTATTTCAGACTGATCCCAGTCAAGGTGGAAGGGGCTAGAAATACAAGGTGGAAGGGGCAGAATAAGATATGATCCCGGAACTTCAGATCTTCTAGTGTGTCGTGCCACTAATTCTCAGGTCTATTTTGGAGTGCCTCCAGCAGAGAGCCCAGAAACCCTAAATGCCCATATATCCTTAATAGACTGATTTACACAATTTGTGATGACCTTAGTTTCATTGCTTATAAGACTATTAAAATAACATTTTAGAATAAAATGTGACTACCATACAATTGACAGTTGAGACTAGAAACAAAATATAGTGCCCTTTTTCTCTCCCAACACTTGCATCCTTAAACTGCTTTTGCAAATGAATAATAAACCATTTATTATAGAAATGTTTACTGGGAGGCTGCTGGAATGCTAGGCATACAGAATTGACTAAAACAAACACTCCTCATAGAACACACATTTGAATCTTAGCCTTTCATGGAACATGTGTGGTATTTGCTGCTATATGTAGGTCATATAAATAATTTTTTTGGAAGCATTACTTTCTCTGTTCTGCAATTGTTTTCTTTGGAAATCATCAATAATCTGCTAACTGGGCATCATTGCAGGTATTATAACCATTCATCAGAAATTTCAGGTCCTTTTCTCAGGGCACAGGTAAGACCCAAAGTCCTATTTAGGCTAGAATGACCACCTTAGGTTAGAATTGTATCCAAGACATTTATTATTCTTTTATTTTTGAGCTAGAAAGCTGGACTGAAACACGTTTCAACAAAAGGAGAGTGTGGGCTTTTATTTTGATCCTGGGAACAAGATATCAAAGATATCAGTTTCTTTTCTTTTCTGCCTGAAGCGATTTACTTGTTTCATTTAATAGTTAACCCCTCCAGGAAACAAACAAACAAACAAACAAACAAACAAACACCAAAAAAAAAAAAAACCACAAAAAAAATGAAACATAACAAACTTTCCAAGGTAAATCTGTAAGTTGTTTTCTCAGAGAGTTAATGATTTGGTCAGCTGAAGCTTGATCCACAATAGAGTTAGAGCTACAAAGGTTGTTTCAGGTTTTACATAATGGAAAGAGAGAGCTCAGGAGTAGCCCAATGAGTTAAAATCTTGACTTTGCCACCTGGCTGCTATGCAGCATTGGGTAAGTTTCCTATCTGCAGTAAGCTGAAATTTTCACATCTTTAAGGTAAAAATAATATTACCTATCATATAGAGAGTTGGGAACAAATGAATGCCATAAGCAAAACACCAAATACTATGACTAGAACATAGTAAATATTCATTGAGTACTAATGTTCCCATGTTATTATCGCTCATAAATATTTCAATAAAAAGAGAATCAATATTTGAAAAAAAAGTAGTTGAATTGTGAATAGTGCATTGGAAATTCAGAAGAGGTAGCATTTTTGCTGAACCTAAAAAATGGGATCTGGAAAGGACTTTCAAGATTTTTCTATTTATGTGAATCTTCCTCCTTCCTAACCTAACAGAGAATGTTGAAGAGATTTTTGTTGAAAACTTGCATTATAAATTTCTCCACTTTTAGATAAAAATAGCTTACAGATTAAAAATGACATTCAAACTCAGAAAACCATCATTTGACTTGCAGTTGCTTGTATGGCCAAAATTGTTTGAGACAAGAAAAATTTAGATACATAAAATTAAGGAACACAGGATTTCCAGAGTTTTGCTTTCTCATGGATAAATACTGTCTCTCATTTGCAATATGTCATAATTTTTTGAATGCTATATAAGTCTATTTAAATAAAATTAATTTTTCCTACTACTGTGAGTAGTAGAATAACATGGAGTAAAATAATACTCTAAAGAGAAAATAATATAGAGTTTTACCCTTAAAAAACAGAATGCCTTGAGACTTACTTGTTCTCATTTTACACTCTGTAAAATCATCTTCAAAATATCCAGCTCAGCCTCTGTAATGAGAACAAATGATAAAATGTAATAGATTATGTCTGGATAAAAGCACACACACGCATTTAGTGTTCTTTAGCACTAATTCCTCTCTGTTGAAGAAGAGGACTTTAATGAGAGTTGCTCTGAACAGTGACCAGGAGGCCAAACAGAAGGACTGTACTTACCACCTTCCTCTTTATTCCTACTTTATTAAGCCTTGATATTGGTCAAGTAAGACAAGTTTTGCTTGTTCCCTAATATTGTACTTCCTTCATCTTCACTGAGTGTTTCAAATCATTTTTAAACTCAGAAGATGAGATGAAATATAATGCCTGGAGGGAGTAGAGAAAAAAACTGTTTTGCTAATATAATCTTGTTATCTTTTCTCATCTGGTAGGAAACTAAGTGTTGCCTTTACCTTTGGGCAACAGGGAGCTGTACTAAGCCTCTGGAGTTTAAAATATTGTGTTGGGTTTCTATCTGAGAAAATACTAACAACTGTAAACGCTAAAGCCGGGGGGCTGAAAGTGTTTCATTGAAAATCTTATGGAAGAATAGGCCTGTGGTCAGAAGAATTTCACTTCTCTTGATTGAAATTCAGCCTAAAAACCCAAGGAATTCAGGAGTGTGAAAGCCATATGTTTACTCACACCAGCATGCTAACAGAAGTACCAAAGAAACTTTACCTTATAAAAACTTCATGATTGATATTACCCTAGTTTTGTTGCTGTGAAATTTGAGGATTACAATTTTTGGTAAATTAACAAGACTACACAGCTGATAAGTCGTGAAAAAGATCCTTTTTTTGTTTGTTGGTCTCAAGTTTTAATTTACTATTCAAGTTCGTTAACATAAAGTGTAATATTGGTTTCAGGAATAGAATTTAGTGCTTCATTACTTTCATATAACACCCAGTGCTCATAGCAAGTGCCCTCCTTAATACTCATCACCCATTTAGCCTGTCCCTCACCCACCTCCCCTGCAGCAACCCTCCATTGGTTCTCTATAGTTAAGAGTCTCTTATGGTTTGCCTACCTCTTTTTTTTCTCTTTTTCACTTACCTTATGCTCATTTGTTTCTTGAAGTCCACATTTGAGTGAAATCATACAGTATTTGTCTTTCTTTGACTTATTTTGCTTAGCATACTACACTCTAGCTTCATCCAAATCATTACAAATGGCAAGATTCAATTCTTTTTGATGGCTGAGTGCGTGTGTGTGTGTGTGTGTGTGTGTGTGTGTGTGTGTGTATAACATATATATATATATATACACACACACATAACATATTCATAATATTTATTCTTCATCCATTCATCCGTCAATGGACATTTGGGCTCTTTCCATAATTCAGCTATTGATGATAATGCTGCTATAAACATCAGGGTGCATGTGTCCCTTCAGACCAGTGTTTTTGTATCCTTTGGATAAATACCTAGTAATGCAATTGCTGAATTGCAGGGTAGGTCTATTTTTACCTTTTGAAGAACATCTATATTGCTTTCCACAGTGGCTGCACCAGCTTGCATTCTCACCAACAGTGTAAGAAGTTTTCTCTTTCTCCACATTCTCGGCAACATCTGTTGTTTCCTGTGTTGTTAATTTTAGCCATTCTGAAATGTGTGCGATGGTATCTCATTGTGGTTTTGATTTGTATTTCCCTGATGATGAGTGGTGTTGAGCATCTTTTCATGTCTGTTAGCCATCTGGGTGTCTTCTTTGAAAAATGTGTATTCATGTCTTCTGCCCATTTCTTAAGTGGATTATTATTTTTTTTGGATGTTGAGTTTCATAAGTTCTTTATAGATTTTGGTTATTAACCCTTTATCAGATATGTCATTTGCAAATATCTTCTCCCATTCTGTAGGCTGTCTTCTAGTTTTCTTCTTTCTTTCCTTGTTCAGAAGCTTTTTTATCTTGAAGTCCCGGTCATTCATTTTTGCTTTGATTCCTTTGCTTCTGGAGACATATCTAGTAAGAAGTTGCTACTGCCAATGTCAAAGAAGTTGCTGCCTGTGTTATTCTCTAGGATTTTGAGGGTTTCAGGTTTCCCATTTAGGTCTTTCATTAATTTTGAATTTATTTTTGTGTGTGGTTAAAGAAAGTGGTCCAGTTTCATTTTTCTGCATATTGCTGTCCAGTTTTTCCAATACCATTTGTGGAAGACACTGTCTTTTTTCCACTGGATAATCTCTCCTGCTTTGTTGAAGATTAGTTGACCATACAGATGTGGGTTATACTCTGTTCCATTGATCTATGTGTCTGTTTTTGTGTTATTACTATACTGTCTCAATGACTACAGCTTTGTAATATACCTTGAAGTCCAGAATTGTGATGCCTCCAGCTTGCTTTTCTTCAAGATTGCTTGGGATATTCAAGGTCTTTTGTGGTTCCATACAGAGTTTAGAATTGTTTGTTCTAGCTCTATGAAAAATTCTGGTGGTATTTTGATAGGGATTTCATAAAAAGTGTAGATTGATGGGGCACCTGGGTGGTCAGTTGGGTAAGTGACTGACTCTTGATTTCAGCTCAGGTCATTATCTCAGTTTGTGAGATGGAGCCCCACATTGCGCTCTGCATTGACAGTGTGAAGCCTGCTTGGCATTGTTTCTCTACTTCTGTCTCTCTCTGCCCCTCCTCTGTTCATTCTCTCTCTCAAAACAAATAAATAAACATTAAAAAAATATATAGATTGCTTTGGGTAGTATGGACATTTTAACAATGTTTTTTCTTCTAATCCATAAGCATGGAATATCTTTCTATTTCTTTGTGTTATCTTCAAATTCCTTCATAAGTGTTCTATTGTTTTCAGAATATAGATCTTTTACTTCTTTGGTTAGGTTTATTCCTAGTTATCTTATGGTTTTTGGTACAACTGTAAATGGGATCCATTCTGGAATTTCTGATTCTGCTTCATCACTATTAGTGAATAGAAATGCAGCAGATTTCTGTACATTGATTTTATATCCTGTGACTTTGCTGAATTTGTGTATCAGTTCTTGAATTTTTTTTGGTGGAGTTTTTCAGGTTTTCTACATTCAGTATCATGTTGTCTGTGAAGAGTTTGACTTCTTCCTTGACAATTTTTATGCCTTTTATTTATTTTTGTTGTCTGATTGCTGAGGCTAGAACTTCTAGAACTATGTTAAATGACAATGGTGAGAGTAGACATCCCTGTTTTATTCCTGACTGTAGAAGAAAAACTCTCAGTTTTTCTCAATTTAGGATGATATTTGCTGTAGGTGTTTCATATATGGCCTTTATGATGTCAAGGTATGTTCCCTCCATCCCTACTCTGTTGAGAGTTTTTATCAAAATACTTTATTTTGTCAAATGGTTTTTCTGCATCTATTGAGAGCATCATATGGATTTATCCTTTCATTTATTAATGTGGTGTATCATGATTGATTTGCAAATATTGAACCACCCTTGCAACCCAGGAATAAATTCCACTTGATCCTGGTGAATCATTCTTTTAATGTGCTGTTGGATTAAATTTTCTATATCTTGTTGAGAATTTTTGCATCCATGTTCATCAGTGGTATTGGCCTGCAGTTCTCCTTTTTAGTGAGGTCTTTGATTTTGGAATCAAGGTAATGCTGATCTCGCAGAATGAATTTGGAAGTTTCCTTCCATTTCTATTTTTTGGAATAGTTTGAGAAGAATAGGTATTAACTTGTCTTTAAATGTTTGGTAAAATTCCCCTGGGAACCATCTGGCCCTGGACTTTTGTTTGTTGGGAGATTTTTGATTACTGATTCAATCTCTTTGCTGGTTATGGATCTGTTCAAATTTTCTATTTCTTCCTGTTTCACTTTTGGTACTTTGTATGTTTCTAGGCACTTATCCATGTCTTCCAGATTGCTCAGTTTATTGGTGTATAATTTTTCATAATATTCTCTTATAAATGTTTGTATTTCTGTGGTGTTGGTTGTGATCTCTACTCTTTCATTCATGATTTTATTTATTTGCATACTTTTTCTTTTCTTTTTGATAAGTCTGGCTAGGAGTTTATCAATTTTATTAATTATTTCAAAGAACCATCTCTTAGTTTTGTTGACCTATCCCATTGTGTTTTTTTTGTTTGTTTCTCTATCATTTATATTTGTTCTAATCTTTATGATTTCCCTTCTGTTGGCCTTAGGTTTTATTTGCTGTTCCTTTTCTAGCTCCTCTAGGTTAGGTTGTGTAATTGCGGCTTTTCTTCTTCCTGTGGTAGGCCTTTATTGCTATATACTTTCCACTTAGGACTGCTTTTCCTGCATCCCAAAGATTTTGAACTGTTGTGTTTTCATTCTCATTTGCTTCTATGTATTTTTTAAATTTCTTCTTTGATTTTCTGGTTAACACATTCATTCTTTAGTAAGATGTTTTTTTTTTTTTAATTTTTTTTTCAACGTTTTTATTTATTTTTGGGACAGAGAGAGACAGAGCATGAACGGGGGAGGGGCAGAGAGAGAGGGAGACACAGAATCAGAAACAGGCTCCAGGCTCTGAGCCATCAGCCCAGAGCCTGACGCGGGGCTCGAGCTCACGGACCGCGAGATCGTGACCTGGCTGAAGTCGGACGCTTAACCGACTGCGCCACCCAGGCGCCCCATTAAGATGTTCTTTAACTTCCATGTGTTTGTGGTCTTTCCAAATTTTTTCTTGTGGTTGACTTCAAGTTTCATGGCATTATGATCTGAAAATATACATGATATGTACTCAATCTTTTAGTACTTGTTAAAGCTCATTTGTTACCCAGTATGTAATCTATTCTGGAAAATGTTCCATGCACACTCAAGAAGAATGTGTATTCTGCTGCGTTAGGGTGAAATGTTCTGAATATATCTCTTTAGTTCATCCAGTTCAGTGTGTCATTCAAAGCCATTGTTTTTTGTTGATTTTCTGCTTAGATGATCTGTCCATTGCTGGAAGTGGAGTGTTACTGTCCCCTACTATTATTACATTATTACTAATGAGTTTCCTTATGTTTATTATTTATTGTTTTGTATATTTAGGTGTTTCCAGTTGGGGGCATCAATATTTTCAATTGTTAGATTTTCTTGTTGGATAGATCCCTTCACTATGATATAGTGCTCATTTCATCTCTTGTTATAGTCTTTGGTTTAAAATCTAGTTCGTCTGATTTAAGTATGGCTAGTCCAGCTTTCTTTTGATGACCACTAGCATGATAAATCGTTCTCCATCCTTTTACTTTCAATCTGAATGTGTCTTTACATCTAAAATTAGTCTCTTATAGACAGTAAATAGATGGGTCTTGTTTTGTTTTGTTTTGTTAATCCATTCTGATACCCTATGCCTTTTGATTGGATCATTTAGCCCATTTGCTTTCAGAATGATTATTGATAGGAATTTAGTGCGTTTTATTACCTATAAAATTGATTTTTTCTGGAGATTTTCCCTACTCCTTTCTATATTGCTTATGGTCTTTCTTTTCCACTGAAAGAGTTCCCTTTAGTATTTCTTGCAGGTCTACAGGAACCTGGTGGCTCAGTCAGTTAGGCATCCGACTTTGGCTCAGGTCATGATCTCATGGCATGAGTTTGAGCCCCACATCAGGTTCTGTGCTGACAGTCAAGAGCCTGGAGACTGCTTTGGATTCTGTGTCTCCCTCTCTCTCTGCCCCTCCTCAGCTTGCACTCTGTCTCTCTTTCTGTCTCTCAAAAATAAATAAACATTAAAAAAAGTTTTTAAAAATTCTTGCAGGTCTTTAGTGGTCACAAACTCCTTTATTTTTGTTTGTCCCTGAAACTCATTATCTCTTCTTCTATTCTGAATGACAGTACTGCTGGATAAAGTATTCTTGGCTGGATATTTTTCCCATTCAGCACTTTGAATGTATCATGCCACCCCCTTCTGGCCTGCCAGTCAAATTTCTGTGGAGAGATCTGCTGTAGGTTAGGATTTTTGTTTCCCTTGCTGCTTTTAATTTTCTTTTCTTATGTCTGTGTTTTACAAATTTTACTATCCTATATCTTGGTGTTGGCCTGCTTTTATTAATTTGATGAGAGTTCTCTATGCCTCCTGGATATCAATGTCTCTTTCCTTCCCCAGATCAGTGAAGTTTTCAGCTATAATTTGCTCACATAAACCTTCTGCCCCTTTCCCTATCTTCTTCTTCTGGGACTCCTATGTTACAAATGTTACTTTGCTATATGGAGTTGCTGAGTTCCCTAAGCATACATTTGTGATCCAATATTTTTCTTTCCCTCTGCTTTTTAGCTTCATTATTTTCCATATTTTTATCTTCTATATCACTTAATCATTCCTCTAATTCTTTTATCCTTTTGTTCATTACATACAGTTCATTTTGAATCTTGGTTATAGAATTATTTATTTCATCCTCACTGGTTTTAAAGTCTTTTATCTTTGTGGTAAGGGACTGACTGCCTGGTGTCTAGTATACTTTTCTCAAGCTCAGCTAGTATCCTTATGATTGTTGTTTTAAATTCTAGATTAGGCATATTACTTATATATGTTTTGATCAGATCCTTGGTCATGGCCTCCTCCTGTTCTTTCTTTTGGGATGAATTTCTCTGTCTTGGCATTTTTATCTAAGTATCTATCTTCTTCTCTGTGTTAGGAAAGCCCGTTATGCTTCTTGCTCCTGAGAGTAATGGCTATATTAAGAAAAGATAGTATACTGTTCAGGGCCTCGTGCTTCAGGAAGTGTTTCTGGTGTATGCTGTGTGTACTCTGTTGTTGTATTTTGGCTGCTCTTTACATCATGTCAGTCTCTGCAGAGTTTGAGGCTTGATCCTGTTTCCCCTAGAGCTGAAGCTGCAACACTCTACAGTCAGTAGACTTGGTGGGTGTGGGGGTTTGTGCTGGTCTTACAGGGAGGGCGCACTGCTGCTCTGACTCTCAGGCACATTTGCCCTAATTAAAAACCACCTTCAGAGTGTAGGAGGGTGGGGTTTGGTGTAGGGAGCTCAAGCCTCTACTGTGTGCATTGTGCTGCTCACTGAAGTCTGTCTGTGCTGATGGGGGTGGGGTGGATGGCATCTGCCTGCTCTCGTCCCCAGTGAGGGGAGTTCACACCTGCCACTGTTCAGGAAGCCTGAACAAAAAAGTAAACTATCTTCCCTTGTGTATCCCAGGCATCCCTCCGATCCCTGGCTTCACCTTTTGTGTGTCCAAGCCATCTGCCCGCCTGATGGCACAGTGCTCCTCTGTTTTATTTTGGATGCACTGACTGGGTATCAAAACTCCAAATTTTAGGGACCCAACATGGCATGGACTCATGCTGATACTCGAGGGGAGGGGGTGTTGCCCCACTGTGGTTTGTGCTGTTTTGTCCTGGAAGGGCAGTTGTGTGAACATGCAGGGGCTTGGAGTTCATGGTAAAGCACAGCAAAAAGCCTGTGTCCAGGTTAGCTGCAGTTAGCAGGTGCTTCTGCTCCTGTGCTAATAAACAGGGTAGCTTAATAGTGCCTTCTGGATCTTTATTCCCTTGTGAGACAGTGCCACCTCTCCCAAATGCCCTCCAAGAGGGAGAACTGTGTCTCCCAGTGTGACCAAGGGGATCCTCAGACCATGTAGTCTGCTCCTAGGCCTCTGCCTTCCTTCTCCATTGGAGCACCACTACGCCCCTGGGCTCCACCCTAGTGATGGCACAGACCTCTAAAACTTCAGACTTTGAGTTTCACTGCTGCTTGTAAAAACTTAGTTATCAATCCCTCTTGTTTTCCAAGTCAATGGTTTTGGGGAAGTGTTGTTCGTGTGCAATGCCCTGTGTGCTGCTTTCTATCTCTCTCTCCCTCCCTGACATCTCTCTGTGATCGTGGTCCCTTTCCCTCCACAGCACCCCCAATTCTTTTCTCCTCCAAATCACATCTCTGCACCTCCTATCTTCCATCACGTGGCCTCTTTTCTCCCTCTACTTGTGCAGTTTTTTCTCAGTCTTCAGATCGATTCACTAGTGTTCTGAATGATGTGATATTTAAATTTTTTTATTACATTTCTTTATTTTTGAGAGGCAGAGAGAGACAGAATGTGAATGGGGGAGGGGCAGAGAGAGAGAGAGACAGACACAGAATCCCAAGCAGGTTCCAGGCTCCCAGCTGTCAGCACAGAGCCTGACACAGGGCTCGAACTCATGAACCACCATGAGATCATGACCTGAGCCAAAGTCGGATGCTTAACCGACTGAGCCACCCAGGCACCCTGTGAATGATGTGATATTTAGTTAGCTGTGTTTGAGGAATGAGGCAAGCATAGGGTCTCCTTACTACTCTACCATCTTAACTCCTTCTCTCCCCCAAGATTCTCTTTGATCAAACTTTACTCAGGCCCCTATGAGCCCTCTTCTGTAGGCCTGGACCATAGCCCCTGTCCTGCTGGGCCTGAATAGCCCAGTGTTTTAGCAAGAATCCTGCTAAGCCAATTAAAGAGACTCCCTCACCCTTGATAACTGGTTAAATTCTTCATCCTTTGGCTTTGATGTAATTATTGTTGGTCTGACTTCAGACAAATCCTAAATCAGTTTAGTGAGAATTCCCCATATGCTTGATGTCTCCCCTTGTTAATTTTCCATCCACAAACCACCCCCTCCAACCTGCTCCTTGGCTATGTTTCCTTTTCTTTGTTATAGTTGGAGTTGAGCTCCATTTCTTATCCCTATTGCCATAGTACTGAAACCTATCACAGTGGTCTAGAATAGTCTTTGTTACCATTTTAACAAGTGTCAGAATAACTTTTTCTTTAATAGTAGTAAAACCAAGAATGGAATCAAATCTGCTAAACTCAGAATCTTTGTCCTTTTTTTTTTAAATTATTATATCTCAACACTTGATACTTATATTCACTAATATCAAATTTGTTTTGTTATGCATACATATTTAAAATATTATTTTTTGGGGCGCCTGGGTGGCGCAGTCGGTTGAGCATCCGACTTCAGCCAGGTCACGATCTCGCGGTCCGTGAGTTCGAGCCCCGCGTCAGGCTCTGGGCTGATGGCTCAGAGCCTGGAGCCTGTTTCCGATTCTGGGTCTCCCTCTCTCTCTGCCCCTCCCCCGTTCATGCTCTGTCTCTCTCTGTCCCAAAAATAAATAAACGTTGAAAAAAAAATTAAAAAAAATAAAATAAAATATTCTTTTTAAAAGCAGCAGATAGTTGGGGCGCCTGGGTGGCTCAGTCGGTTGAGCGTCTGACTTCGGCTCAGGTCATGATCTCATGGCTCGTGATTTCAAGCCCTGTATCGGGCTCTGTGCTGACAGCTTGGAGCCTGGAGCCTGCTTCAGATTCTGTGTCTCTCTCTCTCTCTGCCCCTCCCCCACTTGTGCTCTGTCTCTCTCTGTCTCAAAGGTAAATAAACATTAAAAAAAACTTTTAAAAAATAACAACAAAAAAAATAAAAGCAACAGATAGATAATTCTATATTTTTGGTTAGCAAAGACCAAGAGACCTAAATTTTTTTCAAAATTACTTTTTCATGTTGCAAAAGTATAATATAGTCTATTTCCTTTTATAAACATCTCTTCAGGCCTTTTGGTCTATGGGCTCAGTATCTTCTCTAAAGCATGCAATGAATTTACCTTTATTCAAATATTCTTAATATTAACACAAGGAGAATTAGCAAATTATTTGTTAAGTGACTTAATTTTTATAACTTTTTCTACTTTCTCTATAATTATATTAGCTAATATGTTGCATAGAGTTGTATGCAATATATTTGTTTAAAGGAATTATTATATGAAAGTAGGCTTCCAAAGAATAAGGGTTTTTATTTAATTAATGCCTACATTCATTCATATGTAGTAATATTTGTAATTATTATTACTGATGTGAAAAAATTCAACAAAATTCTTACTAGAAAAATTTTTTTGAGGTAGCTTTGATGTCACCATTTCATCACAAATATAAACAGTCAAATAGAGATGATGAACAAAATCTGTGATCCTTTATTTTGGTTATTTTTATTTAAAAAATTTTTTTAATGTTTATTTATTTTTGAGTGAGGGGAGGGGCAGAGAGAAAGGGAGCCAGAAGATCTGAAGAAGGTTCTGAACTGACTGTAGAGAACCTGATGTGGGCCCCAACTCACCAACCATGAGATCATGACCCAAGCCAAAGTTTGACTCTTAACTGACTGAGCCACCCAGGCACCCTTATTTTGGTTATTGTTAAAATAGGGTTTGTCACTTTGATCACTTTTGTTCTTTTCATTAGACAAGAGTATGTTTCTTTTCCTGAATGGTTGACACTTTTCTTCTATTTCCTTAGTAACTTTCATTTTCCTGATGTTATTGCTACAAAATAGCTTCCTGCTTTCCTTAAAGTGATCATATGCTTTCCGTGGCTGTAAAAGATCATGCCTAAATTCTGTTCTTTGCTATGTCACACAAACAATAGGTTTTTAAAGTTTTCCTTAATAATAATATTTTATTTTTTATCTAATTTAAGAAAAAAATTCAGATAAGCAAATCTATGTTCAATCACAAATATTTTATTTATACTAATTTTATAAGGTAAAATATAAGGAAAAATTATTTCATAATTTTTGAATGAAATAATTACTAGTGACTTAAGCAATAATTGGTGATGCTATCATTTCACAACCACTGTATGTGATAACTATTATATATGCCCAAATTTGAATTAAGAGTTAGTTTACTTCTCTGAATTTCCGGAATCAGTAAGTAATAAACCTTGGGCTTGAAACCGGGTCTTTTAACCATAAATTCAAAGCATTTTATGCATTATCTTCTCAAATGTATGCTATGAGAATAAATATTTACTGTTGATGTTTAATAAGAGTTGTTTGTATCTATGAATCTGTTTCTCTGCACTTTAGGATTGTTCTCATTATTCCTTGAAGAATATTGAAAAGAAAGCTTGGGTGTTTGAGTAAGAAATGCTAAAGATATCTAGTTTTTATTTAAGGAGACCTACTTTGTTATAGAAAAATAACATGATTTTAAGGTACATTTATGCAGCATCAACCAAAGCATGTCCAAGATCAGAAATCTTCGGTTTGTGTGTATACTTTAACAAGTATGCCATTTGCTTTAATTATTTTTTAATATTTACTCCCTTTTGTTTAATAATGTCATATATGTATAGTACAGATTTAAAATCATCTTCAAAAACACTACATCTATAATATGTGTCTTTGGCCTGCTCAAAACTCATTCAGCCCACCCTTGTTTATCAGTAGCTCCTAATCCATACCTCCTGCTGCTCCTTGTTCCAATAAGCTCAAACAACACTAGCATCTGTCTGTAGCAAATATGCTCAGAATTCTCTAGCACATGCTGATGAAAACCAAACAAGAAGTGAATAGATTGTGGATTTAAAAGTGCTTTGAAATTCTTTTGGGCTTGCTACTTTATTCTTATTAGGCCCCTGCCTGACTCCCATCAAGCTCAACTCAATTTCATTTAAGCCTTTGGCACACAGACTGCATTTGTCATCACAGCTGATAAAGACAGAATTTATATGATTATACTGATTTTTGCAACTTTTCTACTGAATTTGATTTGAAGTCACTTCTAATATACAATATGCAAAGGAATATGGCCTCCAAATACAAATTTACAGCACTTGGTAGTATCCATCTTGAGTGAGAATGAGCTATACTCCATCAGATAAGAGTCGATATTAGTATTACAAAAATTCATACGGTATTTACCACAGACTGGGTCAGAATTCTGTTTAGCATTGAATTTGGGGCTGAAATCTCCATTTCAGCCTAGCGGCAGTCTTACCTGTGTTTAATGATTTTATTACATTTTAGTACAAACAGCCTCAATTTTTAAAGGTTAATCTTCCTGAAAATATTCAAAGCAGATTTCATCAGAAAATACCTCTTCCTATTCACAGTTGTATGGAGAGCAAATATCCACACAGTGCTTTTCAAATAAATGAAGAAGAAGCCTTCTTCCAAGAGTGTACCATTCAGATAAGACTGACGTGTAATGAGATCTAATGAGTGATCAGTCAGGTGGTTTCTCTCTTACTTTCTCCTTTTATTATTAGTTCAGAGTAGCATGACAAACAGGGTGGTAGAAAAATATGTGAGATGCTGCATTATGAATGAAAGGTATATGTAAGTGACGGATCACTAAATTCTACTGAAACGAATACTAAATTATGTGTTCACTAACTTGAATTTAAATAAAATATTGGAAGAGGATAAAAAAAGAAACAGTATAGAAAATAGAAGGAAATATTCAATGTTTAATATAGAAAAGGAAAACCATCTTGAAAGAAACAAGAAAATATTTACACTTTCATGAATGGGCACTCCTGGTTTACATCTAATGAGACTTTTTACATCTTTAACTAATTTTTTTACCTTTCTGTTTTCGAGATGGCAGAAATATTACCTCTCCAACAACAATTTGAACTAATTCTATAATATTCAAGGGCATTAAAATCTAATTGTCTGGCAAATGAAAAAAAATGCAAAAGTGATAAAACTAATCGTTGATTGTTATAATGAATGAGGCTTGGATTTGAAGCAATCATATTGCTTAAGACTACCAAACACTGAGAAATACTGTTGAGATTCCTTTGTCATTCTTCTTTCAGTTTCACTTTGATTTGTATCCCTAAAAACATCTAAAAAATTATTGGAGCATGATGTTAAATAGCGAATGCTAGAGATAATGGTATTAGACTTTCATGCATAAGCATAGGATTTGCTTTTTTCTCCCCCTTCTCTTCTTCCCTCCCTCCCTTCTTCCCTCCCTCCATTTGTCCTTCCTTCCTTCTTCCCTATTCAGTTCTTAAGAAATACAAATAAAATGAATATAGACTCTCAGTTTAGAATGATTTCATGAAAATAAGTTGCATTGACAAAATTGCCTAAAAGATTGAATCTGAAATAACATATAATTTATCAAATTTTTATTATCCATTTTACATAACAATATAAATATTATTTATATACGTATTTTTTCAAAAATACCATATTTTAGAGGAAATCTCTATGGTTATATCTATGTAGACATTTGCAGATAAGTCATGGGAAAACTACGAACCAAATAACGTTTTCTTTATAAAAGCCATATTTTTCATTTTGTCCCCTGCTCCATTTTCTGTTCTCCTATTGTCACCATTTCAGGCCTAACCTCTCTTATCTCATAGAGATCGTTATTGCTCTGATCTGTTCTTCACCTTAGGCTGAACTTTGGCTGCAATATATCACATTCCTTTAGATCTCTGCTTCTAGGTGACACGTAAGCAACTTGTGCATAGCTATTATGTCCTTATTAACACAGAAAAAGAGATCACTAAAACATTCACCAAAAATCATCTGGAAATTTCCCCATCCATTTGGCAAGAGACTGTCTTTAGCATCCAGCAGAGATGGCCATGTAGTCTCTTCCTAAAGGTATTTGAATGAAAAGTCTCTATTACTTGCATCCCCTGATTTTCCATTATTTAGTAGACTGACAATCAAGATTTTCTTCTTGGGTTCACCTGAATCCTTTACTGCCTTTATTTAATTCCACTGCATCAATCCATTCGTCTGAAGAGAATCCATTAAATAGCACTTCCATAAAGACTGAAAAAGAAAGTCTTTATTTTTAAAATACACAAAATTATATAAATTCCCATAGAAGAAAGAATTTGGGTCA
This sequence comes from Herpailurus yagouaroundi, assembly GCF_014898765.1. Classification (NCBI taxonomy): domain Eukaryota; kingdom Metazoa; phylum Chordata; class Mammalia; order Carnivora; family Felidae; genus Herpailurus; species Herpailurus yagouaroundi. The sequence goes on along the minus strand of NW_024412376.1, from coordinate 121,356,966 downwards.
TAGGCACAGAAATGAATACCATCAATTGGAAGAGTCCCATGTATTAGGAAAAAAAAAGCTAAAATAGACTTTAGTATACATATGTCTTTTCTTACACAAAACCAGACAATTGCAAGTTTGAGCAGCTTATTATATAGTCATTGCTGCCTCTTCAATAACTCATTTTGATATTTTGTAATTTGCCAAAATGTGCCTTTGTGATCCCACAGGCTCTTAACTACTTTGTAATGAGTGTGTATGAACAGATGGAAAATGTTTTCAATTTCAGAGAAAACCACTAATGGATGTCACCAGCTATTAGGAAAGCTCAGGTGGCTCCATTTTCCAAGGAAAGGTATTGTCATAAAACTCTTCATTTTTTAATGAAATGTTTGCTCATTTATACCTAGATGGTAATTTAAGACTTCACAAGTCTAAACAGATTAGAACTATAGTTGGAAATTATTCAGTGCTAAATAGCCTGGAAATCTAATCTCAAGAATCTCACCTGAAAACAGTAGTAATGTAACTACTCTAACAGGTCATTTTATTAGAACAACATGAATTACTATAAAAACAATTTCCTCAAAAGAAGTGGTGGAAAGAATTTAACTAAAAAATCAAATGCATGCTTGAGCCTTGGTAACAATCTCTCTTTTAAAGTGAAGAGGAGTACGCCTTCTATTTTCAGTTTGCATCCCAAGCAAATACATCTTCTCAAAGAAATATACATAAAAGGAATGATTATAACAGAGGTTGTTTCTAAAGTATAGTCCATTTCACGTTCAAATGATATTTACTAGTTCAAAATGCAGAGTCATTAGCTGTTAACTATCCCCTCAAAATTCAGAACAGCTTCTTCTTTCACGAGGCTCTTAGTCTAATATCCTGTGGAAGAAATAGGCTGAGTTCTGGCATAATTAGTTTATTTTGGTCCATTGTTACCCTCTTTTTAACTTGGTAAAACTTCGGTCAAAAAATAAATGCAATACCATCTGTGCAATGATTGATCTAGCATGTGTTTATTTATTTAGAGCTCCACCAACAAGAATTATTTATATGCAGGTTAGGAAAGAATGGAGCTAGCAATTACTTTCTAGCAAAGCAAATTCCTATAATTTTAAGGAGACTTTTATGGTTCTATTTCTCCCTTACTTAGATATGAAATTTTCAATATATATTTTAGATTAGCTGTTTCCTCTTTCATGGAAAAAAAAGGTGGTAAGTCACCATCCAGAGTGCTGACACTATACTTTTAGTGTCATGAACATCATATAAATGTAATTACATCAAAACAAAAATTACTGACAATAATATTTATTTTTAAATAAAAGTGCTTCCATACAGAAAAAAGTAAGTTTAAAAATCTCTGGGTCTAAGGGATATGCCAAACTTACATTGGAGTTTCTTATATATTTTATTTCACCATGGAGACAAATCACCTGACAGTCAACTTCTGAGGCCACAGTGCAGAGTAGTAGCAAGGTAGAAATGTTGTGGTAGCCATGTACATGAGAATATTTGCTGTCTTTGAAAATGTAACTACTCTAAGGATATCATCTGTTTGGTTTGCAATGACCTTTATGCATAGATTCATATATTTAGTGGAATTTTCTAAAGGCAAACAGCATGTACCAATAGCATGTACCTCATCAGTTTCTTCTTTGTTATAGATGATAGGAAGTTCCCATCTGTGGTTGCATTCTTTTTTTTTAAGTTTATTTATTTATCTTGAGAGAGAGAAAGAGAGAGAGAGAGGCAGAGAGAGGGAAAGAGAAGGAATCTCAAACAGGCTCCACATTGCCAGCATGCAGTCCAATGTGGGACTTGAACACACAAACCGTATGTCCAATGGTTAACCAACTGAGTCACCCAAACACCCCTGTAGTTTCATTCTTTAGCCAGGGATTATTGATACAATTTTTTTATCTTCATTACCAACTTTTATAACTGGCTTTGATTTTAATTATTCCACTCAAATAGATTTTGGTCACAATAATTTTTTAAATTTCAAATCAAATCACCTTTCAATCATTTGCTTATATAGGTGTGTCTATAAGTATGAATGAATTGTTTATAATAAGATGGCCTTATTATTCTCATAGTATTTTTAAACCCACTTTAAAATAGAATGTAGAATCCCATTGTAGTATGGCTCAACAATGAAGGTATATAATTAATTCATGAGTTAAATCATTGTTCCTTAAAGTAGCCATCTACATTTTAGTCAGCCATAGAATTTTTGGCCTATATGCAGGGATGTATAAATTTCTGACTTTGAATATTAACATTATTAAGGCATGTAGTTTTTATGGTTCTGTTCTTTTTACTTAAATGCATGTGTGCACACACACATATTTGTATAACTATCTTTATCACAGGTGAGATGAATGGAAGATTAAATATTGTAGAAGAAAAGATCAGTAAACTTGAAAAGATAATTATAGAACCTATCCAAAATGAAATAGAGAGAAAATAGAGAGAGAATCTGTGGAATAACTTCAAGTTACTGTACATATGTGTAACTGGGGTCCCTGAAAGAGGGGGGAGGGCAGAAAATATTTGAAGTAATAATGCCTGTTTTTCCCAATTTTATGAAGATTAAAAAATCCATACTAAAGAATCACAGTAAATCCAAAACAAAGAAATATGAAGAAAACTATCTTAAGTCTTAGCATAGTCATATTGTTCTGAAGCATTATAAGAAGGGGAGGAAAGATTATAGGGATTATTAGCAGATTTCTCATAAAAACAATGCAAGAGAAGACAATAGAGCAGTATTCCTCAACTCTGGTTTCATTATTACTCTCACCCAGAGGTCTTTTTAAATACTTTTTTTTTTTCCTAATCACTCCTGACTGATCAAATCCCAACACCACAGATATACTGTATGTCTGTTTAATATATACAGATATACATACAGGTATCTGTTCAGCACTGTATATAGTGTGGCTCTTTTGAAGAGCACAAGCCACTGTCATATGATTTTTCCCTCTCCTCCACCATCAACTGTCATTTTCTTGAGAGTGACATTGCCCGTGCTGAGGATACATACAAAAAGTAACATCTTGCAATTAATGAGAGAAACCCAACAAAATTACCTTTCAAAAAACCAAAGGAATGATATACTTTTTTCAGATACAAAAGTGCGGAAAGACTTACTTGCCGATAAAGCTGTGCTTGCAGAAATATTAAAGGGATGGTGGGGGAAAAGTAATTCCAAATCAAAATCTGGATCTACATAAAAGAATGAACCACAGAAGAAATGACAACTGCATCTGAAAATGGAAAGACTATTTACCTTATTACTTAATAACTCTTTTTTTTTTTTAATTTTTTTTTTCAACGTTTATTTATTTTTGGGACAGAGAGAGACAGAGCATGAACGGGGGAGGGGCAGAGAGAGAGGGAGACACAGAATCGGAAACAGGCTCCAGGCTCTGAGCCATCAGCCCAGAGCCCGATGCGGGGCTCGAACTCACGGACCGCGAGATCGTGACCTGGTTGAAGTCGGACGCTTAACCGACTGCGCCACCCAGGCGCCCCTACTTAATAACTCTTTAAAAGATAATTGAGTAAAGAAAACAAATACTGTTTTGTGGGGTTTATAGTAGTGGAAATAAATAGCAAATAAGCATTAAAATTCTCAAAATAATGGCCATTAGTAACTGGTTTGAAGAAAATAAACTGATGTGATGGTTTAATAATTGACCACAATGAGTGGTATCATTCCAACAAAAGGAATCCAACTTTTGTTGGAATGATAAAGTTTTCTCTGGGGATCTGAGAGAGTCAACCATAGGGAAATTCTAAGGTCGGAATGATCAAGGCAAAAGAAATATCTAGTACAAAGACTCTAAAAAAGAAACTACAGAAAGAGATAATAGTGTAGTGAGTTTTGGTATAATGATAAAAGACAAGGTTCAAATTGTAAGCAGAAACCTCTGAGTCCTTGCAGCTCAGAAATGGCATTTTGGATTTCATTCTTAAGAGTAGCAGACAGCCAAAAAGAGGATTCTAACCAGATAAGTTACATGGTCTGATTTGCATTATTAAAAGGTGACTAAAAACTTCATGGATTAGATTCTTAAAACATGAGATATATTGAAATATGTCAAAGTTTCTCTTGCATATTGTCATAGCTTCTTAAGGATTTTAGTCTAGAAAGAGGGAAAAACATGAGTAAATATTATATTTCACTCTTAGGAGAACAGTGCTAACGAGTTCTGAACTCTCCCTTGGCAGAACATGAAGAGTTTCTAGAAGTAAAAATTGGGCTAAAATCAGAATAATGTTTAGGTGTCAACTCTGTAGAAAAAAAATACAGATTGTGAGAAGAATTCAAAACAGAGTAACCATATTCAGTAAGTCTCTAGGGTTAAAAGGACTTTATCTTGGAAAGACTGGAAAAAGAGAAATGAGGAAAAACGTGGGATTAGACTGTAAGGGAATAATATTTTGACACATGTCTTGACTGAGTTTGATATACTCAATGATATTATAATAACATAGTTTACATCTAAGTTCATGCATTTGGCCATCTAAAAAGCGTATTATCTTATTTCCCATTAATTAGCACACATGTTAATCACTTAAGAATGTGACCATTAATATTTCATTACTATAACTCCAGTACTAGTATATAGCTTTCATACCAGACTTTATACCAGAGCCTTATCAAAGCTAATACTTCTTATTCTCCCTAAACAGCCTGATGTTTATATATAGCTTATTACATAACACAAAGACACAATGTTATCAATTATCTATTAGATATAGCACAGATAACCTAATATACTTACTTGTGTTTTTTCCCTGGTCTTAATTTTTTAATTAAAATTAGCATAATATTATACCATATCATTTCTTGTTTTCTATCAGTCTATACTCCCCTACTTTTATAACCCTCCCCCCAAAAGCAGAACCTGCAGTTTATTTTTATAGATTTCTAACAATTCTTCACAGAATTTTGGTGAAAAATTAAGATCACTTAAAGCTCGTTTGAAAAGATTTTATTAATTCTGTATTATTACTACAGAGCAAGGTGCAATTTCAAAATATTAATCCGTAATTTCTCCCTGTGTTTTCTTGACTGATTTGACCCTTTCCCCCCTCAGAGAAAGGTTAATGTAGCTAAGAGAATTCCATGGTCAAATACTGCCTTAGTTTTTCAAAGGTTTGGTACTTAGAGGGAAATACAAAGAACTCACATCTTGGAAAATAAAAATAAGGAGAAAATCTACAGTATAAAAACCAGGGTGTGCTATCCTCAGACTAGATCAGAATGGAAGACAAAAATTCTCAAAACGGAAATGGAGAGTTTAGATGAGGTAGAGCAGTTTTGAAAAAGGGTTTGAGGGGCATCTGGGTGGATCAGTTGGTTAAGCATGACCAGGCTCAGGTCACGATCTCATGATTTGTGAGTTCAAGCCCCACGTCAGGCTCTCTGCTGTCAGCACAGAACCTGGAGCCTGCCTCAGATTCTGTGTCTCCCTCTCTCTCTGTGCTCGTCTCCCCAACTTGTGCTCTGTCTCTCAAAAAAAAAAAAAAAAAAGACAAAAAGAAAAAGTGTTTGAGCCTCAACTGGAATGAGCCACAAGTGGAATGGAACAGTAGAAAACCAGTGAGGACTGTGTAATCTAAGAGGAAAAAAAAAAAGTTGAACACTTCTGTTTCTTAATAGACCTTAGAAAAGTAGCCAAGCCCCAATCTAGGAATATAGGTATGATAGGTCTAGAACTGAGTTTACTTGGTTCTCACTTGCATCCATATAGCATGAATGAAGCCAAATAAACTAAAGAATGGCATTGACTTAGACATCATGTGACATCCACAGAGGTACTCTCATGTGCTGTTGTGGTGTGGAAGCAGGTGAAGTGAATGCCAGCAAGGAATGCTGCTAAAAATAAAGGAACTATTCACATTTTAACAGGATATGGAGTAGAGACCCTGGAATGGAGAAAGGAAGGATGATCAGATGGGATGACAAGTCTTTAGTGGTTGTCAACTGAGATTGAAGGCATAGAAAGACCAGATATTAACTACGAAATTCTTGCCATTATGCAATATATTAGAAATTATGCACAATCCCAGGGATAGGGGAGGGAATTGAAATTAGCTTTGGTTAAATATTTTCCTCTCCACTCTCTCAGTAGGGGACTTAAAAGGAAAATTATACAGAATTATAAAAAAAAATACATTTCTTGAATATTTATGTTTGTGGTGTGAGACTTGCACCTGCTATGAATATACTCTCTGTTCCCTCAGAGAAACATTCCACGTTATTTTGGAACAATGAAGTTTAAGGCATGTCTAGGTTTGCTTTTTCTTGTATACCTAAAAAAGTCAACAAAACTCAGACATTTTTCTTAACACATTTTTTCCAGATGATACTTTTTGGTTATCAAATGTATTACTTAAATTTCAAAATCAAACCCCTAAGTATCTCCTTCTTTGTGGAAAAAAATAAACTATTCTAAAATTATGGTTATAGTTGAGATCTTTTTCACTTATATTCAGCTCATGGAATATAACTATGTTAAGGGCTCCTAACTTAGGTCCTCATGCCATTAGGTTATATGATATGAATCCACTTCCTATCTCTTTAGTTAAATTAGCGGTTCTAACCAGATATTCTATTGGAATTTATAGAGTAGTCATGAAAATAGCACTTAATCAGAAACTTAATATAACTAAATGTTAGGTGGTAATATACTTTTAGAATTCATTTCTAGGTTTTTATCAATCAGTTTATATCAAATTACATACATTTGCTTGGGCTATTGCACTTGATCTATCTCTGAAATCGCAGTCTAAAAAAATGTCTTTTTTTGATTATATCTTATTTTCCAATTTACTTATTGAAGTACCTCTACTGCAATAATTCTTTGATTTCATCAAGGTTTCTAATCCATGGATTATGCCACTTTATCATTATTAATCAGGCCTCTCTGGGGTTCATTTTTCCTTGTCTAACCTACAATTCATACTCCATCATTATCATTATTTCTTTGAAAAGCCTACCAAATCTCTTTTATTTCACATTAATAGAACTCACCTGAAGATATGAAAGTGATTTAAATACCAATATCCATTTATTTTCTCCAGAATTGTACTTTAGCAAATAACTGCTCAGCTGACCTGAATTAATTCATGTTACACATTTTAAACAGGTCCTCAAAACTACTGAACTCTAATAATGCTTTCTTGTTGGGCTCATATTATGCTGCACGATATACTTTCTTCTGTCTCTTAATCCTAACCTTCTTCACCTTTAATCTGAACTAAAGATTTATCTTTTAAGTCACTAACAAGTTAGAAGTCATCAGAAGCCGGTTTCCTCCACATTCTGCCACCAAATCTACAAATTTATCCCACACCTCCCTTTTTTTCTTCTAGACTACAATTTTGAGTGTTACTCTTCTTTTCAAAAGCAGTCTTCCCTGCATTTCTGTGGATCTAATCCATTTTCAAAAGGTTCAGTCCTTTAGTCATACCTTTTATTTCTTCCCTGCAGAATTTTTCCTTTCCATTTGATAAGCCCTATAAGCATAGAGCATATTCTGATAACTTCTATTTGTTCTGTGAACTATGCTTTCATTTCAGTTACAGCCACATTTATCTGACCCCATTTATTTGCTTATTCTTGTTTTTAAATTCTTAATTCCAGTATAGTTAACATACAGTGTTATGTTAGTTTCAGGTATGCAATATAGTGATTCAACAGTTCCATACAGTACTCAGTGCTCATCACGACAAGTGCACTCTTTTTTGTTTATTTTGGATGATCCCCTACCCTCCCATTTATTAACAAACTTTATAAATGGTTTGTTTTCACAAAGTTCCCGTGTCCTCATTTCCTGATATTATCTCTTTTCCTTGAAGGTTAACTCTGCCCCCAACATTCCATCAAATCTTCTCTTGTTAAGGTTATCAATGACATTTTTACTGCAGGACTCAGTGAATGCCTTTTTCCTTCTTGAAGTACTCTCCTTTCTTGGCTTCCACAAAACCTTTGTCTTTTGGATTTTCTTCTATTGCTTATCCAATTTTCTTTTTCTGGCTCATCCTCCTAAACCGAATCTTTAGTTGTTGAAATCCTTAAGATTTGGTGTTGGGTCTTTTAAATATTTCTTTCTCATTACTTCTCAGTAATCTTATGAATTTCAAAGAATTCCAGTGTCCTGTCCATGCTGATGGCTCAAAAGTTTTATTTTCTTTGTACTGTTTCTTTCTAATTGCATATCTCATAGACAACTACCCTTTAGACAACATCTCTAGCTCTTGATATCTTTTTTTTAACCTCCATCTACTTTTTTCTTGTTCATTTCAGTAAATTACCACTACCACCCTCCTGAAGCTAGGAATTCAGGGGAATCCCTTCTTATTAAGCAGTAATTTAAATAACTATATAATTTATATATAACCATATTTGTAATAATCTGTTTATGTTAACAATGTGTCCCTGCCCCTGTCCTTTCAACAACAAGTCGTATTGATTTTACCTCTGAAATGTATTGATTACATCTTTGCATTGTATACTGGTGATATTTTAGAAATCTGCCAGTTTTTAGATTCCTTTACTACATGATTTATCTTGGGTTGCTGTTAACCATTATCTGAATCACTGCAGTTACCTCCTGTCAATTTGCTTCAATTTCTTCTCTATGTAGCAGTAAAAGTGATTATATATATATATATAATCTTATATATATCTAATATATAATATTATATATATATCTAATAAATCTAGCTATTTATAAATAAATAAATAAATAAATAAATAAATTAAAAATAGCTATTTAGCTATTACTGCTAAATGTAGCAGTAAAAGTGATTATATATATATATAATATTATATATATCTAATATATATTATATATATATATCTAATAAATCTAATATATAATATTATATATATATATAATTTTTTGGGAGAGCGCAAGTGAGGGAGGGCCAGAGAGGGGGGGACAGAGGATCCAAAGCAGACTCTGTGCTGACATCGGTGGGCCCAATGTGGGGCTTGGATTCATGAACCATGAGATCATGATCTGAGCTGAAGTCAGACGCTCATTTGACTGAGTCACCCAGGTGCTCCAAAAATGATCTTTTAAAAATGTAAGTTGGATCATCTTGTTTCATTGCTTACTGTTTTCCAAAGTTCTTAGAATAAAATTGAGCGTTCTTACTATAGTCTGCTGAATCGCTGAAATCTCTTCCAAGTTAGATCTCTATCTCCTTTCCTGATCCCATTGATCTTTTCTCGTTGCTGGAATACGTAAAATTATTTTCATATTGATGGAAATGTACTTGTTGGATCCCTGTCTTTAGAATAAATGCACCCACAGCTTCCTCTTCATCTGATTGTCTGAATTTCATTTTTGTCTCCTCTTACTTGACCTCTATTCAAGAGTCTCCCTGACTACTCCATCTAAAATAGGCTTTTCCACAGTGATCTCTATCTAACCTCTCTGGTTTATTTCTTAGTTCTTATTTATCCTGAAAGCATTTTCTTCCTTTTATTTGTTTGTCTGTCTGCTCAACTACAGCATATATTCTATGGATTTGGGTAATCTTTCTTCTGTTTTATCATTTTTTCTCCAATATTTTTATTGATGTCTGTTATACTATAGATGTTCCATAAATATATGTATTGGCTGAATGGATTTTCATCAAAGGTAATTAACATAAATAGCTATTATTATATCTCATGGATATAGAGCTGGGCCAGACATTTTAAAGTGTTTGTCTTATCTCTTGTAACCACCTCGCTTAGGTAGTAGGATGACTAGATTCCTAAGGATCTTTCAGTCTTCCTACTTGTAGTAAATTTTGATAATTTACCTTTGCTTTCCAAATAATACTACTGAAATTATGGCCTAATCACAAATTTTAGATCCTATTTGCAATTTTGATATACTTTCTTCCACTTGGGAGTGGGATGGTATTATTAAGAAAACACCTTAAATAGGTGCTTTATTTTCACTAATAACTGATTCAAAATTTTATCATGGTCAGTCTCTGGTTCTTTATTATAACACAAATTATCACCCAATCTAGTGGTTTAAATTAACACTCATTTTGTTATTATTCTTTATATTTTGTGGGTCCAGAATTTGGGCAAGGACACACAGAAAGGCTTGCCTCTTCTCCACAGTATACAAGGTGTCAGTGGCAATAGCTCAAACAATTGGGGACTGGAACAGCTGCGAAATCTCTTTTTTATGTAGTCTCAAGGCCTCTTTTGGTTTCTCCATGTGGTCTTCTCTCATCGTGTCCAACTTTAGGGAAGTTGGGCTTTTTACCCGGCTGCTCAGAATTCTCAGAGCAAGTGGTCTGAGAGAAGAAGAAAACACAAGTCTCACGGCCAGGGCTTAGAAGCAGGCACGTTATCTCTTCCACTGTATGCTGTTTGTCAGAGTGGCCACAGAGACTGCCAAGATTCAAGAGGAGGACGCATAGGTGAATGCCAGCAAGTTGAAGTCATCTTTAATCAGCTAAAATAAGGGGCTGAGTTTTAATTTTAAATGAAAAGACATTAAAAGATAAACAAGAGAAGAACAAGTCTGTCTTACTATGTTATTGAAAAGTCACACGGACATTTCTGTCAATATGTAATTGACAATTTATCTCTTTGCAAAGTTGAAGCATATAATGTATTTGCCTCATATTCTTTATTGAATGTCCATTCATTTCAGTTTTGGTGTTTCAGAATGTTGGCAATTACTGGTATGTACCCATATGTTTTTGTGTAATTTAATCTTAAATAATGATTTGGCTGATACAATAGAACTCCTCTAAGTATTTTAAATGTTTTGTTTTATGTAATCCTCATAACAAACCTATAATCCCCTTATATAATTTAGAAGAATATTTAATGGGGGTTAATGAATTTGCACATTAGGTTAAAAAAGTGTACCTGTAGTGAAGTCAGAAGGACATCTCTTTAATTTTTCCTGACATTTATACTGACAACTTTGAATTGAGTCCTAATCCTGATTCTGTGAGTACAGAAGCTATTAACTTTTAGACAAATGTTAGATTAGCAGATCTTTAAATTTCCTATTGGCTATAAAACTTCATAAGGACTTACATTCTTAAAAGAAATAAAATGTCTTTTGAAGATCAGGAGAAAATAATACTGGGGTTAGTTAAGTCAAGTTATTTAAATAGATGGCAAATTAGAAAGTAGGACTTATGTTGGAAGCTAAAATTCATTTCTACTTATACCTGGCAATGACTAGTCATGTCTCTGGAATCTGCTGTCTATCTCTTGATCCATCTTCTGAGCCATATTTCCTTTTTCATGAAAGTTGGTATGTGTTTGCAATGGAATAGTTTCCTCAGTCTACTTCCTGCAAGTAGAATTTTGGATGTCTAAAGGACGATTTCATTTTGTACTGCTTCTGCTTCTTTCAGTTCAAGCTGGCATCTTGCTGAATATGGGAATCTTTTCAAACTTTGTAGATCTCCCAGGAATCTTATTTGTGTCCACACCATTTGAGAAAAAAGTGCCAATAGATTTTTTTTTGAATAAGCCTTTTTCTAACTTACATTTATCTTAAGGAACAAAGCCTTATAATGCATAGATGTCCTATTTTTATTATATTTTTAATTGAGAGGATCTGTGAATTAGAGGGAAATGATGGAAATATATAAGAAGTATATTTGGAGTTGCATGAAAAGATAAGGGTGATACTGAAGCAAAAGTAAAACTTGAGATGGTCCTGCCCAAGAATTATCCAAAATTGATAAAATGAACTACTGTAAGAGTCTTTAGTCTGACTGAACTTTACTTTCAGACACCTCTTTTGTTCTTTCTAAGGTCTTAACAGAGGATTTTGTAGTTATACTAATAGCTTCATGTTTTAGACCATGCAACTGGATAAATTATACATTGCTCAATAACAAATTATTCAAAAATTTTGCTACTTGAAACAAGCATTTTTTATCTTACAGAGTTTCTGAAAATTAGAAACCTAGGAGTGGCTCAGGCTGTCTCATGAGGTTATAGGTAAACTCTTAATAGGGTAGCAGTTAGCTGAAAGAGCTGAAAGTTCCACATCTATGTTCACAACCATGGAAGTTGGCAGAAGCTTCAGTTTCTTGCTTTGTAGGCATCTTCGTGCAGCTGGCTTCATGACCCAGAATGAGTGACCAAGGGAAAAAAAAAACAACAAGATGCCACACTGCCTCTTATGACCTAGTCTTAGAGTCAGAAACATTAATTCTGCTCCATTCTATTAGTTGGAGGGGAGCCACTAAATCCAGCCAACACTCAGCACAGGGGCATGGATATCAGGAGTTGGGGATCACTGGGGTCATCTTGGAGGCAGAGTACCACAATGCATTTCATCAATTTTGGATAATGCTTGGGCAATACCATCTTAAGTTTTATTTTTGTTCCATTATTACCCTTATCTTTTCATGCAACTCCAAACACACTTATTACATCTTTCCATCATTTCCCTTTTCTCAGTTTTCACCTTTTTTTTTTTTTTTTTGCTTTGTGCTTCAATCTCTATTAAGCCTACTGATATGTATTCTAAGTTTTAAATGTTTTCCTCCGCTGTGTCTAACCAGATGTTAAACCCATCTATTGAATTTTAGCTTCAACTATTGCCTTTTTTAGTTTTAGGATTTACCTTTGGCTACTTTATTTATTCCTGTTTATTTTGTGTGTGAAATTCTTAATTCTTAAATTTTCATTTAATAAACATACTGATCCTTGGGTTTTAAAAGTAAATATCTGTTATTTTCTACTTGTCCATTTCTCTTGATTTGTGATATTTTTATTTTGTCTGCTTATATGACATATAAGTTTTACTTTACATGCTGTGCATTGTGTATGAAAAAGAATACAGACTTTGCATGAGGGTATCTTCCTCCAGAAAATATTTATTTCTCTTCTAGTAGATAGAATATGGGCATATCACCTGCCCAGATAGTGCTGGTAAATTTTGTTTGCCTTTTTTCCTAGAGTATAGCACTTCTAAGGCTGAGCTGAACAGTTGGGTTGTTTACTTGGCATCCTCATACTTGAAAGCCCCTAAACTTCAATTTTCATCTCCCCAGTATGGTAAAGTTGCGAACACATTTGGATAGCTTTTAGAAGCTATCACTGTGATTTTCACAAATATTAGCCCAGACTTGAGCATTTTGGGAGTAAACAAATAAAAACAAACTGCTTTCAAAGTATTACAATCATTCTCTGGTTTCCTTTTCTCTGAATCTTGACCCATAGAGTTAAAACTTGTTTGTTAAACTTCAATGCCATTTTTTTGTCTCCCCAGCCTGATGAGATTGCCGCAAGTTCTAGTTCACTGCTATATGTTTTTGCTCTTTGCCCCTGAACAGCAAATAATCAAATGTCAAGCCTGGGAATGAGTGGAAAGTTAGCATTAATGTCACTCTATTTCTTTTCCTTCAGAATGTTTGTCTCAAATAGTGCCCACTGTGTTTAAAACATGATGCCTTCACAACACTGTTTTTATTAACCAGATTTTATAGTTGTTAAGTTATGGGGAGATTTAGCATATCAGTTATTTCATCTTTGCCACAAGTAGAAGTCACTTCAATTTCTTCTAACAAATATGCATATTTAATATACAGATATGTAGTTTAAATTTTTTCCTAACCGATAATCAATTCTTAAAAATGTTGAGTGCAGAAACCCAGATATGGCTATGGTTCCATAGAATATACTGGGAGCCAGAGAATAGATACAGTAGTTGGAGACAGCATCACGATACAATCTGGATGAGGGCAGAAGAAATTCTTTTCTGGTGGTAGACATTATTTCCTCTGATACTTAGGCTATCAAGTTGACTTCTAGCCAACCTGCTGAAGCAGTATAATAAGGCCACAAAATAGCATATTAAATTCTATTTTCTTAAAGAAGATTTTACTTGGAACTACCAAAACCCAGAGGAAGAAATATATTTCATTGGGATTAATGGGTAATGTCTATTGAATGCAAAAAGTTAAAACTACATTATATCTACAGTTGTAAACACTCTAGCCAAGAGAGGATGTGATTATATTTATAGATTCTTGCTTTGAACTGCATATAACTTTCTCAAATGTCTCTTTGGGCAATGAAACTTTCTGTGATTTCCTAAAAATAATTTTATTTTTGGGTCTGACTTTTTTTAAGTAGAAAAGTTTATACAATTTTATATTTCTAATATAACTGAAAAGTAACATGATAATATAATAGTGCTTAAAGAAGTAAAGGTAAAATGCATTATAAAATGGCAATTGTCCTTTAAGAAAATATTATAGCATTAAACATTTTTATACTCAAGATCTGATTTTCTACTGCATTAATTATAATTCCAACTCATTTTTAAAAATTAATTATTAAATTTAGAATTTGTTAGCACACTAAAAAGAAGCTGTAGTCACTTTCCACAAAACTCTGACAAAAATCGAAATATATTGGGGTGCCTGGGTGCCTCAGTCAGTTAAGGTATCTTACTCTTGATTTCATCTCAGGTCATGATCTCATGGTTTGTGAGTTTGAGCCTCACATAGGGCTCTGCATTGACAGTGCGGAGCCTGCTTGAGATGCTCTCTCTCTCCCTCTCTCTGCCCCTCCCCCATTTGCACACGAGTTCATGTGTTTTCTCTCTCTCTCTCTCTCTCTCTCTCTCAAAATAAATAAACTTAAAAAATATATAAATATATCAACATGTCCTACAAAACCATTACAACCTGAGTTGCCATCATGCAATTTTATGAATTATCAACTTTTTTGGCCTCATCTTTTACCTCTTCATATTGCTTACTTCTCCCTAGCCACTAGAATAATCCTGTTTACACACATACAAGTAGAAAAAGATACGATGTAACTTGTAAAACAATATGTTATAGAATTGATCATGTAAGAAAGATTTCATGTTTCTATTGATTGTTTTCCCATAACTTCCTTGAGAAACAAACTGATACTTTGATCCCATCTTTAGAGATGTTTATAATCTCTGGATTGAGAATCAAAATATTTGGATTTTGGTGGTGAAACATAGCTAGTAATTAGGTATATGTTCCCTGGAAGGTGAGAGACATGGGTTAAATTTCCAGGTTTGACTTTTATGACTTCAGTGCTTTTGGGTAAGTTGCTTCTAGTAATTCAGTTTCTCATTTATATAATCAAAACTATGATAATTATACTTCATGGAATGGGAAAAGCTGTGTACTTGGGGCCTGAAACAGAATGGCTGAATGATAAAATTTAGCTATCATTTTTACTATTAGTTCTTGTTTCATGAGATACAGGCTAGGAATGACCATTTAAGTCTCAGAAGCTCACTTTTCTCATCCTTAAAGAATAGCATTAACAAAATTTCCAAATTTTTTTTCCCCTTTGGTGGTAGAGAAGAGGTATTAGTTGCTCTCACCATTTAGAGTCTCCCATGTTAGGACTTCTCTTTCGCAACATAAGTAAACAATCTCAACTCTTTTAACCTGCAGGGCTAACATTTTTCATTTTCAGAGAACAGGAGCTGACTCTGCTGTTATTAATGAAAACTGTCAAACACACAGCTCCCAGATTACTATGTCTTTTCCTTGCCATGTGGATGGGCCAAGGTTAGTGGGAACAGGCTAGTCTTTAATTGGTCTTATTTGATGATAGTGCACCTGGAGTCACCAAAGTTGATATCTCTTCTGAATTCTCGCCACATTCTCTGTCCTTAGGTCAGACTACATTTATAATTACACTAATTAGGAGGTTTTCAAGTACAGTTAATGAAAAAAATATACCTAAAACTAGTTTTTTTTTTTTAATGTTTATTCATTTTTGAAAGACAGAGAGAGACAGAGCACAAGCAGAGGTGGGGCAGAGAGAGAGGGAGACACAGAATACGAAGCAAGCTCCAGGCTCTGAGCTGTCAGCACAGAGCCCAATGCAAGGCTTGAACTCACGAATCATGAGATCACGACCTGAACAGAAGTCAGACACTTAACCGACTCAGCCACCCAGGTGCTCTTAAAACTAGTTTAAGAAAGGATTTTATTGGCTTACTTATATTAAAAGTTCACAAGTAAGTGACACTGGATCCAGTTATTCATATAGTTTCCTCTAGGAATTCATATCTCTGTCTCTCACTGTGTGTTTATTTAAAAAAAATTAATGTTTGCTTATTTTTGAGAGAGAGAGAGAGTGTGTGAGCAGGGGAGGGCAGAGAGAGAGGGGGACACAGAATCCAAAGCAGGTTCCAGGCTCTGAGCTGTCAGCACAGGGCCCGATGCGGGGTTTGAACTCGTGAACTGCAAGATCATGACCTGAGCCAAAGTCGGACACTTAACTGACTGAGCCACCCAGGCACCCCCTCACTGTGCTTTTAATGGTTTTAGTTTACACACCAGAGTTCCATATTTTCCTATCAGGATAGCAATATCACTAGAACATATTCAGACCATACGTTTTTACACTTTGCAATCCAGGATAAAATAGAATGTATCTTTTACTATTTCTTCAGATCTTGAAGAATCCCTGTTTCCATCGACTTGAATCAATTGTCATTGGTAAAGGAGGTTTGTTTCAGGCAATCAATCCCACTCAAGCCATGTAGCTAAGAAAGGGAAGATCAAAAAGTGTTGATGAAAGAAAGAGAATTGGAATTGAAAAGGCAATCAACAAATGTCTCCCACCCTCTTTTAAGATACACATTTTCATGTTGTGAGAGCCTTTCTGATAAATACCACCAAGAAAACACCTGCAGTAAGACAAAGTTAGGTTTATTACATTTCTGCAGCAAGGAAAAACATTCTCCTTGAGGATCAATGGATCAAATAAATAAAAGGGAATGGGAAGGGACTTTCAATAAGGCTTGTTGTTACCTAATGACTGTTTCTAAGGAGCAACTTGGAAAAGCATGAAACAGCTCTGTTTATCACAGTAGTCTTATTCAGGAGGCAAGAAAAACAGAGCAGGGCAGAGGAAATCATTGGTAAAGAAGTATTAACTGTTCAAATTATGTGGCTTTGTTCATGTCTACTTGGAATCACTTTTTTCATTCCTGTTAGAAATGCTATGTAGCCTGATTACCAGCAGCACTAAGGGGAAGACTTGGGGTTCTGTTTCTTTCACAGCAAAGTTAACATAAACGAGGAATGTCATGGAAAAAAAAAATGAGCCCTCTAAATTGCTCTGACCGGAAGAACTGAGGCTAGAAATGAGGCTACTTCAGTGTGTCAAAGTTACCCAAATTGTTCAGATCTTTTAAGCAAAGGCAAAATGTTCCATTGTCCTTGGTTTTATTTCAAGCAGCAATGTTTCTCACAGCTGAATATTTTAATCAACAAGATTTCTCAGTACTGTGTCTTTGAAGTCAATTAAAGAAATCTTTACACATTCCAAATAAATAACTGCTACACTTCTTTAAAAAATTGTTTTAATGTTTATTTTTGAGAGAGAGAAAGAGTGTGCATGGGAGAGGGGCAGAGAGCGGGAGACACAGAATCAGAAGCAGGCTCCAGGCTCTGACCTGTCAGCACAGAGCAAGATGCTGGGCTGGAACCCACAGACTGTGAGATCATGACCTGGGCCAAAGTTGGGACACTTAACCAACTGAGCCACCCAGGCATCTCTGCTATACTTCTTTTTAAGAAATATTTTTTTTTAGTGAAGTTTCCTGTTCATAGCAAAATTTAGGGAAGGTGCAGAGATTTCCCATGTACTTTCTTTTTTTTTTTTAATATATTAAATTTATTGTCAAATCGGTTTCCATACAACACCCAGTGCTCATCCCAAAAGATGCCCTCTTCAATGCACATCGCCTACCCTCCCCTCCCTCTCACCCCCCATCAACCCTCAGTTTGTTCTCAGTTTTTAAGAGTCTCTTATGCTTTGGCTCTCTCCCACTCTAACCTCTTTTTTTTTT
>NW_024412376.1:121311683-121339002 GCF_014898765.1 Herpailurus yagouaroundi | reverse complement strand
CCTCCCCCCCCCCCCCAGTAGAGTGGTATAGTTGCTACAATTGACTTACCTACATGGACACATTGTAATCATTCCAAGTCTATAGCTGGCATTAAAGTTTGCTTTTAGTGTTGTGTATTACATGTGTTTGGATGAATGTATAATAACATGTACCTGCCATTATAGTATCATACAGAATAGCTTAAATGCCCTAAATACCTCTGTGCTCTGCCTATTCATCCCTACCTCTACTCTTAACCCCTGGCGATTGTTGTTCTTTTCTGTCATCATAGTTTTACCTTTTATATAATGTCATATAGTTGGAATTACAAAGCATACAGCTTTTAGATTTGTTTCTTTTGCTTAGTAACATGCATGCAAAGTTTCTCCCTGACTTGATAACGCATTTATTTCTAGCACTGAATAGTATTCTGTAGTCTTGAGGTACCACAGTTTATTTATCCATTCACCTACTGAAGGATATCTTGGTCGTTTCTAACTTTTAGCAATTATGAATAAAGCTTCTGTAAACATTCACGTGCAGGTGTTTGTGTGGACATAAATTTTCAACACCTTGGGTCAACACCAAGGAGCTCAATTGCTGGGTCATATGCTAAGAGTATGTCTGAGTTCACAAGAAACCACCAAACGGTCTTCCCATGTAGTTGTGCCACTTTGCATTCCCACTAGCAATAAATGAGAGTTATAGTGGCTCCATGTCCTGACCAGGATTTAATGTTGTCAGTGTTTCATATGTTGGTCATTAGAATCCATGTGTAATGATATTTTGTTGTTGTTTTAGTTTTATTTCCTTGATTAGGAATGATGTGGAGTATTTTTTCATATGCTTATTTTCCATCTTTATATTTTATTTTGTGAATCATCTGTTAAGATCTTAGGCCCATTTTCTGATTGGATTGTTTGTTTCTTATTGTTGAATTTCAAGAGTTCTTTGTACATTTCAGATAACAGTCCTTTATCTGGTGTGTCTTTTGCAAATATTTCTCCCAGGCTGTGGCTTGTCTTCTCATTCTATTGATACTATCTTTTGGAGAGCAAAAGTTTTTAGTTTTAATGAAATCCAGCTTATCGTTTCATGCATTGTGCCCTTTTTGTTGTATCTAAAAAGTCATCACCACATACAAGCTCATGTAGGTTTTTTCTGTTGTTGTATTTTAGGAGTTTTTAAATTTTCTTTTTTTAACGTTTATTCATTTTTGAGAGACAGAGAACAAGCTGGGGAGGGATAGGAAGAGAGGGAGACACATAATCTGAAGCAGGCTCCAAGCTCTGAGCTGTCAGCACAGAGCCCGACACGGGGCTCCAACTCATGAACCATGAGATCATAACTTGAGCCGAAGTCAGATGTTTAACCGACTGAGCCACCCAGGTGCCCCATGTTTTAGTTTTTAGTGAAGTAATGCTTGTCTTACAAAATGAGTTAAGAATTGTCCCCCCTGCTTCTATTCTCTGAAAGACATTATACAAAATTGGTATAATTTCTTTCTTAAATGCTTGGTAGAATTCACCAGCGACCCTACCAAGCCTGGTGTTTCTGTTTTGGGAAGTTATTAATTATTGATTCAGTTTCTTCACTGGATACAGGCCTGCTCAGTTTACCTATTTTCAGCAGCTTGTGTCTTTGAAGGGATTGGTCGATTTCATCTAGATTATCAAATTCGTTTGCATAGAGTTGCTCATGTAACTGCTTCATTGTTAACCTAGGATTTTATTTTAATTTTTTAATCTGACAAAAAAGTACCAAAATTTATTACTAAATGAGTGTGATTATTTCTATAATAGCAAGATAAAAGATACTCAGTGCAGAAAATGGCCAATCAAATAAACAATGACATTCTCTAACTTACTGTTGAGTATATATCCTGTAAGATACTCATGAAAGCTTTTGAGTTAACTTTGGAAACATCTGCAGTGAGAAAGTCATTTCCTAGTTTTTGTTCTGCTTGTTTTATTTTTGTTTGGCCACAGACATTTACATCTAAAAATTAACTTTAGGGAATGTTTATTCTGTCCCAATAGTTTTTCAGATAAGAAAACGGAAATGCATACTGGTAAGATAACTTGCTCATTTGGCAAGTTAATTAGTGCCAGAGCTAGGAGTAGGGCAGATATATTGCGCCATTCTTACCACTGTGCATTGTTATCAACTCAGTTGCAGCAGTTAAGAAAGGTGTATGCAGAAGGGTGTTGCTACTAATTGTAAGAACTCATTTGCACAGAAGTTCCTTTCCTTAAATAATTCATCATCTTCTTTCATGAATCTGCTATCTGGACAGTGTAATTATTGGTAAAATCATTTCAACTGCCATTGGAAAACTCACTGTCCTTATGATTTTAGTAGGAAAGTATTAGCTATAGCGTTTGCCATCTAATCATTCTTAAACCTCTCTGTTAGTATGGACTAGAATGTGGGAGCTTATCCAGTTTGGGGCCTTGAACATTTTATAGTGTTTCAATTTTAGGGAATACGCCTTGGGAAATGAGGGAAGTTGAGAAGTCAATTTTATTGTAGAGGGTTGAGCTGTCTTTATATGAGTAATATATATAAATTAAACAGCTACATACATAATAGGATTATTTTCATTTCTTTGAAACATATTTTAGCAATATTACTATTGAATTATAAAGCACTGCATTTTGAGTAAGTCACGTTAGTTGTCATAGTGACAATTCAGAATTGAATAAAGATTTGATCCTTAGCATCTGACACTCTGCCTAGAATTATTCTTGATCTTGTGTATTATGGTTGATTCTCCTGCCTGAGATTGTCATTTTTTAAAAGTGATTGGTGAAAATTTCTGTCTCTCTTTGATAGGTAACATGAAGTTTTTAGAGAAGTTTTGTTTTCTAAAATAAATTGTCTTAGTTCCATAGAATTGGCTTTTCCATTTTTGTTTGCCCTCCTCTCTTTTAAAAACAAAATAAAATTTATCTTGTTTTCAGAAAATCTATGATATGATAAAAATTAATGCAATCTTTTTTATTCACAGATGTGAGACTTTAATATCAAGCATGCATAATAAAATATATTAACTTATATTTAGAAAATTAATATGTATTACTTATTTTAGCCTGGTTGTACTTAATGATGACAAATACTATGTTTAGAACCCTTGCCTTTCCTCCTAATCACACTAAGTGTACTACTGATATTTTGTGAAGAACCTTAGGAATTCATTCAAGAATACTGTATTTGATAATTATGCATATCCCTTAAAATGCATTCTCCTTGTTCAAGGAATTGAAGGCTGGCCTGACACAAAGCAGAAGTAGGACACAGTGGGACCACTCTATTCACATGAAAACAACAATGTGGCAATCTCCTGTAAAAGTGTTTTGCCTTAACTGGCATTTATAGTCTGACCCTTAAACCAGACAAACATGAGATAGAATGTTCTATTAGAGAGCAGATGATTGGAAAAAGAAAAAAAAATGTTCTTGCCATCAAGAAGGACAAGTTAGAGGACTACCTTCTTAACTAGGATGATTTGGGAAATAAAATCTCATTATGGAAAGAAGGGAGAAGGAGGGTATTTGCCTTGCCTGTTGGAACCGACTCCTCACACAGTTCTTTTCAACTGATCTACTTTCATTTCTTCAAAAGACACTTTTGAGCACCAATTTGTGTCAGGCACTATTCTAGACTCCAGATATATATAATAGCAATAATCAGAGTAAATCAAGTTCTCGACTTTAGGGAGCTTACTTTCTAGTGGGGGGAGGCAGAAATACACAAATAAGGAAATAAATAAATAAATAAATAAATAAATAAATAAATAAATAAATAACATTCCAAATAAAATAGCAAATGGAAGTTGGGGACATTCATTCAACATATATTTATTTTACATCTATTGTGTGCAAATGTAATCTCACCTCTTAGTAATACAAAGAGGACAGAAGTGTTCCACCTTGGGAATTCACAGTGGGAAGCACAGATAAGTAAAAAGGGAAGATTAAAAAAAAAAAAGAAAACTAAAAAAAAACCCATAAAAAACCAACAAAGAAACACCAAAACCCCCCAAAAACTTGGTAGAAGAGCAAAAATACAATGTAGAAACTTACCACATACTTCCTGCACATTCTTTCCCAGTGTTTAGTGATTGGGAAGATGGTAGTCAGGTAAACCTGTTAACGGAACTTGTAAATGGAAGAACTATGAGTATTCTATCGATCAGCATGGTCCAATAGAAATAGAACATAAGCCACAAATGAACGCCACATACATAGTTTTAAATTTTGTAGTTACCTGATTAAAAAAATGAAATTAATTTTAAAAATACATTTTCTTTAACTCAATATGTTCAAACTATAATTTCAGCATTTAATTACTATAAAATTATTATTGAGATTTATTCATTCTGTCTTCTATACTAAGTCTTCAAATCATTTTGTATTTTCACCTGAGTACAAGTCATTCTGGACTAGTAATATTACAATTACCACTGCTCAGTAGCTCAAGGCTACCATATTATACAGCACATCTAGAGAACATTTCCTCTCAGTTTCCTCACTCTTCCTCTCCTCTGAGATTTTTATTTTGGAAATAAAGACACAGAGAGATTTTAGCAAAGTTAGAGTATGGATTTTCTAGCTTGTTTTTATTACTGCAGCTGGCAGTTTGAGGGGTTTTTCTGCTTACTATGTTAAATATTTGGTTAATATTTCCAATAAGTTACAAGGTAGTAGACATTTTTATGTGGAGAAGAACACAGCTATATTTGAATAAAGCAAGTTGAATTTCTGAGAGTACTTTATCCCTGCTAAATTACTATAAAATTGTTATTTTAAGGGTCAACAAAAGCTTGCTTCCATTTATTTATTTATTTATTTATTTATTTAATTTTTTTGGTCCTATAACAATGAGAATATGAACGTCAAGCTCAAGTGTTTCAAGATTTTCTGAAATTGTAAAGCACAATGTAACAGACAAGAAACTGTATTTCTCCTGGTTCCTCATTGAATTACACAGTGACTAAGAACTGCCAGCTTGCTGACTATCTATATTTTTTAAGTCCAAAAGGCAAAAGGTGAGTATTCACCATTAACCCACTTGTCAAAAACAGTGAACAATTTTTCTAGATGCTGACAGTTTATATGATTTTTTTTTTTGCATGCTTTGTGCTTACAGCCTTCTCTCAGGTGTTTTCTCTCTGTGCCTTTTCCAAACATTCGTCCGGGTGATGACTGAATTTACAAACTCGATAACCTATAATAAGATTTAATTTAGTCAATCCTTGACTATCTGAGAGCCTGTAGTCGCAAAAGTTAGATTTTAGGTGTCATAGGACAGTATAAATAAAACCCAACACTTAAAAAAAGTCTAGTTTGATATTTTATTAATGGGTTATTAGGCATTCTGACCCTCAACCATCAAATATGAAAAGACTAATTATCTGTGTGCAGCGTTATTCTTAAAGGGTTCAAATTAGAAAGTTATTCTTCTATATACATAATTTGACCAGAAAATGGAAAAACATAAAGGTAACTACATTCTTCACTACAGTAATTTATGGTTTGCTTCTATTGTTAACTCTAACTGAATATTTAGTTGATAGTAAAATAAAGAAATTTTTATGCTATTATATTGTACTCTCGCCTTTGTTTCAGGTCTACTAATACTTAAACAGTGATCTTTTCTAGGCTGCAACTTTCTCATTAATAAAATTTGAGGACACTGCTATGTTCACCCAATAAACAAACTGAAAATGTAGCCATCAAATATGATAACAGAATGCATCATGAAATCTTTAACTTTTCTTTTCACTGATTTATGGATGGGTGGGTATTCAAACCTCTCAAAAGATTTTAGCATTCCTGAATATATTTACTTCTATTTGTATCGTGTTCATGCAGGTTATTCAAGATAATAACTTTAGAAAAAAAAATTTGTCCGGTTACTCTAGAATTCTTCATCTATTGGCATAAAATACAAAATGTTAAAGATTTTGTTAAACACAATTTTAGTTTTTTATTTCTTTATTTTTCTTTATTTGATTTGATTTTATTTTTTTTTAATTTTTTTTTAATTTTTTAAAATTTATATCCAAATTAGCATATAGTGAAACAATGATTTCAGGAGTAGATGCCTTAATGCCCCTTACCCATTTAGCCCACCCCCTCTCCCACAACCCCTCCAGCAACCCTCGGTTTGTTCTCCATATTTATGAGTCTCTTCTGTTTTGCCTCCCTCCCTGTTTTTATATTATTTTTGTTTCCCTTCCCTATGTTCATCTGTTTTGTCTCTTAAAGACCTCATATGAATTAAGTCATATGATTTTCATCTTTCTCTGACTAATTTCCCTTAGCATAATACCCTCCAGTTCCATCCAAAAAGATTTCATTCTTTTTGATGGCTGAGTAATACTCCATTGTGTGTGTGTGTGTGTGTGTGTGTGTGTGTGTGTGTGTGTGTATATACCACATTTTCTTTATCCATTCATCTATTGATGGACATTTGGGCTCTTTCCATACTTTGGCTATTGTTGATAGTGCTGCTATAAACATGGGAGTGCAACACAATTTTATTTTTTAAGTCACTATTTTAAATTTAGGGGTGACCAACGGGGTTTATTAGCTAGATATTTTTAAGACCAATTATCAAGTTGCTTCAACATGTCTATGAATGTCATTTTATTTTTTTTCATGAGACTAAGGATTTTTTTTTTAATTTTTTTTTTCAACGTTTATTTTTGGGACAGAGAGAGACAGAGCATGAACAGGGGAGGGGCAGAGAGAGAGGGAGACACAGAATCGGAAACAGGCTCCAGGCTCTGAGCCATCAGCCCAGAGCCTGACGCGGGGCTCGAACTCACGGACCGCGAGATCGTGACCTGGCTGAAGTCGGACGCTTAACCGACTGCACCACCCAGGCGCCCCGAGACTAAGGATTTTTAAGTTAAATCTTCGTTGGTATTAGAATCTATAGGTATTTACAATGTCAGTATTTGTTCCTCTCTGTTTTATTTGTTATAGCATTCTATAAAAACTATGTGCAAACTTAAAATTTTATTAGACATTTTAGTAGCTACTCCTTACAAAAGTTTTATAAGGTAAGAAAAACACTGCTTACAAAGGAAACAATAGGATAAAGTGTCAACTCTAGAAATTCCAAATGATCTATTCAAAATTTAGGGGCTATTCCAATGGACCATGTTGATCCATCAGAAATCCAGTGTTTCACTTACTTAGCTATAAAGATTCAAGCATTTGAAATGGATTTTCTTTTTTTTTTTAATGTTTTATTTATTTTTGAGGCAGAGAGACAGAGCATGAGTGGGGAGGGGCAGAGAGAGAAGGAGAAACAGAATCCGAAGCAGGCTCCAGGCTCTGAGCTGTCAGCACAGAGCCTGACACAGGGCTTGAACTCACAAACTGTGAGATCATGACCTGAGCTGAAAGCAAGAGTCAGACGCTTAACTGACTGAGCCACCCAGGCACCCTGAAATGAGAATATTTTAAAGGAAAGATAAACCGAGGTATACAGTATAAACCAAATTATTTAAAAGAGTACTTGTTCAACAATGTTTTCAAGTTTTTTATTTTGAGATGCGTGCAGATTCATAGCAAGTTGCAACAAACAAACAAACAAAAAACAAACAGCAAAGTACAGGGAGATCATATGGATGCTTCACACAGGTTTTGCCAGTGGCAACATCTTGAATAACCATAGTACGACATCAGAATGGGAGAACAACATTGGCGTACGTTCCACAGAACTTATTATATAAACTCATTTGTGTATTTGAGTGTGTTGGGGGTGATATGTAGTGCTATGCATTTTTACCACATGTATAGATTCATGTAACTAACCACCTTACTCTAGATACAGAACTGTTTTAACAACAGAAGGTCCATCTGGCTAACCTTTTATCACTATGCCCAAACTCCTCCCCACCTCCATTCCTAACCTCTGGAAATCACCAATCTATTGTCTGTCTATAATTTTCTATAATTTTGCTATTCAGCAATGTTAAATAAATGGCATGCAATACATAACCTTTTGAGTAGGTTTCTTCCCCCAGTCAGCATAATGTCCTTGAGATCCATCCAAGTTCTTTTTTTAAAAAAAAATTTTAACACTTATTTATTTTTGAGAGACAGAGCAAGACAGAGCATGAGTTGGGGAGGGACAGAGAGGAGGGTACACAGAATCCAAAGCAGGCTCCAGGCTCTGAGCTGTCAGCACAGGCTCGATGTGGTACTCGAACTCACAGACCATGAGGTCATGACCTGAGCTGAAGTTGGATGCTCAACTGTCTGAGCCACCCAGGTGCCCCTATCTAAGTTCTTATATGTACTCCACATTCTTTCTCCTCTTTTTCTAAGACTCTAATGATATGAATGCTAAACAGATAGTTGTGTATTGGCTTACAAGTCTTTGAAGATTTTTTAATATTAATTTTTATTTTTTAGTCTATATTTTCTCATTTGTTCAGATTGTTCAGATTAGGTATATCTATTGATATGTCTTCAAGTTCACGGATTCTTCAGATTAGGTATATCTATTGATATGTCTTCAAGTTCACGGATTTTTTTCTCTGTCATCTCCATTCGATATTGAGCCCATCTATTGATATGTTGTTTTTCTTTCTTTCAAGTTACTGTATTTTCACATCTATGATTTCTTTTTGGTTCTTTAAATATTCTCAGTTCCTTTGCCAATATTTTCTATTTTTTTACTTGTTTCAAGAGTGTTCATAATTGTTCACTGAAACATTTTTATGTTGGCTACTTTGAAATCCTTGTCAGATAACCAGCATCTCAGTATCTTCAGTATTAACATTTTTTGATTACAAGTTCTTATTCTAGTTGTAGTGTCCTGGTTATTGGTTTAAAGAGTAAATTATTTTTTATTGTACTGTAGATATTTGGGTATAATTTTCTAAGACTCTGGATCCTATATAATCTATTTTAGTGGTTGCACTGTTTAGGGTACATTGGTATTAGGTGAGTGTAAATTCAGCTCCCTACTGGTTCCTGCTGACACATAGAGTGGGGTGGATGGAGATCAGCGGGATGAGTAGCCCTGCCTCACACAGCCTCATTCAGTGTTGTTGTTGTTGCTAGATGGGAGTTGGGACTCGACTCCTAACTAGATCATGCTTGCACCAGAAGAGGGTAAGTGAAGCACTGACTAGCCCATCTCTTATCACCTTGTCAAGTCCTATTGCTACCAAGTGTGGTTGGCCATTCAGCTCCCTGTTGGACTGCCATGAAAAGACCCTGGCAGGTGAATTAGAACACCATCTGTTTCTGCTGGGCGGAGGAATGAAGACCAATTCTCTGTATAGGTACACTGACATTTCTTCAACAGCAGAATTAGAGCATTGCTTCTTTATGCCAAGGGGGGATGGGAGATCAATATCTGTGGTAGGCAAATTCTAAAATTGTCTCCCAGGATTTTCCTCCCTAACACCGATGATGATAAGTATAGAAACTTCTTGCCCGTGATTATATTATGCTACATAACAAAACGGATTTTGCAGATGTAATTAAGGTTGCTAATCAGTTGACACTGAATTAATCAAAGGGGACATTATCCAGGTGGGCCCAATCTAGTTATGTTAACCTTTTAAAAGCAGAGCTCTTTCTCCAGCTAGTAGCAGAATTGAAGCCAGAGATATTCAAACAAACAAACAAGCAAACAAACACACAAAGCTTTCTGGACATCTTTGCCAGCTTTAAAGATAGAAAGCCATGTACAAGGACCACAGAGCAGCCTCTAGGAGCTAAAAGCAACACTTAACTAGCAGCCAGCAATAATTAAAAGTAGGATGAGAGTGGTTGATTATATGAATAGGAGGCTCAGAGATTTTTCTGAGACAAGCTTATTAAGCCTTCTGATTTTGCTCCTTGGGTGGCATCCCTAGGCCACTACCAAGCCAACTGACAGACAACATCTTGCAATACCTAAGGATGTCCTAGGTTATTAAGTCATTACTAGAATTTAGATTCAAGTAATCCAAAGTTCCTGAGTTATTCTAATTATTAGTGGGATTAAAAAAATAATCACAATTTATTTGCTATAATTAAATTTTTGATAATAGAATGTGAATGAGAAGAATAATACATAAGAATAATCTGTAGAGAAGGATCTGGTTTTATGTTGGGTGTAGAGAATAGGGCTTTGAAGTTTGTTGAATCACTGAATCTATATATTTTTATTTGAATTGTCACTTGGAAGCTTTTTTATTGTACAGATTTTTAAGATATGAGCCTTTATTATTAAGACTCAATAATGGAGTGGAAGGGCAAATGCAAAAGAAAGCTTTACCGGATTTTCCTACATCCCTATCTTTGATGGTGAGAGCAGTGAACAATAGTATTAAGAGCACATGGATTTGGAAAAGGAGAGCGTCATCCTGCTAAAGGATTCTTGAAGTGTCACTGAACAGTTGATTTCATGGAAATGCAAGTCCTGCCCACAGGAACAGTTAGGATTTCAGAGCTGCTTATCCAAAGTTTTAAAATCTATTATGGTACAAAAATGAAATACAGACTTTAGAGGAAGAAGCAATAATTTCCTGAATGTTAAAGGAAAACACTTAATGGCTGCATAAAACTAGAAGTAAACTTTGTTTACAAATGCAGCAATATTGTTCTCAAATTCAGTATTGAAATCAATCAAGACTGAAAAGCTAAAGTGTCATTTACGAGCTATTCCCTCATGGTTTCTTTTTACTCAAATCACATTGGAGCCTGAGTGGTGTTCTATGATAGAAGGTAACATTTGCTGAATGTACTGAGTGACATTTGCAATATGCCCTCATTGAAATCCCAAATCGTATTTATAAGGAAAGGTTCAATCAAAAAACATTTTCAACCATTTACTGACACAAACTATATAATCTTCATTACTTTCCCTGTTTCCTATTATATAGCTTCTTCCAAACTGACTATCATGAAAGGAAGAAAATAATAATTTTTACATAGCAAGAACACAAGATTTCAAGGTGATTTTTACATTGGTGAATATGTATTGTTGGATAGGTTTGCTGTAAACATTCCTGAAATGAATTCAAGACCGTGTTTGGATATCAGATGAAAAGGATATGTAAGAATAGAGATTCTACATTTATGTTACCAATGAAGCTGTATTTCCTTTATAGATATATTACAAATAAAAAGGTAAATGTAAAAAAAAAAAAGACTGAAAACATGTTTCCTGAGCACTTACAAAATTTATTATAAATCTATCATTCCCTTTTCAATATTAGATGTTTGTGTCTTGTCACT
The DNA here is from genome assembly GCF_014898765.1 of Herpailurus yagouaroundi. Classification (NCBI taxonomy): domain Eukaryota; kingdom Metazoa; phylum Chordata; class Mammalia; order Carnivora; family Felidae; genus Herpailurus; species Herpailurus yagouaroundi. The sequence continues at coordinate 121,327,764 of NW_024412376.1, read as the reverse complement.
ATGACTATACACAAGTGAAGCTTTTCAAAGTGCAGGAAGATAAAAGGTGGGGAACTGGAAGTATGTATTGAATATGATGACGTACAACTATATACTTTTCTTTTTTTTTTTTTAATTTTTTTTTTAACGTTTATTTATTTTTGGGATAGAGAGAGACAGAGCATGAACGGGGGAGGGGCAGAGAGAGAGGGAAACACAGAATTGGAAACAGGCTCCAGGCTCTGAGCCATCAGCCCAGAGCCCGACGCGGGGCTCGAACTCACGGACCGCGAGATCGTGACCTGGCTGAAGTCGGACGCTTAACCGACTGCGCCACCCAGGCGCCCCACTATATACTTTTCAAAATAGGCTCAATTTTCTTTTACATGAAATGGCTGACATTTTGCTATAACTACAAAGTTAAAAAGAATTGCATAATCATGATATATTTAAAACTATTTAAAATGAATATGTTGGGGGTACTGGAGTGACTCAGTTGGTTAAACATCCGAGTTTGGCTCAGGTCATGATCTCGTGGTTTGTGGGTTTGAGACCTGCATTGGGCTCTGTGTAGACAGTTCAAAGCCTGGAGCCTACTTTCGATTCTGTCTCCTTCTCTCTCTGCCCTTCCGTGCTCACGGTCTGTCTCTGTCTCTTAAAAATAAATAAACATTTAAAAAAAACTTTTTTAAATAAAGATTTTGAATATGAAATATATACATTTAATATATAATATACCACTTAAATCAGTGGAAATTAAATTAATGTTGTATTCAACACTTATTACTAGCTGGTTAGCCATTTGGAAAATAAAATGAAGCTGGATTTCTCAGTGTCTATACCAAAAATAATTTGGGCTGAATCAAAATTTTAAAGAAAAATGGCAATGACTAAAACATTATGGATGAATATTCAGATTGTGGAAACAAATACGAAAATTCCAAAATACATGGTGTCTTATATGGAAATAAAATCATCACAAAAATCCTAGAAGATAAATTAAAAATTTAGCATGGTGAATAAAAGAGTTAATGTGCAAAATTTTTATTATGAAAGGAACATCAATAAATCAATCCTTAGGAAGGAACATCCCAAAGAAAATGACACCAAATAAATAAAATGAATTATAAAACAAATTATTGTTTCACTAATAAAAAATTTAAATAGACCTTAGAAAGTACATGTGCATTTGTCTACTTACCTATATATATTTCTCTATATCAGTGTATATGTTCATATTCCATCAGCAGTCTTTTTATAAAACAGCCTTTTTACTTCATGCCAACAATAATGTTAATTATCTGTGCCTATCTTATATTGCTGGCAGGGAGAAAAAAGCCTCTTTCATATGTTGCTGGTAAAATGTGAACTGAGTTGCTACCTCATTTTGAAACACCATTTATTAGTTGCTAAACATTAAGTGTTCTTTGACACACTTTCATGTTTAGAAATTGATATCACAAACATAGTCACATCAATGGGGGAAATATAGACATTTATTTAGAAGGGTTTTAGTTTATTGAATATTTTGTGCTCTTTATCCTTCAGTAGAGTAGTAAATGAAATATGACCCACCCCTATGACTATATCTGTTTGTGGCAACAACAAAAAAACTGGAAAAATGGATGTTTAGAATTTAGTGTGAAGCAAACAAAAAAGTTGCAAAATATTAAGTGTAATATTATTGTGCATTTAATGAAATATATAATAACAATATAATTTATTGTCAAACATATAAAACATTGAAATGAGTCAATCACACTTTGTTATTCATTTCATAAATATTTTGAGAACCTACTCAGTGTCAGTCATGAGTCTCTTTTTTTATTGTGTTATTATGCAATCATCTGATTTTTAATTACTATGTAACAGCTGGTATGGAACTAGCCTATACACATATATCTATTTAGTGAAAAAAAAAACAGTAAAAATGAACACCCATCAAATCACAACCTAACTTAACTGGAATTTTGCCGATAGCATTGCATGATCTTCTGTGCTTCTCCAAATTATCATCCAGAGCCTCCTTTTATTTGTATTATTACCCCAGAGTTTGTGTTTCTCATTCTTTTCTTCTTAACTTTAATATTTATTGAAGTGTCACATTCATATAGAAAACAATAGAGAATAAGTGATCAGTTTGCTGAATTTTCACGAAAGAAAAACAAAAGAAAGCAAAACATTAAAAAAAAACCAATAACATCTAGATGGAAAAATAGAACTTTATTATTACATAAGAAATTCCTTGGGGTACCTGGGTCACTCAATCAGTTAAGCATCTAACTTCAACTCAGGTCTCCTGATCTAAAGGTTCATGAGTTTGAGCCCCATATTGGGCTTTCTGCTGGTAGGACAGAACTCGCTTCAAATCCCTTCCCCTCTACTCTCTCTCTTTATCAAAAATAAACATTAAAAAAATAAAATCTTAAAAAAAAAGAAATTCCTCATTCCCCCTTTAAGTTAAAGATTTCTTTGAAATTTTAACCACTCGCATGTATTCTTATGTACTGTATTACTCTTGCTCGAATTTGAATTTTATATAAACTGATAATTTTCTATATAGTGTTTTGTTTCTTTTGTTCAATATTATGTTCCAAGATTTATCTATGTTGTTCAATAAGGCAATAATTCATTTATTCCCATTGTTTGATGGTATTCCATGATACGAATATATAGCAATTTGCATACATATTATACTTTAGCTATTACACGTAGTTGGTATTAACATTTATATATAAATGTATACATATATACACATATGTGCATTTTTCAGTATATAACTGGAATAGAATTACTGGGTCAAAAATATAATTTGTTCCAATTTTTCCAGATAGCATCAAAGTGGTTACACCAATTTACACTTCTGCCATCATTGTGATAACTCCAGATAATTCACATTATTCACCAATACTTGATATTATTATTATTGCAGTAGATTAGATTAATAAAATTAGATTATTAGATTAGATTAATAGTTACACTATTTCCCCCACCTCAGTGAGTAGACTGTGACTCCATTAGAGTTACAATGGCCAACAGGTCATTAGATTCTAGGCCTGGCTATGTGAATTGCTTTGGTCAATGAAATGTTAGCTTAACAATGTGAGTAAAGTGGTTCAGTTGCTCTATTGTGCTTCAGTAATTCCCATGAGAAATATATACCGAAATTAATCATGTGAATCCCGGGAGAAGGATGAAAGATATGTGGAGCAGAGCAGAGCTATCCAATGGAACCTATCATAGACTAACTAACTTCTAGCTGCCCTGAAACCTGGTGAGCTAATGCTTACTGTTGTATGATGCTGACATTATGTGGTTACTTCTTACATAGTATTATTATGACCATAGTTAACTGTTATCATGACCATTCTTTTGGATGAGAAGTGGTATCATATTCTGTTTGTGTGCTTATGTGTTCTCTGGTTTGCATTGCCTTGGTAACTAATAAGGTTGAACACATTCTCTTATGCTTATTAGTCATTTAGAAATCCTGTTTTATGAAGTGCCCATTCAAGTATTTTCCTCATTTTTCTACTGAGTTATCTACATTTTGTAGGTCAGTTTTACTATTATCCGTGTATACGTCTATACATGGTTAATATGCATGTACACTATATATTATGTAACATTTTACATATGAGAACTTCATGTATATATCACATATGTGTGTATATGGTAGAGATGATAGATATATTCATATTATAGAAATGAATCATTTGTCATGTGTTGGTATTTCATATATTTTTCCCACCCTATGGATTACTTTTTCACTTATTGCTATTTTTGATAGACATCTGTTAGTTATAATGCAGTCTAATTATTGTTTTTTCACTTACAGTTAATATTTATTACATCTTGTTTTTAAAATATTTTTATATCTTATGAGAATGAAGATAGCATTATAGTAAACGTTTTATTGTTTAGTGTATTTAAGTTTATTTCTTTTGAGAGAAAGAGAAAGCGTGAGCAGGGAAAGGGCAGAGAGAGAGGGAGAGAAGGAGAGAGAGAGAATCCCATGCTGCCAGCATGGAGCCTGACATGGGGCATAAACTCACAAACCCTGAGTTCGTGACCACCAAGAGTCAGATGCTTAACCAACTGAGCCACCTAGGTGTCTCCGTTTAGTGTATTTAAATGGAAATCGGTGATACATGTAGAACATTTATTATGTATGCTATTGAGTTAGAGTGACAAGTTCCATTTTTTTTTTTCCACATGGATTTTCACTTTGAATAGCTCCTGCTTTTTTTCCGTATTGGGACCCTACACTTTGGTCACCTTTCTTCCATGTCACTCTTTTTTTTTTAACCTTTATTTATTTTTGAGAGACAGAGAGAGACAAAGCACAAGCAGGAGAGGGGCAGAGAGATGGAGACACAGAATCCGGAGCAGGCTCCAGGCTCTGAACTATGAGCACAGAGCCCAATGCAGGGCTCAAACCCATGAACCATGAGATCATGACCTGAGCCAAAGTCAGACGCTTAACTGACTGAGCCACCCAGGTGCCCCTCTTCCATGTCACTGTTAACAAAAATCAGTTTATATAGAGCTACAGATGTGGTATGGCTGCATTAAATCAGTTTAGCCTTTTCTGCTGATTACAACTAAATCTCTGAATGAAATACAAAAAGTAACTACTTGTGACCTTAGAATTTTGTTTTTTATGGTAAAAGTAAACAAATAAAATCAGGTTGTAGAAAAAGTTTTAAAAAAATTGGATTAATTGAGTGCATAGGAGAATGAAGGTGAAATAAAAATGGATTTTGAAATGAATTATAAAGTAAGAGCACTGGTTGGTCACCAGCAAACTTACTCTATAAGATATATTCGAGAAAGTTCTTCAAGCTGAAGGAAAATATCAGAGAAAATCTTGGATTTTTAGGAGGGAAGAAAGATGAGAAATGATAAATATATAGTTAAATATAATAGACTATTTTTGTTTTAATTTCTTTAAAATAAAGATATATGTTGACAGCAAAAAATACAACAGTGTCTCATGGAGCTTTCAATATATGTAGATGTAATAGATTTAACAACTATAAGATCAAGCTTAGTGGGGGTTAAAAAAAGGAATATGGTGCAAGCTTCCTACATTTTATTGAAGTAGTGCAACATTAACTCTTAGTAGACTGTATATTTGAATATGTATATTTTAATTTCTAGAGTAACAAAAATTATACAAAGAGATATAGGCACAAAAGTCATTAGATACATTAAATGTAAGGATCAAATTATCCAAAAGAAGGAACAGATGGTAAAACAGAAAAATAAAAATTAGAGGGGACACACAGAAAACAGAAATAAAATATGAGATCTGTATTCAACCGTATCAATAATTACATTAAATGTTATTGGTCTAAGCACTCTAAGAAATAAAGATCAACAAATATTGATTAAAATGTAAAACATTTAAAACCATTAAAGTATAAAATAAATCCCTATATAGTCTAATTAAGAATAAAAGGAACACAAATCATATAGATAGGGCTATCATGTAGATGCTGCAGAAATTAAAATGTAATGAACGAATAGTATGAAAAACTTCATGCCAATAAATTTGACATAACAACTTAGATGAATGGATAGACTTCTTGAAAAATACAACTTATCAAAATTCACACACCCACCGCAAACCTGAATAGATCTATATCTATATTGAAGAAATTAAATTTGTTATGAAAATATGTCCAAAAATAAAATTCAAGACCCAGATGGTTTTAGAGGTGAATTTCATTAAACATTTAAGAAAGAAATAACACAATTTTCACACAAATATTTTATTTTATTTTATTTATTATTATTATTTTTTAATGTTTATTTATTTTTGAGAGACAGAGAGACAGAGTGTGAGCGGGGGAGGGGCAGAGAGAGAGGGAGACACAGAATTGGAAACAGGCTCCAGGCTCTGAGCCATCAGCCCAGAGCCTGATGCGGGGCTCGAACTCCTGGACCGCGAGATCGTGACCTGGCTGAAGTCGGACGCTTAACCGACTGCGCCACCCAGGCGCCCCACAAATATTTTAAGAAAATAGGAGGGATGACTTTTTTTTTAAATTTTTTGTAATGATTATTCATTTATGAAAAAGAAAGAGACAGAGTGTGAGTGAGGGAGGGGCAGAGAGAGAGGGAGACACAGAAGCTGAAGCAGCTCCAGGCTCTGAGCTGTCAGCACAGAGTCTGGTGGGGGACTCAAACTCACAGACTAAGAGATCATGACCTGAGTTGAAGTCAGATGCCTAACTAACTGAGCCAGCCACCCAGATGCCCCATGACTAACTGTTTTTATGAGGTCATTATGAGCCTGATATCAAAATATGACAAATTTAGAGTATGCTTTCACATTTAGCATGTGTCTGGTTCCTTTAATAAATAACCGGGTTCAAGCTCACTTTTCTGCTTCACTTCATTGTTGTCAGCTAGGAAACAACTCCTGGTGTTTTCTGTCTTTTCCCTAAGCCCTTTTGTGTTCAACTACCAAGTCCAGTTTTAGTACCATGAAAATGACTGGCTTTACACATTCTGTTCAATCTTCCACAGAAAATGCTCTTACTGATATTCCTGAACAAAGCACAATAATTCTGTGCTCTCTTCCACATGACAGCACTTAAAAATATTGGAAGGAAACTGTTTTATGCTTTTCATGTAGTATTACTTGATCTGTTTCAGTGGCCCATCTAAGCCTGGTTTAGCTTAAGTTGCTACAGGTTTAACATGGATAAACTTAAACATTATCTATATAAAAATTCCTCAAACCTCAAACCCTGGCTGTGTTACTCATTACTTCTACCAAGTTGTAGTTCTCTGCAAGCCTTAGATTATCTATTACAATATTAATTCAATCTTATTCTACCACAATGCTCTCGGTACAGACATATTGGTTAAATCCTCTTTTCAATTCCAGCACAAGGGATTAAAATTTAAATTTATAGGCAATCAGTAAATTAAATTTGAATGAGTAAATGAGTAAAAGAGGCATGAGTTCTGTAGCATTATCTTCAAGTTGAATAGTCATTAGCTCTTCAATATCTTATTATATTAAGTCTATTATCTATCTGATTATACACCTGAGTGCACACTCATTGGTCCCTGCTTTGCTTAAAATGTACCAAGCAGAATGGGACAAAAATGTTTTGATTTTAGAGTATAATTTCCAATTAGGAATTACTGAAAGTTTTTGTTTGGGGAATAAGTAGTATCAGCATAACCTAGACTTCAGTAAAATATAGTGCCTGTAATGGTTAATTTTATGTGCCAACTTGACTGGGCTAAGGGATGTCAAGATAGCTAGTAAAACATTATCTCTGGGTATGTCTGTGAGGATGTTTCCAGAATGGATTAGCATGTGAAACTGCAGGCTGAATAAAGAAGATTCCCTTACCAATGCAGATGGATGCTGTCCAATCCATTAAGGGTCTGAATAGAAAAGGCAGAGAAGGAGGAAATTTGCTCTTACTTGAGATGGCACATCTATCTTCTCCAGACCCAGATACTGGAAGGATTCTGGTTCTCTGCCTCCAGACTCTGACCAAGACTCTTACTACTGCTCCTGCCACCTTGCCTTCTTTGCCCTTTAAACTCAGACTGGGATTTAAACATTATCAGCTCCCCTGGTTCCCACGACTTCAGACTTGGACTGAATCACATCACCCACCTTCCAGGTTCTCCTACTCACAGACAGCAGATGTGGGACTTAGCCTCCATAATTCCAGGAACCCGTTTTTATAACAAATTAATAAATAGGATACAGATATCCTGTTGGTTTTGCTTCTCTTGAGAACCCTAATACAATACTCAAATTTTAACTCTTCCAAAAGTAGTCTAATTCTTTCTCATATAATACTGCAGGCTTGGGAAGATACCCTGTGAATGTTCATTTGGCTCACAAAGTAATAGCTGCTCTGTGATCCTATGTACATGGCATGCAAACTCACCCTCAAGATTATTGCCAGAAAGGAAAAACATTACAAGTGGCACAAGTATAGGGGCTTTTTATTACCCAGTTCTCAAAATCGTATGTGCTTTCTGTTCACAGACCACTGGTTAGAACTCACTCACCTGGCCTAAACTAATTGCAAAGCAAAATAAAAAAATGTAACTTAGCTTTGTGTCTTGAAAGAAGAAATAGATTTTAATTAGCAATCTCATATATACCGTAGAGACAATCTTTTGTCAGAAAGATTGTAGAAAGGTATACTTAAGGGCGTGAGATAATGACATGACTATTGAAGCCAACAACATTCTATCATTGAGAGAGTACTATGGGAAAAAGTATTGTTCTAAGTGTGTGTGTGTGTGTGTGTGTATGTGTGTGTACACATATAGATATTTATTTAAAAGTCGGGGCGCCTGGGTGGCGCAGTCGGTTAAGCGTCCGACTTCAGCCAGGTCACGATCTCGCGGTCTGTGGGTTCGAGCCCCGCGTCAGGCTCTGGGCTGATGGCTCAGAGCCTGGAGCCTGTTTCCGATTCTGTGTCTCCCTCTCTCTCTGCCCCTCCCCCGTTCATGCTCTGTCTCTCTCTGTCCCAAAAATAAATAAACGTTGATAACCTCCTTTTTAAAAAAAAAAAAAATAAAAAAAATAAAAGTCATAATAGCACTATGATACATGATTGCCTCAATTTTACTAAGAAAAATTGTAAGCCCAGGATTTTCCCAGGTTATGTATTGACATGAGACAGATCTAGGACTGAGCATAGATCATTCACTCTAGTAGCTGAACTTTGAACCATCATGATATCAGCTACCCTTGGCAATACTGACAGCAGGAGAAATAAAAGAAATAAGACAGATTTGAAAATAAGATAGGCTCAGGCAATGGAATGAATGCAGGAGGTAAGGAATAGAAATGTATAAAGATTCAATTATCCAATGTCTAAGTATATTTTGAAGTCCCAGGGAGATCATGTCACTCCACAGATATTAGAATTATAATTGCAACTCTACATTTGTAGAAAACTATTCATGACTTGATGAAACTACTTCACCATCCATATCTGAAAAATAATATCAGTTCTTCAGTGACACTTAATATGTGCCATCTTCATGGTGTATTTTTGTATTCATACAACATCCCTTTCTAGCTGTGCTTATTTAAAAAAAATAAAGGAAATGTTACCAGATATTCAATAAGTGCTTGTTGATAATGTTCATCTAACTGTTAAGATTCTGTGTTTGTGGAAGAGCCAAATATGTGAAAACAACTGCTCAGCTTTTTAAAATTGGAGGGGAATCTCACTATATCAAAATTTTTATCTTAGAAATTTTATGGTTTTGTACTGTTACGTATATTGATTTTAATAGTTACACAATTCTGTTCTTCACATTCATGTCTTTAATCTTTATACTTTTCATTTTTTATGTGATATAAGCTGGGGATTTTATCTTTTTTTTCACACAAATAGGCAATTTTTCCAACATCACTTATTGAGTCACAGGTAACCGTTATCAGCAATGCCTCCTCTGTTCTATACTATACTTTCATATATAAGTGATTCTGTGTTGAGATGGTCTATGGTCAATAATGCCTATAGATATTTGGAAAAGAGAATCCTCAGAGAGAGTACTTCTTCCAATTTTTGTGGTGGTGTTCTTTACGGTCCACTATTTTTCATATAATTTCTAAGATCAGCTTTGTCAGTTCATGAAAAAACCTTTTTGGGATTTAAATAAAATTACATAGAATTTATATACTTTACATTTATTTAGGTCTTCTTATAGGTCTATTGATATAGATTTTATACTTTCCTCTGAAAATCTCTTCTGTCTTTTATTGAAATTCCATGTCAGACTTCTTAAAATTTTATTTGCTTATTTGTTTGCTGGTGTACATGATGTATATTAAAAATAACAAATCTTTCTAATTGGGATGTTTGTGACTTAATGACTGTTGGATATAGACATTGTATAATCTCACATATTACAAATATTCTCTAAAAAGTATCTTAAAATTATTGTGAGGATAATTCTGGGCACCAAGGGAAAAAAATCTCTTTTGTGTTTTCCTTTCCAAACAAAATTGATTATCATTTTTTAACTTCATCAGCTACATATCTGCATTGTATTTCTCAATAGAAGGAGAGAAATTGCCTACTTTATAGATTTTAAGCACATTTCACCAACTCTTTGATATTTTTTTAATCAAGTTATGAAAGCCCCCTTCTATTAATAAGTTACTAAGGCATTTTAATGAAATGCTATTATTTGTATTTTGCATTATAATTATATTTTCAACCTTAATATGTTATTATATTTAATAGCATTGATATTTATTTTAATTATAAACTATGCTTGTATTTCTTAGATTGAACCTAATCATATATAATTATTTTATAAACTTTATTATAATTAGTTTGCTCATATTTTGTGTACAATATGTTCATTTATGGTCACTTATGAAACTAGGTAATAATTTCACCTAATTACACAATTCATTACTGGTTCTGGCATCAAAGATGTACTTCCCCTTATAATGAAATGAGGGACATTCTATTTTTTTCTATTATCTCAATGTTTATATGAGATTGGTAATATCTGTTACTTAGGGGTTTGATAACATTTGCTAATAAATATATCCAGGTCTGATTCTTTATTTTGAGGAAGGATTTTAAATATTGATTTGATTATTTAATACCTGTAAAAAAATTTTGAATTAGGTTTTGAAAGTTATTTTTTTAATAAAGCTGTACATTTTGTGGTCAAATTTATAGCATCTACTTGTTCACAGTCTCTTGTAATGATGGGTTTTTTTTAAGTCATCTAGTATTTTTCATACCATTTCTGTATTCCCTAATCTATCTTTATAGAAGTGTGCCACTTTTATTAGATTTTTCAAGGAAACATATTTCTAGTTTATATTTACTATTTCATTAATCTTTTCTTTTCTTTTCCCTTGCTTTATTTCTGGATTGTCTAGTTTCTAGTTTTCTCTTCTTTTCCTCTAGCTTCTTAAGTCAACAGCGACTTCATTTTTTAAAAATTGTCCATGTTTCAAAAGATGCATTTATACTATAATATTCTAAGTATTTTTTGTTATATTCTGTAGTTTTGAAACGTACTCATATTTTTTCTAAATAACATGCAACTTTGTGATCACTTTTTTACTCACCAGGTATTTATAAGGATAAGTTTTTTGAGAGGTTCTTTAATTTCAAGATATATATGTTTGAATTCTCATCAACAAATATAATGTGTTGGATTCTTTATTAAAATATGCATGATTAAGTTATTCATTTAAAAAGTTTTGGAACATTCACGAGAAAATGCTGAAATGAGCTTTTTTCTGAAATTGCTATCAGAAATGATTTTGTTTTTTTATCTCCCTTGTTTCTTATCTTCATTTTCATATTTTATCCCCTTTTTAACCCTTAATTCTGCTTTGTATGTAGTCAGTATTATCATTCTCCTACTAAATATTTTTCATTATCTGTCATGGAAACTAAACAATGAATCTTTAATTTCAACAGTATCCATTGTATTCCCAGGATTTCTATTTGTCTCTATTTCTCTTTTACCTTTTTTAAAAAATATAGTTGACTTTTATATTTGTATGGTTTTGTTTCCTTCCCTTATGTCTTTAATCCCTATAGGTGTATTTTTTACCAGAACAAATGAACTCCTTGGGTTGTTTTCCTGAGTGCTTAAATTTAGCATATTTAATTTTGATGGATCTTTATTGTTGGAAATCCTGTGGGGCCTTGAATAGGATACTTTGTTTGTTTGTTTGTTTCTTTTTACTAAATTTACCAAGATATCATGGGGCCAATTTGATGGTCTAAGATCATTAGCTAAAGTTCAACAAAAAACATTTCAATAATTAAAGGTTAAACTCAATACAAAAATGATGAGCAATTTGGCACCTTTGGCATTACACGATTCTAGCCCAGTATTTTAGTAGCTGTTATGGAGTAGGAGAAAGAGCAGAAGAAAAGATGAAACGAGGAAGTTAGAAAAATAATCTGATAGGGCAAAGCAAGGACAGAAAGAGATACATTTCTAGAAAACCTTGTTAATTAAACATGAAATCACTTCCACTATCATCACATTGAAGAGAATTTTATGTTCTGTCTTTCAAATAGATAGATGAAGGCCCTAGGGGCCTTAGGTTGAAAATCACATTTCCACAATGTATTGACCTTCAAGTGACAAATTCTCTGGGGTGACAATTATGACCATTAAATTCAGTCTTCAACTTTAAATCAAATAATGACTTATTTTCTTTTCCTCTTGTTTCTTCCTTTCTCAATAGGCCTGTCTTTTGTGTTTTCCTCACCACTTTACCACTCTTCTACTACCTTCTTTCTTTTATAAATCATTCTCCTTCCAGCATATTTTTCTGTCATCTTTCTCTTTCTTTCATGTTGGTCAATTACTTCATGCAATTTTCAGGGAGTTCTGCATCTCAGCTTCAGAAATTTCCCAAGCTTTTTTTCCACCTGCTAGGTATCTTGTCCCTACCCTCATAAGAATATGTAAGTTCTGGCTGCCATGACACAGCCCATCACAAAGTGATATCTCAGAGAACATCTATTCTAACTAAAGAATAATCTAAATGGTTTTCTAAATGTTTATAATTTCCATTTTGAAGCTCACCCATTTTATTAACAGTTACCTGCTTTACCTATAAACATGATTCTATTCTTAGTTCAGATGAAGGGAAGGAATAGAGTAGAAAGAAGAGGTCATTTCACATACATATACATTTGATTTCATATATATATATATATACACACATACACACACATATATATGTGTATATATATACACACACACACACATATGTGTATATATATATATATATTCATTAGTATATTTCCTAGGCTTTTCTGGGGGGCGAGTGGCAAATTAGGTGCTTTGAATATAAAATTTTATTTCTATTTTGATAGTAAACTTTTTATCTTATAAGGCCTTACTAAAATTCTTTATATTCTTACTTTGACTTTGTCCAGTGTCTCTTCTCCAATATTAAATACACAAGAGACCATCATACACATTTAGGTTTACCAGTGGGTAGAGATGATGATGATGGATGCAAAACAATAAATCAGAAGACTGTCAAGCATCACAGCTCTGTATCTCTTTCATCAGCCATGGCATATTGGTCCGTATTTCAAATACTTAGTTTCTTAGATTTCATTAGAGCTCCTCAAAATGCCTTTGGCTGTCTTTTTTTTTTCCCTTTGGCTGTCTTTTTAATCAGCACCCTTGTGAGAAACAAAGTCTGAAACTCTACTACCTATAGTCTACATTTGTTTCCTGAAACTATGTGGATTCTGCTGATTCTATACATGGAAAGAACTAGGAATAAAATCAATACTGACATTTGTCTGAAAACTATGTGGAATGTCTGGCAAGTCATGTAATTCATTTTACAAAGTGAAAAACCAGACATTTTGATAAGTAAAATGATTACCTCCCAATCCTCTCTGATATCAAACCTGTTAGTTGCTAACCTTCATCTTAAGGAAGGAACCACAGCTAGCTGTTCGTATAAACCTCTCTTAATTAGGAATGGATAGGACTACAAATGATCATTATCCTTCCTTCTTTGGAAAAAAAAAAAAAAAACGACATGATGAAGTGCTCTAATCGATTCCTGCCTCTCTTTTGTTGTCAAAAAATCTATTAACCTATGGGGAACTGTGGCCTTAAAGGCCAAAGATTCAGCATTGCTGATTGAAGAAGATCCATAATTTTTGTTTGACAGTTTTGCCCAAATTAAGGGAATAAGAAAAACGGCTGTATTTACTTTTTTCCATTTCACCAGTAGCATGTTTTTTCTTCCATTCTATCTGATTACTCTGACTGAAAGTGTTTTTCAGATAGCTCCAAGTGCTCTGGCTGGACCTTTCCTATATCTGAGATACTTCTAGAATTTTACAGTTGTGATACGGTTCAAGCTAGCACTTCCATCTCCTTGGCAATGTCTCAAATATTTGACTATAAGATTTCCTCCAGACTCCTTGATGGTATCAATCTTTGGGAGTCAACCAACCTTACTTTTCCAAAAGAAAAATCAATGTGTACATCAGAATTAATAATAGCATAGATCTGGGGTTCTACATTAGAATGCTGTCAGTATCAGAATACTAAGTGAACTCAATATGACTGACAACTTTTGAGGAAAGTTCTCTTTTAAAATTCTTATGATACTATCAAATAATCAAAGAGTTAAAGCCCCCTTTAATCTAATCAATCATAATATATATGTTTGTGAGTACACACTATAAATATGCACATTTTTATAATTGCATAGAAATTATCATGGATTTTAATTTTATTTTAAAAAATTTTTAATGTTTATTTTTGAGAGAGAGAGAGAGAGAGACAGAGACAGAGACAGAGAGCATGAGCTGGGGAACCATGAGATCATGACCTGAGCCAAAGACAGACACTCACCTGACTGAGCCACTAAACATATATTTTCTGAAAGTAAGTTTTAATAAAAAATTAAGATGGCATGAATACACTGAATATTTTTTAATATAAAAGAAGAATAATTGTAGGGCCAGAAGGTAGAATAGACAATTATGGAAAACAGAGACCTGAGTTAATATAAACTGATAGAGAATATTCCCTAAGCTTTGTTTTTGCCCTTTTCTGCATTTTCTAGCATACCCTTCCTATCCTGACACTAGAGAAGCATATGAAAGTAACCATGTATCTTAAACTATTCACTAAGGGAGATACTTCTGATTTTCCACAGAAGGAAGAATACCAAGGCAAGGAAGGTCCATATCCATGGCCGTATTCAGATTGTTAGGACTCATCTCTCAGCTTTATGGTATATATTCCCTTTCTCATGGGAAAGACTGCCACCATTTTAACACTAAAAGCCATGAGAGACCTGAGTGGCTCAGTTAATTAAACTTCCAACTTCAGCTCAGGTCATGATCTCACAGTTCATGAAATTGAGCCCCGTGTCGGGCTCTGTGCTGACAGCTCAGAGACTGGAGCCTGTTTCAGATTCTGTGTCTCCCCCCTCTCTGTTCCCTTCCCCTGCTCACAATCTGTCTGTCTCTCTATCAAAAATAAACATATTTTTTTTAAAAAGAAAATATATATTTAAAACCAGGTAAGATGTTCAAAATGTTAACAACATACAGAAGATAGTACTTCTGTCCAATCAGAAGTAACGGCTGTCACGGTACTAGAACAGAGTGGTGGGTAGTCTCTACTGTGTCAGGCATTAACCCTGGGAAAGTATATATTGGGAGATAGGGTAACTTCCCAGAACCTTTGAAATCACATCAGAGGTAAGATGTTTTTTCTGGGGTCAGCTATTAAACAATGTGTAATTACATGGATTTCATTAGCTGATATGTCTCTGAACCCTTTCCGGATGTCTTATTATTGATATTTAGGGAGTTTAGATTTATGTGGCTTAATTTACACTGATCCTGGGGTTATAAGCTAAGGAACCACCACGTACAAAATCAATGAATTTCAAATTTCTTTATCTCAGTGATTGCTGTGATGCTGTTGGTTATCATAGTCTCAAGATATCATTATCTCAAGATATATCTATTCATTATAGCAAGAAGTTGTTTAGAAATATTTTGTTTACCTTATAAACATGTTTTTTATCACTTGTGAAAATAAATGCAAAAATTCTGAATAAGATATTAGCCATGTATCAGGATAGCCATGTATCAGGAATAAGACACTGTGTCCAAATAGGTTTAATTTTAAGGACAAAGGGTGGTTTTAATAGATGTATAGAAGCATACATAATCGATTACATCAACACATTAGGGGGGAAAACATAAGATAAACATAAAATGCAGAACAGAGATTTGATAACATTTATCTATCTTCCTAAATAAAACACTAAACAAACATAATAGAAGGAGACTATATAGAATTACTTGAAATCTTAAACACTTTAATTAAAATAGAAAATAACGAGGAATTCCAGTTATCACCTGCACTTGTTTAATATTGTCTTAGGGATTCTAACAGATGTGTTGGACAAGAAAACTAAATAAGCTGAATAAACATTGGAAGAGGCAAATTTAGCTCCTTTGCTATGATTGAATTCCTTATGATTGAATTCTTAGAAAACCTGAGAGGTTCCAGTAACAAAGCTGCCAGGAAAAAAAAAAAA